>NC_041227.1:12933008-12997664 GCF_002837175.3 Physeter macrocephalus | reverse complement strand
GGTACGCGGGCCTCCCTCTGTTGCGGCCTCTCCCGTTGCGGAGCACAGGCTCCGGACGCGCAGGCTCAGCGGCCATGGCTCACGGGCCCAGCCGCTCCACGGCATGTGGGATCCTCCCAGACCGGGGCGCGAACCCAATTCCCCTGCATCGGCAGGCGGACGCGCAACCACTGCGCCACCAGGGAAGCCAAGGGAGTGTGGAGTCTTAACCACTGTGCCACCAGGGAAGTCCCTCCCCCCTGCTTTTTTTGTAAGATTTGCATATTTGTATTTCTTCTTTTACTTTTTATTAGAGTTGATTTACAATGTTGTGTTAGTTTCAGGTGTAAAATCCTGTATTCTTAAATTACTTGAATTAGTCCTCCCTCCTCCTACCTTCCCTTCCTTCCCCAGTTTTATTTCCCACCCTTACTTTCTGCATAATGTAGTTATGGTATTTGTTTGAAATGAAATGAGATTAATTTATTTGTATGCTTGAGTTTCAGTTTGTTTTAAAATGCTCCTTCCCATTCTGATTGGTTATGTTTTGATTATGTAGAATATGAACACATTTTCCAAAGTCAAAATTTTACAGAAGGTACACATTCTCTTCTGTATCCTTTCTACCCCATTTTCCCCATTCTTGGAGGAAACTGTCTTCACTGTTTTCTGAAGTATTTCCTTGTGTTTCTTTTTGTAATGACAAGCAGATATATGTATAATATGTTTTATTTTTTCTTTTTGTTTTCACAAAAGGTAGCATACTGTATATATTCTTTTGCACTTTGCTCTTTTCACTTACTAATATCTCCTGCAAATAATGCCATATCATGCCAAAGGGATCTTTCCCATTCTTTTTTTTTTTTGCTGTACGCGGGCCTCTCACTGTTGTGGCCTCTCCGTTGCGGAGCACAGGCTCCGGACGCGCAGGCTCAGCGGCCATGGCTCACGGGCCCAGCCGCCCTGCGGCATGTGGGATCTTCCCGGACCGGGGCACGAACCCGTATCCCCTGCATTGGCAGGCGGACTCTCAACCACTGTGCCACCAGGGAAGCCCTCCCATTAATTTTTAAAAATCATGGTAAACTTTACATAACATAAAACTCACCATTCTGACCACTTTTAAGTGTGTGGCTCAGGGGCATTAAGTCCCTTCACACTGTTTGCAGCTGTCCCCACCATCCATCTCCAGAATGTTTTCATCTCCCTACACTGAAAACTGTGCCCATTAAACACCAATTCCTCACTGCCTCTTTTCCCAACCCCAGTCTCATTTATTTTTTACACAGATGTATAGTTTCCATTATGTGCATGTAGGTTATTCAGTCAGTTTCCTATGTATGGATATTATCTAGGTTGTTTCCAGTATTTTGCGATTAAAATAATGCTGCAGCGAATAACCTCATGAATATGTATTTTTATATTGTTGGGGGTGTACCTTCAGGATAAATTCTTGGAAGTGAGATTGTTAGGTTGAAGGGTAAATGCATATGTAGTTTTTGTTAGATATTGTCAAATTACACTCTATAAGGATTATACCATATGGAGTCCCACCATCAATATGTGAGAGAGCCTGTTTCCCCTGTTTTACAGTCACACTGTAAAAGTTCTTTCCCTCAGTGTTTTTTTAGATGGATCCACATTTTTGTGTCAGAAATTTCTTTTTTTTAATTGCTGAGTAGTAGTCCATTGTGTTTCCTATTTTTGGCTGCTATGAATAAAGCTTCTAGGAAGTCTTTGTTTGGATTTTTTTTTTTCCTTCTTGAGTAAATACCCAGGAGTGTAATTGCAGGGTCTTTTGTTAAGTGTGTGCTTATCTTTATAAGAAATTGAAACTGTTTTCTAAAGTGGCTTACCATTTTATATTCCACCTGCAATATATGAGAGTTCAAGTTCCACATATATCTCTTTTATGAAGTGTCTGTTCAAATTTTGCCCATTTTTCAAATTGGGTGGTTTTCTTATTGTATGAGTTAAAAAAAAATGATACAAAAGGATACAAATCCTTTTCAGATATATTTTGAGAGTATTTTCTTCTGGCCTTTGTCTTCCCTTTTCATTTTCTTGATTTATCAATTTTTTTCTCTTAGGATTAATCCTTTTTTAATGTGCTAAGAGATCTTTGCCTATTGTAAGGTTATGAAGATTTTTCTGCTTTGTTTTCTTGTAGAAGTTCTATAGTTTTAGCTTTATATTTAGGTCTGTGATCCATTTAAATTTAATTTTTGCATATGGTGTGAAGAAAGGATTGAGGATCAGTTTTTTAAAATATTGACATTCCGTTCCATGGCTGTTTATTGAAAAGACTCTCCTTTTCCCATTGCATTGCTTTTGGTAACTTAATCAACTAACTCTGTGTGTGTGTGTGTGTGTGTGTGTGTGTGTGTGTGTGTTACATAAATACATACACAAACATATATACATACATATATACATACTTATACACACACATATATACATATATATAAAATCAGGATCTATTTCTGGTCTTTATTCTGGCCATTGATTTGTATATCAGTCCTTATGCCCACATATATTGTCCTGATTCCTGCAGCTTTTATAGTAAGGTTTGAAAGTAGGTAACGTGAGTCTTTCAACTTTTTCTTCTTTGCCATGATTGCTCTGGGTAATCTAAATCTTTTGATCCAAATTTCAGGATCAGTTAGTTAGTCCCTACAATTTTGTCAGTCACTCTGAGAAACTGCCATGCAGAATATATCCAGCTTGGCCATCCTGAGTTCTGGTTATTATCTTGTCCATTCAGCAAGATTGCTGGGCTCTGTTTAGGTTCCTTATCCTTGTGCTGTGATCTGGAAAAATTGCTTCCTGGTAGGAAGCCTGGCTGGTGGTAGGGCTCATGTTGTCATATTGGTCCATCTCCCCCCAACTCCCAATTGTTTTCCTGATCTCAGGGACCACAGTTTTTCACTGCTTGTTCTCTGGTATCTGAATATAGTTTGTTCGTATAATTTGTTCAGTTCATGGTGGGATGAATCCTATTATTCTCTCTTGGTCTAAAATAGAAGTCCCACAGTTGATTCTTGAGTTCATTAAAAAAAAAAAAAAAAAGCCTCTTTTCATCCTTTGCAAAAAGGTACAGAAAGATGTCTTTATTAACCATATAAGCTTCTTTGAGTGTATTTTATTTTATTTATTTTTTTGGCTGCAGCATACGGGAATCTTATCAGTAGTTCCCCGACCAGGGATCGAACCTGTGCCCCCTGCAGTGGAAACGCAGAGTCTTAACCACTGGACCGCCAGGGAAGTCCCCGAGCGTACTTTATTGAACAACTTCTGAGACCAGAGGATTAATTTCTCTCTGGAAGTTTTCCTGAGGAATATAAGATTGCATTTCTAAAGTCTCTTTTATTTGTTCTTGTATCTTGAGACTAGGAAACCAGTCTAAACAAACTCTACTAGATTTCACTTGCAGTCCTATAAATATGAGTGAAGTCATCTCCTCTCCCGGTTCCTCAGATTTACTAAGTCTCTGGCCTACATTTTTTTTTTTTTTTTTTTTTTTTTGCAGTACGCGGGCCTCTCACTGTTGTGGCCTTTCCCGTTGAGGAGCACAGGCTCCGGATGCGCAGGCTCAGCGGCCGTGGCTCAAGGGCCTAGCCGCTCCGCGGCATGTGGGATCTTCCCGGACTGGGGCACGAACCCGCGTCCCCTGCGTTGGCAGGCAGACTCTCAACCACTGTGCCACCAGGGAAGCCCTCTCTGGCCTACTTTTGAGGCTAGTCCCTATAAGCCAAGAATAGGTACCAGGCCCATAGGTATTGACTTATAAAGTGTGAAGTTTTTGCTTGTTAATGATGGGCTTGTCATGCCTGATTAAATGAGAATTAATCTCAGTTATGACATTCATGGTATGGACTTGATTGTCCAGTTATTATGATAAATAGGTTGACAGATGTTTATTAAACCTATGCAGTTAATATTATTAACATGAAAAGTAGAGAGACTCAGTTTTTACTTTTATATTTATTTTTTTCCCTGAAATTTGAGGATATCGGATCGGGTGCCACTTAAAATGTTTTTCTATTTATTTTTATTTTATTTTATTTTTTTTATGGCTGCGTTGGGTCTTAGTTGCAGCACGTGGGATCTTTCGTTGTGGCACGCAAGCTTCTCTCTAGTTGTGGTATGTGGGTTTTCTCTTTTCTAGTTGGCGGCGTGCAGGCTTTAGAGCGCGTGGGCTTAGTTGCCCCGCGGCCTGTGGGATCTTAGCTTCCTGACCAGGGATTGAACCCCCTTCCCCTGCATTGGAAGGCACATTCTTAACCACTGGACCACCTGGGAAGTCCCTGAAGTATACTTTGAAAAACACCCGTGAACTTGCTACTTGAACTTAAGAACAGGAAGGTTGTTAGGTGTATCCACTCCCTGTGTGTTTCTTCATGAACTCATCCTGCTTCTATCCCAGAAGTCACAGTTATCTTTAATTGTGGTTGCTTTTTAAAAACGTTTGAGAAACCACACGTGTGTGTTCCTGAACAATGTTTAGTTTTTCTTGTTTTGTAGCTTTACAAAAATATAACGAATGTAATGTACTTGCTTTTTTACTTTTGGTTGCTTGTAAGATTCTACCATGTTGTGTATGATTTATTTATTTTTGCTACTACTATATTGTATTCTTTTTTATGGCTTTATTAGAATTTATTTTTTAAATTTGGGATTGAACATTAGTTTCCTCTGGCTTTTGATGTATGAATGATATTTCAATGAACATTTTTGTGTAGGT
The DNA here is from genome assembly GCF_002837175.3 of Physeter macrocephalus. Lineage (NCBI taxonomy): Eukaryota > Metazoa > Chordata > Mammalia > Artiodactyla > Physeteridae > Physeter > Physeter macrocephalus. The sequence goes on along the minus strand of NC_041227.1, from coordinate 12,992,941 downwards.
CTCTTGTTGCATAGAGAATTGTTATTTCTGTAAAGTTTTTAAACATAAACTTGATTTTTAACTGCTGATGTAATAAATTTACTTTTCATGTGGAACTTCTTTAGAAAAAAGTAAATTTTCTTGCTGAAAAGCCCTATGTTTTATAAGCTAATTTATCTCATACTAGTCATTTATTGTTTATCACAGGATTTGTAGTATGCACCATGATTTTCCTTAACCTAACTTTTTAAGTACTTAATTTTTAAACAACTTTATAAAAGTGTAATTTACATACAATAAAATGCACCAACCTTAAATTTACAATTTGATGAGTTTCGACAAATGTAACCATTATCACTATTATGATAGAAAACACTTCTACCACCCCCTAAAGTTCCTTTGTGCCCCTCTACAGTCTGTCCCCTCTACTGGTAGCTGGTGGCCATTAGGCTGCTTTAAGTCACTACAGTTTGCCTTTTCTTGAATTTCGTATAAATGGTAATCCCCTTGTGTGTGTGTATTATTTTGTAATTGTTCTACTGTTCCTGGATATTCCGTTCTTTTTCTTTTTCCTGTTTGTATTTCACTTTTGGAAAAGAGAGAGAGAGAGCGAGAGAGACAGAGTGTGTGTGTGTGTGTGCGCGTGTGCGCGTGTGTGTGTATGTGTGCGTATGTGCATGTATGCGCGGTTATGTGTGTGCGTGTACGTGTGTGTGTGTGTTGAAGCTCACTGATCCACCTCTACCACCCCCACCACAGCTCTTTCCATCAAAAGGATTCTTCATTTCTGTTAGTGATTTTGGTTTCTAATACTCCCATTTGCTTTTTTAGAGTTTCCATCTCTCTGCTTACATTACCCATCTGTTCTTGTATGTTGTTCACTTTTACCATTTGAGCCCTTAGCTTATTAATCATAGTTAAAAATTGTACAACTGCTTCCACTTAAAAAATTTTTTTAAGAACCTGGCCTTTTTCCTGTTGACTAGCAATCTTTGGAGTCTTTTTTATATATATCATCAAAAGTTGTTTTCATTAGTGCTCATGGTTTCTCATTTAAGAATATAGGTGGCCACATAAAAACTCGTACTAACTGTTCATGATAACAGTATGTATATTCATAGGTTGGAAACATCCTAAATGTCCATCAAGTGATGAATGGATAAATAAAGTATATCTATATAATGAAGTATTATTCAGAAATAAAAAGAAATGAAGTACTGATATATGCTACAACATGGATGAACTTTTAGGCTAAGCCAGCCACAAAGGACTAGATATTGTATGATTCCACTTGCAAGAACTGTCCAGAATAGGTAAATCCATAGAGACAGAAAGTACAGTAGATTAGTGGTTGCCTAGGGTGGGGATGCGAAAGAGGTTTTGTAAGGTGGTGGGGGGAGTGGGAGGCTTAGGGGAGTGATAGCTAAGGGGTATTGGGTTTCTTTTTGCAATAATTAAAATGTTCTAAAATTGATTGTGGTGACAATAGTAGGACTCCGGATGTACTAAAAGCCATTGAATTGTATACCTTAAGTGTATGATATGTGAATTATATCTTAATGAAGCTGTTAAAGAATGTAGCTGATGTATTGAGGAGTACTAAGAGTTCTATGATGCCATAAAGGAATTTTATGGGAAAATACGATTACTTTTCTTATGACACTGACCTCAGAAGGTGTGCTGTCTACCTCAAACTTTTCTGAGTTTCAACAATAACATGTTAATTAAACTCACCTCAATTTTTTGAAAACCTTATCCAGTCTTTGTTAGAGTAAGTAGTCAACCTGTAATTATAGGGTTAATGTTAATTCCAGCACCATATCTTCTTCATTTGTCAAGAAAGATTTTATCAAAAAGACTTTATTCTTTAAAAAAAGAATTCAAAATTATACCTAGACCTATGTACACTTTTCTATTTGTACATTAAATATTTATGAGTTACTTATGGATATTTTACAGCAGTACACCCAGAAATCAATTTTTGCTCTTAAGCTTATAAGAGCAATTAAAAATTACTAAGAAAGCCATAATTTTGGTGGATCTGCTATCTTGGGCTAATGAAGTGCTTTGGTTTTAAGTGGAAAAGCCAAAGTTATTTTACTTGAGATAATCTGACCACTGTTAGTCCCTCACTCCTATTTTATTTTCTTTTTAGGTTTTAAACTTTTAAGAGAGTCCTTCTATGTAAAGAAGATTGATTACTAGTGATATATTTAAAATGTGGAGGTCACTAGTTTTATGATGATATATAGGAGAATATCAGTGCATTTATAATTTTGAAAGCATAAATAGTTTGAATTTAATGTTGGTGAAGCAGCATACTTTTAGAAGATAATATTTTTTTTAGCATAGGTCACATGCTATCCAGAGATGCTTTTTTTTTTTTTTTTTTTTTTTTTTTTTTTTTTTTTGTGGTATGTGGGCCTCCCTCTGTTGCCTCTCACTGTTGTGGCCTCTCCCGTTGCGGAGCACAGGCTCCGGACGCACAGGCTCAGCAGCCATGGCTCACGGGCCCAGCCGCTCCGCGGCATGTGGGATCCTCCCAGACCGGGGCGCGAACCCGGTTCCCCTGCATTGGCAGGCGGACGCGCAACCACTGCGCCACCAGGGAAGCCCCAGAGATGCTTTTAAAAGAAAATTCCTATTGATAGTTTTGTTCTGTAATTAAAGTAAAAAACTGATGGTTAAGCTGGTTTGCTTTTAAGGATGAAGCTTTCAGAATATGTAGAGAAAACTGTTAAGGTTGTAACTTCCGTCTTTGGCACGAACAACAAACTATCTAAACTGCTGTACTAATCTAATCACTGTCCCCGTGTCCCATCCCCCCCCTTGGTAAAAATGGATGGACATAAGGTTGTAGTAATTGTTTGTAGTCATGGTTCGTTAAAAGGACAGTTTTATTAGGCTTGGAAAATACAGACATAAAAAATCATCAGATTGGTAGTAATGTAGCTCTTGTAGTACTTAATTTTGTAACTTAGTTAAGAAATATAATTGGCCTAAATATCAGCTCAACGATCCAAAAATACAAATAATCCTCTTTATATCACTGTTGTAAATGGCCCTATCTCTCATGTGCCAAACTCTTAGAGTAATTACTTTCTTATGACTCTTTCTTTTCAAAAACTGTTTTAAAAAGAATATGTTTTGGAATCTGTGTAATATTTAACATATAAAGCCTGCATTATTTTGAAGTTGATATTGAAAACCTCTAAACTTCTGACCTTGAATAGAATTTTCTATGTATAACCATTACGTGCAGCTGGTGGATTCAAAATTGCCTTTTCTGGTACTCTGCTTTGTGAAAAATAGTATGTATTGGACATGAGTTCATGACACCTGACATTTATCAAGGATAACAGGCTTACTCATTTTCACAGTTTAAAGTGACTTTGAAAGCTTTGCATGTGCACACATGTTCCACATATGTTCCTAAGATTTAAGTATATTTTCCATCATGTATCATTCTTTAATGAGCTTCATATATTAAGCTTATATGATGTGAGTCCACAATCTAAAGGTCAGAAGTGTAGGTTATTTAATTCACTTCCACAGAATTTTATCTTGCATAGTTGAACAATCATTACAAGTAAAAATGTACCTAATGTATTCCAGGTAGGACTCTTGTTACATAATGTGTGATTTGTCGTTTCTTTCATTCCCCTACTCTAAAATTTGGCTCTAATGTAGAAAACTGAATTACAGAAATTAATTTTTTTCTACATCAACTGCTAGCATATTGTTCTTCTGTTTAAAAAGATTTTTATAGAGCTAGTTATTTTACTGGAGGGTGACCATAAATAGAATTTGAATTGAATAATTTTTAGTCTTAACCTTTTAAAGTTTTCTTTAAAATGAGATCGTGATAATAATTTAAAAAGAATCCTAGCATAGAGCTACAAAGTTCCTAATGTGTTGGCAAGTTTGTTAATTAAAATAACACCTTTTATGGTTGGAATAGGTTTCAGATTATGCAACCCTTCGATATATTGATATGCAGATCACAGTGACTTGCTGCAAGGTAACAGGAGACATGCTTTGACTTCAGAAGATAAATTGGCTATGCACAGCTGTAATCCTACTGTCTTTTCATTTCCAGACATGATTTAGTAGTATAAGGCCTTTGATTCCTAGGCCCTGGGAAGTAAGTTGAAATTTAATTTTTTTGTGTGTATGAGTTTTTACTTAGGCTTTTGATAAGCCTGTTTTGTGGTGTGAAGGTATCATGTAAATTGTAGACGTTTCATTACTTAAATAACACCCAATTCCATTTGAAGTATAAGAAGCCCGAGTTCCATCCCTTTCCATTTTCCTTTTGGCAGTTGAAAAGGAAGCTGTTTTATTAAGAATGATGAATAGTGAATGGAATTTTAAATTTAGGCTAGTTAAATTGCCAGTGTCTTTATATTTTAAAAAATTGCAGGGGAATTAATTATCAATTTTAACGTGATTTTTCAAAGAAGAAATTGTCCTTAAGCACTTGTGACCCAAGTGTCCTTTATAATAAAAGATACTGTTTCTACAAATTCTTTTGACAGAGAAATGTACAATATCAGAGAAGTTTAAGGAAAATATTTGAAATCTTTACGTAAGAACAGCTTAAGACCACTACCAAAACTGTATTTGTAGATATTAGCCTCTTTGAGAATTCACTGCTTCTCAAAAGACATCTTTTTTTTTTTTTTTTTTGGGGTACGGGGGCTTCTCACTGTTGTGGCCTCTCCCGTTGCGAAGCACAGGCTCCGGACGCACAGGCTCAGCGACCATGGCTCACGGGCCCAGCCGCTCCGTGGCATGTGGGATCTTCCCAGACCAGGCCACGAACCCGTGTCCCCTGCATTGGCAGGTGGACTCTCAACCACTGCGCCACCAGGGAAGCCCCTCAAAAGACATCTCTTTAATCTCCTTTTAGGTGCCAAGTTTTAGATTTTCTTAAGTTTATTCAGCTAATATTGGAGTTGGAAAACACACATTGTTTCCTGATTTTATTTGGGTTGTAGACATAGTTATTTTAAAAATTCTCTTTTTAAAATAACTTTGTTTCTGTCTGTAAATCATAAGATTCTTGAGGGAGCCATTTTTCAATTCTACCATTTGCCCACCACTGAGGTTTTTGTTTTTTTTTTTTTCGGTGTGTGGTTTTTTTAGATTCTTTCAGCAACCTTGTAAAGGTGATGGTATATCCTTTTTTTTTTTTTTTTTAATCCCCTTTTTACTTCACTGTGCTGCATTCTGGTTGGCTTCATCAGTTTTATTTTCCAGTTCACTGTGTGTGTGTGTGTGTGTGTGTGTGTTGTGTCCAGTCTAGGAATTAATCCCATCTATTGAGTTTTGTTTCGGATATGGGTTTAAGTATACCATGCTAACCAAATCTATTCAGGGTTCAGATATTTGGTGCTCAGATAATGGGCAATACCATCTTTTTTTGTACTTAATAATTTATGAAGTTTTATAATTCATTATTTTCACATTCTGTTTCTTTATATGTATGTTTTCATGGCTGTTGATTCTTTATCTCTTGTAAACATTTATTTATTTTAAAAAATAATCTCTATTTTAAAATTAATTAATTTTTGGCTGCTTTGGTTCTTCATTGCTGTGCACGGGCTTTCTGTAGTTGCGGTGAGCAGGGGCTACTCTTTGTTGCAGTGTGCGGGCTTCTCTGGTTGTAGAGCATGGGCTTTAGGCATGTGGGCTTCAGTAGTTGCAGCACGCAGGCTCAGTAGTTGTGGCTCGTGGGCTCTACAGCGCAGGCTCAGTAGTTGTGGCGCATGGGCTTAGTTGCTCCGCTGCATGTGGGATCTTCCCGGACCAGGGCACGAACCCGTGTCCCCTGCATTGGCAGGCGGATACTTAACCACTGTGCCACCAGGGAAGTCCTGTAAACATTTATTTTAAACTTATTTCAAGATTTCATTTTATTAGGTGGCGAATTCATCTTTTGGAATTAATGTATTTCTTGGCCATCTTTCTTAGTTCAGTTTTTAAATCCACTTGGGAATTTTAGTTTACAATTTGCATCTTGAGTGGGAAATTTTCTTTTTTGGGTGCCCTTCATGTGTCCCCTCTCCCTGCCCCAGGCAATTCTAGCTTATTTTTGTTGCCTTTACAAACCATATCCACCATACCTTCAGTCTACGTTCAGGATTCTGTTCTGAGGTACTATTGCAATATCAGAGCTATGTGTCACCCAGGTTTTTTTTTTTTTTTTTTTTTTTTTTTTCGGGGCGCGGGGGCCTCACTCTCTTGGGGCCTCTCCCTTTGCGGCACAGGCTCCGGACGTGCAGGCTCAGCGGCTACGGCTCACGGGCCCAGCCGCTCCGCGGCATGTGGGATCTTCCCAGACCAGGGCACGAACCCGTGTCCCCTGCATCGGCAGGCGGACTCTCAACCACTGCGCCACCAGGGAAGCCCTAGAATTATTTTCTTATCTTTTGCCTACTTTTCTATTTAGAAGTTTGTTTTACTGATTTGTAAGTGTTCTTTTTTCTATCAGAGAAATTAAGGTCCTTATATTTTGGCAAATATTTCCTCATCCTGCTGTTTGGCTTTTGACTTTGATGCTTTGGTATTTTAAACAAATATTTACAGGATGTTAAAAAATTGTATCCAAATATATTACTTCTTTTTTTTTTTTTTTTGTGGTACGTGGGATCTTCCCGGACTGGGGCACGAACCCGTGTCCCCTGCATCGGCAGGCGGACTCTCAACCACTGCGCCACCAGGGAAGCCCTCACCCAGGTTTTGTATGTACAGATTTTCTTTGATTTACGATGGGGTTACATCCCAGTGAACCCATTGTAAGTTGAAATGGGCTGCAACTGCCACTGCCAGTATTATGAGAGAGTATTATACTGCATATCGCTAGCTGGGAAAAGATCAAATTTCAGAATTCCAAGTAGGGTTTGACTGAATGCATATCGCTTTTGCACTTTTGTAAAGTTGAAAAATTGTAAGTTGAACCTTTGTAAGTTGGGGACCAACTATGTAACCCTTTCCTTTTTCTTCCACCAACTACAGGTAACAGTTTGATATTATCAGTTATCTAGATAGCTATTGATAGAGCTTTTTTTCATCTCTTTCAGAATTTTTTGTTTGGTTTCTACCTATGAGCCTTGCTTTTGATTCTGTTATGTTGCACATGATTTGATTTCCTGAGTGTCTTTGCTAGTTTCTAATGCTAGAGTTCAGTAGGGTCGTAGAGTCATCAACTCACTGCTGTATGCTTGCTCTGTGTCTTGCTCCGTAGACGTATTTGTTATGTTTGAGCATGGCTGTGTCTTTCAAGATTAATAAAAATACGTATTTTGTCATTATTATATTTAGAGCAAGGGGGGGAGAGTGTGGTTGGTTGAAAGCAGTAGTCCACTAAATCATCTTATCAGGAAGTCCTTTGTTCTTTTGATCTTACAACATGGCTTATTTATTTAGGCCTGCATATAGTAGATACTGAAGTATTTATTAAATGAGTATGTAGAGGATCTGGGAGAAGCCATACCAATTTCAAACCCTCAGTCTCTACCTTAATCTAAGACAGCGGTTCTCAGTGTGGTTTGTGAACCCTTGAGAGTCCCTGAGAACCTTTTATGGAGTCCACAGAGTTAAAATTGTTTCCAAAATAATATATTTTCTGTTTTCATCCTGTTGATGTTTGCACTGATGGTACAAAAGCAGTGATGTATAAAACTGCTGGTGTCTTAGCATGAATCAAGGCAGTGGGACTACCAGACTGTACTAGTAGTCATTGCATTCTTCACTGCCTTGCATTCTTTTTTTTTTTTTTTAAACATCTTTATTGGAGTATAATTGCTTTACAGCGGTGTGTTAGTTTCTGCTTTATAACAGAGTGAATCAGTTATACGTATACATATGTTCCCATATCTCTTCTGCCTTGCATTCTTCACTGCCCTGCACTCAGACTTAAAGGAAAAACAAAAGCAAAACCCCCCACAAAACCCCACTCATTTCTCAATTAGGATTGTCCTTGATGAAAGAGCAAAATTTGCTCATTTCATTAAATCTTGACCTTTGAGTACTGTATTTAACATACTGTCTAGTGAGATGCATTCTTTTTTTTTTTTTTAAACATCTTTATTGGAGTATAATTGCTTTACAGCGGTGTGTTAGTTTCTGCTTTATAACAGAGTGAATCAGTTATACGTATACATATGTTCCCATATCTCTTCTGCCTTGCATTCTTCACTGCCCTGCACTCAGACTTAAAGGAAAAACAAAAGCAAAACCCCCCACAAAACCCCACTCATTTCTCAATTAGGATTGTCCTTGATGAAAGAGCAAAATTTGCTCATTTCATTAAATCTTGACCTTTGAGTACTGTATTTAACATACTGTCTAGTGAGAATGGAAAACATGCAGAAAACACTTCTGCCTACCAAAGTATGATGGTTGTCTTGGGGAAAAGCACTTGTGTGGTTGGCTTTTCTACTGAACAGGCCACTTTTTTCATGGAATATCATTTTTACTTGAAAGAATGACTAACAAACTGTGGTTATTGGAACTTGGGTATTTGGCAGAAAGTTTCTTGAAATTGAGCAAGGTAAACCTATCACTTCAAGAAAAACATCTAAGAGTATTTGTTGACAGTGATAAAATTGGAGTTTTCAAGTAAAAATTATGTTAATTTTGAATCTGTCACCATGAGTGTGACAGCTTCTCATTACTTAAAGACTTTATGAATGCGATGGGTGGTGATATATTTATTTTTGGCTGTGTTGGGTCTTCATTGCTGCGCACGGACTATCTCTAGTTGTGGCGAGCAGGGGCTACTCTTCGTTGCGCTGCGCAGGCTTCTCGTTGTGGTGGCTTCTCTTGTTGCAGAGCACAGGCTGTAGGTGCACGGGCTTCAGTAGTTGTGCACAGGCTCAGTAGTTGTGGCTCGCAGCCTTTAGAGCGCAGGCTCAATAGTTGTGGCGCATGGGCTTAGTTGCTCTGCGGCATGTGGGATCTTCCTGGAAGCTGCGGGGCACAGGCTCTGGACGCGCAGGCTCAGCAGCCATGGCTCACGGGCCTAGCCGCTCTGTGGCATATGGGATCTTCCCGGACCGGGGCACGAACCTGAGTCCCCTGCATCAGCAGGCGGACTCTCAACCACTGTGCCACCAGGGAAGCCCTTTTTCTTTTTTCTTTTTTTTTTTTTTTTTTAAACTTATTTTATTTATTTTTGGCTGCATTGGGTCTTCGTTGCTGCGCGCGGGCTTTCTCTAGTTGCGGGGAGTAGGGGCTACTCTTCGCTGCGGTGAGCGGGCTTCTCATTGCGGTGGCTTCTCGTTGCAGAGCACGGGCTCTAGGCTCGTGGGCTCAGTAGTTGTGGCGCATGGGCTTAGTTGCTCTGCGGCATGTGGGATCTTCCCAGACCAGGGCTGGAACCCGTGTCCCCTGCATTAGCAGGCAGATTCTTATCCACTGCGCCACCAGGGAAGCCCTGGCAGGCGGATTCTTAACCACTGCGCCCCCAGAGAAGTCCCTGGAGTTTTTGATATTGTATAATGTATCAGTATTTGAAAATCTACTTAATCAGTGAACTAGTATTATCCAAATGACAGTGTTTGATGTTACAAAATCATGCATGGGTTAAAGATTTTTTTCAGAGTGTAAGTTTGTGTATTTTAATGTAATAGTATGAAAGTTCAGTGATAGGGTTTCAGATTTCACTTTGCAGCTAATCTTTAAGAAGATACCGCTTGTCCTTGAATGCCAGGGGTTGCTGGCAACGCCAGGAGCTAGGAGAGGGTGGAGCAGTTCTCCCCTAGAGCCTTCAGAAAGAGTATGGCCCTGTCGGCACCTTCATTTTGGACATTGAGCCTCCAGAACTTCGAGAGAGTATCTGTTGTTTGTGGTAATTTGTTACAGTAGTCACAGGAAACTACAGTAACCAAACCTGAGTAAAGGGTATTTATGGTATGCCTTCTACTGTTATGTTTTTTGCAACTTTTTGTAAGTTGGAAAGTATTTTGAAATAAAAACAAAGTACCATTTGTTGTTTTAGCACGCTATCAAGGAAAATTATTTATAATTAATTGTTAAAGGCTATTGAAATAGTCCTTCCTTTTACAAGTACATGTATCTATGAGGCTGAATTTTCTTCATGTGTTTCAATCAATATGAAGTATTGCAGTGGATTAAATGGTGTCGTAGCTAAGAGGGTCCATCTGTCTTCTATTAAGTCAGACGTAAGGTTTGTAAAAATGTGAAACAATGCCACCTCTCATGGAATTGTTTTGTTTCAGGTTATTTTTCATAAAATCGTTTATGTTAACATATAATGGACTTATTTTTAAATGAATTAATATGTCAAATGTTCTAAGTTTTAATTTCTAATACAGTAAATATTGATAGATGATAACCCACATAACCAAAGCTTTTTAGGGTTCCTAGTTTTTAAAAGATAAAGAAATCCTGATATCAAAAAGGTTGAGAACTACTGACCTAGTGAATTTGGCTGGAACTGTTAGCAGCCTTTGATTTAAACCATCTCTTTTGATAGTAAGAACCAGATTGACTGTAGGAGGTTAGGACTTTGAGTAGCTATATGACATGGTGTGCTATGTCTGCTACTCGGTTGTTCCTGCTTTTAAATTACAGATCAGCCATTAATTTTCAATGGAGACCTTTTATAGCACAGAATACAATTTGTGATTCTACATGTACTAGTTTGTTGATTCCTGGCACTGGGTCATCAGCTTGTTGAAGGGAAAACACACACACACACACACAAAACCCCAAAACAAACAAAAAACAAGCAAACAACAACAACAAACTGGACTCTTTTGATCAGCAGTTCATCCCAGGCGTATTGGTGTGGGGAATTGAGATCTCCTTTGTCTGTGTGGACATCACCCAGGCTGCTTAAGAGTGACTACTTAAGGGGGCTTCCCTGGTGGCTCAGTGGTTGAGAATCTGCCTGCCGATGCAGGGGACACGGGTTCGTCTCACATTTCCCCCCAGCCTCCAAAGGGTTCTCTGTAATCTGTAAAGCCACTCCCTCTGCTGAGACTGAATGTCACCCTTTGTCCAGCTCCTCAAGAATCTCCTCTCTCTCCCCCCATACTTCCCTGCAGCCTCAATACATTCTCAGCCAATCTTTCTGCCCCTACCTTACCCTTCAAATCCTTTTTGAAATGAGAGTATAAAAAAAATGATCAAACTGTCTCCCTTGGGCTTCCCTGGTGGCGCAGTGGTTGAGAGTCCGCCTGCCGATGCGGGGGACACGGGCTTGTGTCCCGGTCCGGGAGGATCCCACATGCCCCGGAGCGGCTGGGCCCGTGAGCCGTGGCCGCTGAGCCTGCGCGTCCGGAGCCTGTGCTCCGCAACGGGAGAGGCCACAACAGTGAGAGGCCCGCATACCGCAAAAAAAAAAAAAGTGACTACTTAAAAAAAAAAAAGCAAAACTTTCCCCCCTCCACAGTTTTTTTGAGAAATAATTGACATATGTCACTGAAAAAGTTTGAGGGGTATAGCACGATGGTTTGATTTACGTATATTGTGAAATGATCACCACTATAGGTTCAGCTAACGTCCATTATCTCATATAGATAAAATAAAAAGAAAAGAAAGAAGAAAGGAAAAAACATTTCCTCCTTGTGATGAGAACTCTTGGGATTCAGTCTTTTAACAACTTCCCTGTGTATCATACAGCAGTGTTAACAATAGTAGTACCTTACATCCCTATTACTTTGTGTCCACTCTCAAGACACTTGCTGAAGTGGGTTTTTGTGTTTGTTTTTTTTTTGGGGAGAGGGCAGCTAGTTATATTACTTTTTTTTTTTTAATTGAGTTGTTTTACAGTGTTGTGTTAGTTTCTACTGTACAGTGGAGTTCCCTGTGCTATACAGCAGGTTCTCATTAGTTATCTATTTTATACATATTAGTGTATATATGTCAATCCCAATCTCCCAGTTCATCTCCCCACCTTCCACCCTTGGTGTCCATACGTTTGTTCTCTATATCTGTGTCTCTACTTTTGCCTTGCAAACCAGTTCATCTGTACCATTTTTCTAGATTCCACATATATGGGTTAATATACGATATTTGTTTTTCTCTTTCTGACTTACTTCACTCTGTATGACATTCTCTGGGTCCATCCACATCTCTGAAAATGACCCAATCTCATTCCTTTTTATGGCTGAGTAATAATCCACTGTATGTACCACATCTTCCTTATCCATTTGTCTGTTGATGGACATTTAGGTTGCTTCCATGACCTGGCTATTGTAAATAGTGCTGCAGTGAACATTGGGGTGCATGTGTCTTTCTGAATTATGGTTTTCTCTGGGTATTTGCCCTGTAGTCAGATTGCTGCGTCATCTGGTAGTTCTGTTGTTAGTTTTTTAAGGAACCTCCATACTCTTCTCCATAGTGGGTGTATCAGTTTACATTCCCTGGGTTTTGGTTTTAACCAGTTTAGTTGTATGAATGGTTTTTATAAGAGTTCATAATTAAATTTTTGCCTCAGGTGTTCTCTCACGATAATGAGGTGCCCCCAGCTTTATTTACTCCACATGCATAGGCAGGTTTGTGAAGTACACAGAGAAGCTCTTTAAAGTCATGAGTCATGTAACTGACCTTTGAACAGAAAGAAAAAAAAACCACACTATGTTTTATTTTAGATTATTTGTATGATGATCTTTTCATCCTGTTCCTTAGTAGTTTATAGTCGCGCTTGCTGCAAATTTCTTCCCTTGAACAATCATTACCAGATTTTTAGCTCCATGTAGTATAGTAGCTATATTTTGGAGGGGAATAGGGAGGCAGTTGAAGTTAAATTTAGACTTTGATACTTTTCAACCTTGCTACAAGTGCTACACCACCCTCCAACAGGTAAATGATGTTAGGAGTGCATTCTTATTTTCTTTATGGACTTTGGTATATATGCTCTCATTTGCTATTTGTATTATTGTCATCCTGAAGTCAATAATGACTTTTGGAGATTTATTTGAAGAGATAGCTTCTGTCATCAGACATATAACTTCTAGGGATATGGAAGCATTATTTTTAAAAAAGGATTCTTTTGAATTTAAGGTTATTTAGGCTAGGAGTGGAATTATAATTACTGAAGGGTAACAAGCTGTGAGGTCAGAAAAAGAAAAAAGACAATGGAAACATCGAGGACTGAGCACAGACTAACTTGCAGTCTGCACGATGACCCATTCAGGAAACCTTATGAGTCAGACTTGCCATGCCGTGTAGCTAGCATAAGAGACCATCTGCCTCAGCCTCTTTGCTTTTAGAGAAGGAAATCTAGCTAAGATGTGTTTTTCCTTTGATATATCTTTTTCTCTCTTTTTCCACCTTCAGTACCTTTTCTTTGAAAAATTAATTCAAAGTGCTTCATCAGCTTTATATTTCCACATTGTCAATTTTTGAGACGTCAGTGTAGCTTCTTTATGCTTTTGATATTGGTGGACACGGCTAACTTCAGTACTGTAGGGGAGGTGTCTTGTTACTTCAAGCTTTTTACTCTGCAGGCACTCCATTTTAGGAGTACCTGTCTTGTAGTTGACCCATGGTTACCATTCCCTGAATCATTCATTACTTGGTTAGTGCTACTTCCTAGAGCAGCTTTGCTGCTCTCAGTTATTTGGTTACCAGGTGGCTAATGGCATCAGCTCTTTAGTTTTAACATTTCTTAAAATTTCTTTTTTCTCCAAGGCAGATAGAAATAATGGATTAGGAGAGAATGGGGCACATGCTGTGATCATCTCTCGTTTGTATCTTTATTGCTTATTAATTAAATTTATATCAGATTTTATTTCTGCTCTGTGCACGTACTCTAACTCCCCACTGCTTATCTTTTTTTTTTTTTTTTTTTGGCGGTACACGGGCCTCTCACCGCTGTGGCCTCTCCCGCTGCGGAGCACAGGACACGCAGGCACAGCGGCCATGGCCCATGGGCCCAGCCGCCCTGCGGCATGTGGGAACCTCCGGGACCGGGGCACGAACCCGCGTCCCCTGCACCGGCAGGTGGACTCCCAACCACTGCGCCACCAGGGAAGCCCCTCACTGCTTATGTTAATCCAGAGCTTTACCACTTACCTCAAGGGGGTTGAACACTTTCTCTCTCCTCCCTCCCTCCCTCCTTTCCTCCCTTCCTTTCCTGCTTATGTTTTCATTATGTGCCAAGGGACAACCTTAGGTATAAATAATACTTTTGATGTAGAGATATTTACGTCTGTCCAAGAAAAACCACAAATCCAGAAATAAAAAAAGATATAAAAAAGAACCGGCACTGTTTGCTTTACCTAGCACCTTTGAAAGTACTTGGATAACCTCTTCAGAATCTTCTGAAAGGTGCCAGCTTATTCTGTAATTATACCTGTTTATCTGAAGGACACAGACATCTATGACAGTAGTTTTATTCTATTTTCATGGCTTTATGTTAGCTACTAACTGCCACTCACCACACTGTTTCAGTGGGAAAATGTTTTAAATTCCAGTCAGCTATCTGTACGCTGAAGATAGCCTGAATAGTTCTGGCTAATTTATTTGTCTGAAGCTTTTTAATTTGTTGCTGTATGGTATATTTGTAACTATTTGTTTTTCAAATGAGAGCAAAATTGATGTTGCTGTGAACATACATCTTTGTTCTTGGTATCATGTACCTCAGGGATCACCATTATTCCCTGTTCCAGTTGCTTGCTTTGTATTGCTTTTCATTCTCACAATAAACGTAAGAATATGTGAGATGTGATTATCCCCAGTTTTTACAGGTGATAAACTTTTTATAGGTGACAAGTTTGATTCTAACAAAGCCCCGTTGTCTTTTTTATTGTATCATAGTACATCAGCCGTGAAGGATTCAAACCCTTGAGTTTTATTTTGATAGATACCTTGAAGCCACCATATTTTTTGGAATGGGAATATCCAAGTGAAAAATGACATGTCAGAAAGAAGCAGAACTGTTCTACAAGGTATTTAGCCCCTTCCCTCCAATCTTTATATTTTAGGAATATTGTAGTTGGTCAAAAGTACATCTAATGGGATGGGAAGGAAAAGGAGAACTGGAGTTGGAAAAAGGAACAAGGGGAATGGTGGTAGTAGGAGTGAAAAGAGAGAGGAAGGAGTTTGTAATAAAAGTCTCTTACAAGTTTTTTTTTTTTTTTTTTTGCGGTACGCGGGTCTCTCACTGTTGTGGCCTCTCCCGTTGCGGAGCACAGGCTCCGGACGCGCAGGCTCAGCGGCCATGGCTCACGGGCCCAGCCGCTCCGCGGCATGTGGGATCTTCCCGGACCGGGGCACGAACCCGTGTCCCCTGCATCGGCAGGCAGATTCTCAACCACTGCGCCACCAGAGAAGCCCTCTTACAAGTTTTTATTATGGTTTAGAGTTTATAGCGTAGAAAGTAGAAACAGAAAAGTGTACAGGAGTAGAGTGTAGTGTGTAAAATGTTGTAATAAACTATGGAAAATGCATTAGGATAAAGAAGGGACAACTTTTTCTAATTGGAGAGTTGGGAATGGTCTCACCAGAGGTGACAGTTGAGTTTGATCTTGAAGGATGACTAGGTATTCTAGTATTCTAGATAAAAGAGGGATGAAGGGGAGATCTAAAAAGAAATAAATGACTTAAGGTTACATACAAATGGGAAATGTTTCCATGAATATCTTTTGTCAAAATCTCTTTTAGCACAAGCCACTTGGGTAGTGGAGGTGGTGGTGAGGAAGAAGTACAACTAGATAGTATGTTGTTCAGGAATGAAGCCAAAATGAGGTTTATGAACTTGGGGTTTAGGTTGGTTCCTGTGAATGAGAGAGATTCAGCGTGTTACATTGTAAGAGTCACTGTAACCTTTAAAACAGCTAAAGAATTACCCAGCTAGTTAGTATGCTGTCAGGAGAGGGTAATTTGATTTCAGCGGAATTGGCTTGCTTAACTCCCTCTGCACAGTGTGTATTTGTGAACTTCAACTCTTTTGCTCATGTAGAGGTTGAGAAGTCTCTTGGCAACAAGCTTCCAGTTGTAGCTAACACTTGCCTTGGCTAATTGGTATGCTCAGTTCTGGTACTAGAACCTCTGGGGAGTTTGTGTTTGAGTTCAGTGTCATCAGGCTTAAACCGGAGCATAAATGTAAAGGGGCTTTGGGGTCATCCTGCTGATTGAGAATGAAAAGGCAAGACATACAACAGGAGAAGAGAGAATGAAACCTTGTGGATGAAATAGCTGTTAATTCACGTTTGGATGCTTCTCAGCTCATCTTATGTATTAAAAATAAGATACTTTATTTTATTGCTCCCTGCTAGCCCTTTTCCAAATTTTCAGACATTATTAACTATAGATAGAGGAAAAGAATGACCAGGACCTGAGATTTACACTGTTTTCTGGCATATGTCTACACCAAGGTAGTTTATTGTAGATACTGTTTATATGCATTTTCTCTGTTTTTAAAAAACTGTATGCTGGTAGGTTTCCTATCAGTTGTGCCTTCATTTTAACACTTAACCAAATAATGTTGTTATAATTGTATGTTCCTTTCTTCTGCTTGCCTGAGAGTTCTAGCAATGTGTGGTGTCATTTATCTCTCTTTCCTGGTCCTCAAATGATCTGGGCATGCAAATGTTTGAACGGAAATGGAATTAAATTTAAAAAATGGATTGCATTAGGTGGTTCATACTTTATCCTACTAAACATGACAGGTTATCAACAACACAACAAAAGGATATTGCAAGTTAGCTTTTTTATTTGAAACTACCCCCCCTGCCCTTGTCTCCTTTCAGTTCTTATCCTCTATACCAGGGTTGAATTAAAACATAAAGGTAGGAGATACTCACTGGAAGAGTCATCTGGCTGGTGAGGAAATGGCCATAGTGGCTCCATGTTTATGGACTTTTCTCTTCCCCTGCCTCTTCTTGTCCCCTAAACACACACAGGTTCTATGTTGTTTACTTTCTTTGCTCCATGGTGCTGGTTCTCTTGGAGCTGCACAGAAGATTGAAATAAACCTCTCATTTTATATTTTGGAAAATATAATCTTGCAGGATTAAGCCTAACTGGTGATGACTGTATACTAAAATTGTCTTTTGAGTGAGAGCATCAATTTGCAACTTGTATTTTGGGTAGTTCATTTATGTATGGATGTCTCATCAGTCTCTCCCGAGGGTAATTTTTTTTCTAATTGGCTTGATCAGCCTCTGCTTTTACATAATGCTTCAAGCAGTTTTCGGTAAATCAGTTCAAATCCACAGTTGTATGAAAATTTCCTTAAGCTACTGGGATTCTCAGGAGACACCCAGAAATACTCCCTAATTGGCGTATTTAATCATACCTTGTATAAATCAGGCAAACAAGCCTGATGAATAAACTGAATTACTGGTGGGGTATTCAGAAGTTCTTGGCTCCAGCATTTAATCTTAGAAAACCCAAGAATGAAAATATGACAGATTATTTTGGGTATAGTTCATGCTTTTCTGATCTAAGTTTCCTTCTTGCCATGTGAGCCACTAACTGTTGGTTTCAATTGGAAATAAAGGTCATGGTTAATAGTAGACCACCTCAGAGGGCCACTTATCTGGTGACCTGTAGAGTAATGGTTGGTTTTTAGGAGCTTGAGGGGAATAGCAGCATTAGTACCTGCTGAGCTGGAGCACCTCCTTGCCTCTGACCCTAATACTACATGCCCCTAAACCCTGCATGTAACAACTTCTCAGTGTTCTTACTGATGAGCTGAGACATTTTCTGGTTAATTGGTTGGAAATGGTGTGACTCAACCGTATAAGTGGTTTATTTTTTTTTGAGGGGGGGTGGGTGGTGGATAAAATGCCCAAGGAACATTTGGTACATATTTTGTTGATTATAGAGTCTGAAAATATTGTAATCCCAGCTCTGCCATCTAGTATCTGTGTGTGATCTAGATACTTCTTTATCTGTAAAATGGGAGTAATACATACTTCGGAGAGTCGTGAGAAATTATACAGAATATGTGATATGCCCAGCACTGTACTGCCACAAAAGTTATTTGTCCCCTTCCCTCTCCCTTATTGATTTAGGAAAATAAAATATTTTAGTTGGTCTTTAGGCCATATGAGATTTACTGGGTAACTTATCTCCTCCTCATTTTGGCATGGCATGGCTTTTCTTAGGGTCTTCCGCCCCCCGCCCCCCCCGCCCCCCACCAATAACTTCTTGCTCACCTGATGGACACTAGCATTGTTGTTTGATATCTCTTCCTTTTGGACAGGGAGTACTTCCTGTATCTTTGTCCATCTGGCTAATTTGTTGTACATAATCAAGATTTCCCATCCTGTCTTAAACTGTGAATAACCAAAGGGAAAGCTAGTTAATGCTGCTAAGCCACATATCATTTTCATGGCTTTTGAGCTGGCAGATATAATTCTTTGTTGCTTTTAGAGTTAAAGAATGTTCATTTTCTAACAGTTTATTGTATTCTATCTGATTTATCATGAATCTGCTTACGACTTTTCCAAATAATATAGAAATAGGTAGCATTATATTTTGAGAGCATTGAATTTATTGTAAATTGCTATTATTCTGTATTAAAGTAGTTGTATAGAATATGTTGCTTAAATGTAATCTTAAAGTGTGCATTGTCATATTAATATATTTTAGTATAGCATAGAACTTTTAAGTAGAAACATTTTATACGAGGAAAATAATTGTAAAAATGGCTCAAGGATCTAGACAGTCGAATTCACATTGAAGGATAGAATACATTTTGGATCTTTGGATCCGATTCACCTGGAAGTGTGCTTGAGGTGTATCTCCAGTTTAACAATCAGTTGGGGGACATCTCTTCATTAGCACTGCAAATTAAAACTACAATGAGGTATCGCTTCACACTGGTCAGAATGGCCATTATCAAAAAAGCTAGAAAGAATAAATGCTGGAAAGGGTGTGGTGAAAAGGGAACCCTCCTACACTGTTGGTGGGAATGTGAATTGATATAACCACTGTGGAAAAAACAGTATGGAGTTTCCTTAAAAAACTAAAAATAGAACTACCGTATGACCCAGCAATCCCACTACTGGGTATATGCCCTGAGAAAACCATAATTCAGAAAGAGACATGCACCACAGTGTTCATTGCAGCACCATTTACAATAGCCAGGACATGGAACCAACCTAAACGTCCATCGACAGATGAGTGGATAAAGAAGATGTGGGTGAAGTAAAAGTCAGAAAGAAAAACAAATACTGTATGCTAACACATATGTATGGAATCTTAAAAAAAATGGTACTGATGACCCTAGTTGCAGGGCAGGAATAAAGAGGTAGACATAGAGAATGGACTTGATGACATAGGGTGGGGGGGCGAAGCTGGGGTGAAGTGAGAGTGGCATCGACGTATATACACCACGGAATGTGAAATAGTTGGCTGGTGAGAAGCAGCAGCGTAGCACAGGGAGATCGGCTCGGTGCTTTGCGATGACCTAGAGGCATTGCAGCTCTATTTACGATAGCCAGGACATGGAAGCAACCTAAGTGTTCATCGACAGATGAATGGATAAAGAAGATGTGGCACATATATACAATGGAATATTACTCAGCCATAAAAAGAAATGAAATTGAGTTATTTGTAGTGAGGTGGATGGACCTAGAGTCTGTCATACAGAGTGAAGTAAGTCAGAAAGAAAAACAAATACTGTATGCTAACACATATGTATGGAATCTTAAAAAAAATGGTACTGATGACCCTAGTTGCAGGGCAGGAATAAAGAGGTAGACATAGAGAATGGACTTGATGACATAGGGTGGGGGGGCGAAGCTGGGGTGAAGTGAGAGTGGCATCGACGTATATACACCACGGAATGTGAAATAGTTGGCTGGTGAGAAGCAGCAGCGTAGCACAGGGAGATCGGCTCGGTGCTTTGCGATGACCTAGAGGGGTGGGATAGGGAGGGTGGGAGGGAGGCTCAAGAGGGAGGGGATATGGGACATGTGTATGCATATGGCTGATGCGCTTTGTTGTGCAACAGAAACTAACACGGTACTGTGAAGCAATTATACTCCAATAAAGATGTAGAAAAAAAACGTGCACACACACACAAAAATACAGGTATGCACCTTACTATTGGATAAGAGTACAGGTTGCCCAGGGGTAGGGCAGGTATATATTGTGGTCCTAATTTCTTTTCTACTCAACTGTGTAGATGATAATCTTTAATTGTAAGGAATCAGAATTTAGAAGGGGCTCAATATTAATAGACTGTTCTTATACTCAGAGATACTGGGAGACTCTTGTGCTATATTATTTCCCATTTGAATGTGGATTTTACCAATTCTATATATTCTTCAAACTAGATGGGTTGTAATTTAAGATGTAAAAATGTAAGCTGTGCACTTACTGATCTGTGTTTCTTAACCTTTTGAACTTCTTGGGGAGGGGGATATTGATCTACTCATGGGCCTTGTACATGTTCTGTCCCCCTCTCCCACCCTAATTCTTTTTTTTTTTTTTTTTTTTTTTTTGGTGGTACGCGGGCCTGTCACCGCCGCAGCCTCTCCCATCGCGGAGCACAGGCTCCGGACGCGCAGGCCCAGCGGCCACGGCCCACGGGCCCAGCCGCCCCGCGGCACGCCGGATCCCCCCGGACCGGGGCACGAACCCGCGCCCCCCGCATCGGCAGGCGGACCCCCAACCACTGCGCCACCAGGGAAGCCCCCACCCTAATTCTTGACTAGTGACTGAAAATGGTCTAGATTTAGTGTGTATATGCTAAGCATTTACCTTTCATACCTTCAAAAGAATAATTTACCAAACTAGATAATATATCCCCCCAGATAAATAGAGTTTGAGTCTGGCTCCGCCAGTGAGTAGACAACAGACTTGGCAAGTAAAACAAATGCTATTTATAATTTTTTATGTTCATAGCTAATATTAATGCCAAATAAATAGAAAACTGTACATAAAGAGTTTGTCATAGTCATCTGTGCTCAGGAATCATTATATTATTGTATATGCTGAAACTATTTTTTGGGGGGTGCAGGAAATGCTTCTGTTTATTATTTCTAATGTTGAACATTTTCTTCAGCCAAATGAAATTCAAAGGATGTATTTATTCTACTTTGATTTTTTTGTTATACAGTATTTTGTCATTCCAACTTGGACATCATGTGGTTTTTTAGGCATGGTACAGTGATTGTAGTACCAAGGTTTGTCCCTAACTAAGAACTAGAAAAAGAAATCTGTCAAACCTGTTCCTAAAAAAATAGAATGTGAAAATTATTTTGTATCTTAAATAGTTCTATTGATATCTTCATGTTTGAGTAAACACCACTACTGTGGTTTTTATTTTTCTATTTTTAAAATATGTATGTATGTATTTATTTATTTTGGCTGTGCCGGGTCTTAGTTGTGGCACATGGGATCTTTAGTTGCAGCACGCGAACTCGTAGTTGCAGCACGCGTGTGGGATCTAGTTCCCCGACCAGGGATTGAACCTGGGCCCCCTGCATTGGGAGCGTGGATTCTTACCCAGTGGACCTACCAGGGAGGTCCCACTACTGTGGTTTTAAATTAGGATCTTGCATTCGTACATTTCTGGATAATTACCTCTGTTACTAGAGATCATTGGACTCTGTGAAAGAGTAAACTTGGTAGCTTGTAGACTGCACAGTCATGTGCACGTTATAGCTTGTTGTTCTGCCACATCAAGAGAAGGAGCCACGTGTATTTGGACATAGGTAGACATATTTAGGTTTCTCTTCTATGCACATAAACATTGACTTAACATGAATGACATGTATGTATTTCTGGTTTACATGATAATTGTGATTATTTTTTTTCATACTAAGATTGTCATGGTTTTGATTCTCTATTGATGTAATTTATGTCTCTAAAATTCATTTCGGTGACATCCTATATCAACCATAGCAGTAAAAATTTTAAAAGTTTAAAGTAACCTTTGAACTTTTATAGAAATCAGAATGGAGGAAAATCTATTTTATAAAATATGACTTGATAAGTTGAATATTCCATTTACTCAGTACTTTTCAAGGCATACTTATTGATCACCTCTTATATGCTAGGCACCTTAAACTGCACTGGAGATTCAGCTTATGTGTAACAGCAAAATAAGGGAATAATACTGAGAACACAGAATAAATTACGTCTTTCAAATTAAATGCTGTTATCCACTAAAGAGTTCATTACTCAGTTTTGAGGATTCAGCTTATGTTTAACGTCAAAGTAAGGAATTACTATCTAGAATGTGGAGTAAATTATATTTTTAAAATAAAATACTGTTATTCACTGGATGGTTGACCACTCAATTTAAAAATAACCTTTGAATGAAACAAATATAAAACTAATTGTATTGAGACATGGCTACTCTATTTCTGTTTTTTTTTTAAAACTAATTTTTATTGGAGTATAGTTGCTTTACACTGTTCTATTTCTGTTCTTAAGGAATCACTTTTTCTTTTTAAATATGAAAATTGGAAATCAAAACTGAACATACTTTTTTTTTTAATAGATCTTTATTGGAGTATAATTGCTTCACAATACTGTGTTAGTTTCCATTGTACCACAAAGTGAACCAGCCATATGCAGATGAATTTTTTAACTGGTAACTTGAGAGCTCTGCTGCCTTTAAACTTCCTTTGTAGGAAACAAGTGTCAATACATTGTAGCTTCTTTTTAGGCAAGGTTATAATACCAATTCACACAAACCAATGTTTCTCAATCTGGGGATGGGGGAGGTTCCTCCCCACCCCCAGGCGTCATTTGGCAATGTCTGGATACTTTTGGTTGTGGGGAGGGGTGGTGTGCTACTGGCAGCGAGTGGGTACAGACCAGGGATGCTGTTCATCACCCTATGATACACAGGAAAGTCCCTACAACCAAGAATTATCAGTCAAAAATGTCAATACTGCTGAGGTACAAAGAAACTGGCCTGTATCTAGACAGCTGGTATCAAATACAACATAATTTTGCCAAGTACAGGTTACCTAAGAAAATAGTGCGATTAATTTGATGCTTAAAACCCACTTTTAAAATCACTGGAATAAAACTCAACATTTAAACGTTAGTTCATTAGTTCATGTCTTTTATTAACCAATATACAATCACTTGTCTTCTGGTTTGTTGAAACAATAGGTCAGACCACATTTGCCACAATAACGTCTGTCAAAGTGGCTGGCCATAAAAACTCCAACACCACATTCATCTGAAGGGCACTCCTGACGAAGGCGACTGATTTTGCCATTCTCATACACCTTATAGTATTTCAGGACAGCCAGTTTAACCTTCTTTCTCTTATGCTTGTTCTTCTTGGGAGTGGTGTAAGACTTCTTCCTTAGCACCACCATGAAGTCTCAACACAAGATGAAGAGTGGACTCCTTTTGAATGTTGTAGTCAGACAAAGTATGTCCATCTTCCAGTTGCTTGTCAGCAAAGATCAGTCTTTGCTGGTCGGGAGGAATTCCTTCCTTGTCCTGGATCTTGACCTTTACGTTTTCTATTGTATCCGAGGGTTCGACCTCGAGAGTGATAGTCTTTCCCGTCAGGGTCTTCATGAAAATCTGCATATTGGTGGCGGTGCCACCACAGATGGCGGATCCGAAAAGCTGAACATACTTTTAACTTTATTTGGAAATAATTTTAAAGTTAAAGCAAAGTTGCAAGAGAAAGAATAGTACAAAGAATTTTAAAATTTCTGCCCAGCTGAGATTCAACCAGTGTCAACAATTTGCTGGCCTCCTTTCTTTTTCTCTTCTTCCCTTCCCTTTCCCTCCTCTTCTCCTGTTACTCATTCACTTGTATGTAATCCCCCCCCCAAACATTGGAGGGTCCTTTGTGTACATAATGGCTTTTTTGTCCTAAATACTAAGAATAGGGATAGTCTCTTAAATAACCACAGTACAGAAATAAACTTCAGTAAATTTAACATTGGTAAAATACTTTTATCTATTGTCCATATTCTAAATTTTGTTAGTTGATCCAATGGTGTCGTTTATAGCATTTTCCCCCTCTAGTACAGGATCCAGTATAGGATCAAATATTGCATTTAATTGTCATTTCTCTTTAGCTTCCTTTAATCTGGAATACTTAAAGACTCTGTCTTTTATGACATTGTCATTTTTGAAGACTATAGTATTGTGGCATTGTGGGATCTGGTTACACTTTATTTTTAAATTTTTTTTTTTTGGGGGGTATGCGGGCCTCTCACTGTTGTGGCCTCTCCCGTTGCGGAGCACAGGCTCTGGACGCGCAGGCTCATCGGCCATGGCTCATGGGCCCAGCCGCTCCGCAGCATGTGGGATCTTCCCGGACCTGGGCACGAACCCGTGTGCCCTGCATCGGCAGGTGGACTCTCAACCACTGCACCACCAGGGAAGCCCTTTAAATTTTATTTTTAAAAATTTATTTGGTTGCATCGGGTCTTAGTTGTGGCAAGCGTGCTCCTTAGAGTTGTGGCAGGGAGGCTCCTTAGTTGCGGCTCCAGGGCTCCTTGGTTACAGCACATGGGCTCCTTAGTTGTGGCATGCAAACTCTTAGTTGCAGCATGCATGTGGGATTTAGTTCCCTGACCAGGGATTGAACCTGGGCCCCCTGCATTGGGAGCGCAGAGTCTTATCCACTGCGCCACCAGGGAAGTCCCCGTGGTTACACTTTAAAATCATGACATTAAGCCACGTTAGTGGGGGCTTTCTTGGTGGTGCAGTGGTTAAGAATCTGCCTGCCAGTGCAGAGGACACGGGTTCCAGCCCTGGTCTGGGAAGATCCCACATTCTGCGGGGCAACTAAACCCGTGCGCCACAGCTACTGAGCCTGAGCTCTAGATCCCGCGAGCCACAACTACCGAAGGCCACGTGCCTAGAGCCCATGCTCCGCAACAAGAGAAGCCACTGCAGTGAGACGCCGGCACACCGCAACGAAGAGTAGCCCCCGCTCGCCGCAAGCAGAGAAAGCCTGTGCACAGCAATGAAGACCCAACACAGCCAAAAATAAATAAATAAACAAACAAGTAAATAAATAAGCCACATTAGTGAAAGTTATTTTAAGTTCTTTTCTCTTTTAACTTATGTTGTGAGGAAAAAAACCACACCAAGTTCTTAAAATGTATCAGCTTTTCAGCCTTTACATTTTACTATCAAAATTATTGGTAGAATAAATTTCGTTGGTGTTTAATTCATACCTACGACATCTGGAAGATGATAATGTAATCTAAAACTTCCGATTTTGATTTTTTAAAGCTACATATTTTAAGTTTGATCAGGATCTTGTGTAAAATTTTGCATTTCTATTAATGTCTCTCATCCTGGCAGTATTGTGCCACCTAGTGGAAATTTATGTCCTTCAATGTATGTCTCAGACTAGATGGAATGCAAGATGCATTTTAACAAATGAAGAAAAAGTAGTTTGGAGTGTTTGAACTTCTCCGTTGACTTGGAATTCTTGATAGCAGTGATTGTCTTCGTAAACAAGAGTTTAAGACAAATAAAATTCTTGTTAAGTGAAGGCTTAGTAGATGTCTTAAAATTATGAGCCACTGAGTATTAAAATGTTCTTTTTTCAACAAGAAATAGCCTACATTTATTTTCTTTATCAATGCAACTTTAACTAAGGCATATTATATTTCCATCAGTTAATATTAAAATAATTGTTGTTCTGTGGATCTTGTCAAAATCCTCCCACCTGGAGTTTTATTGTTGTACATCTAATTTGTAAGCAGAATGTATTGGAGTTTACATGTTATTTACACAATCTCAGTTTATTTTGAAGTAGCAGAAGAAGAACACATTGGATGATAAATACTAAAGAAATGGTCTAAGGAAAAAATGTGCTACCTTGAAAGTAGCCTGAAAATAATTTAGATATTTATCATTTGAAGACTTCTTACCAATTGACAAGATAAGATCTTATTTGTGTATAAGTAAAATTTAGGATTTTATCAGTTGGAGAGTTGACAGTCTCTTTTTCTTACTAACTATGCAGAAGATGCCTTGTTCTTTGTGATGTATTCAATATACGCATTTTTACGCAGTCTTGAGAAACATTTGTCCTGGGGTTGGATGGACATTCTGCATAATTAAACTGGAATATGAACTCTTGAGGTCTTCAGAACAGTTGTGTACTATAAAGAATTTTGAGAATTATCTAACCATTTAGGGAAAGCAGTTCTGAATTAACAAAATGCAGCCATTCAAGCATATGACATCTTTATGAGAGTCATGAATATTTTATAATGTTTGTATCTTATTATTCTTTCTTAGTTGCTGATGTATATTCATGATGAGCGGATTAGGAGAAAACTCCTTGGATCCACTGGCCCCTGATTCACGAAAACGCAAGTTGCCATGTGATACTCCAGGACAAGGGTAAGCAGTTTATTTCCTGATACTTCACCAAGGGCGCCTCCCCTGCCTTTATTTGTTTTGAAGATAACATTTCAGCTTTCTTTATTTGCATTTTCTAGTTAGATTTGTTTGTTTGTTTTTGTCTTTGTTTAAATAATATGATTTTGCTTTGTAGTAAGTACAGTGGTACAATGATGAGATGGGGACATTCTTATGTTATAATAGAGGCTTTATGGCTGATTCAGATAGAAATGAGAATATTATACTAACTGTGTGATATTGTAAGAAGCATTTCTCAATAGAGGATGTAAGAGTTAGGAGTAGATAGACAAGATTATTACAAGTAAGAATCTTTAGTATCCTTTAAGAACATGTTATAAGTTGATATTTTGGCATTTGTGAGGTTTCATCATTCTTTTCCTGAATGAAGTTAGAAGTTTAAAAAATAGAAATAAAATACTCTATTTTATGCAGTGATACTTCATAGCTTTTTTAGTATTTGCCAAGGTCAGTATCACTTGAATTTCATTGTGATGGTTGCAAAATAAAAAACAACCTATAATTCATAAAACCTCATAATTAATAAGTAGCTATTACTGTTTTTATTATTTGTTAATTTTATTGTCTCTTCGTGGTAAAGACTATTTATCCCCATTTTCCAGATGATGAAATGAGACTAATGCCTAACTAAGGCCACTAGGCTAACAACAGGTGGACTTGAATTTAGGTTTGCATGAATTTCAACTGTATTGTACTAGGTCTCCAAGACAATGTTTTGGTAGTCTTCATGGGCTGAATTTAGTTTGTTTATATGTGAGTGTAATGGTGTTGTGTAGGCACTGATTCTGCTCATAGCTCTTTTGTGATAGATATATTTATGGCCTTTTTTCCCCCCCTCCCAGCCTTACCTGCAGTGGTGAAAAGTGGAGACGGGAGCAGGAGAGTAAATATATTGAAGAATTGGCTGAACTGATATCTGCTAATCTTAGTGATATTGACAATTTCAATGTCAAACCAGATAAATGTGCAATTTTAAAGGAAACAGTAAGACAGATACGTCAAATAAAAGAGCAAGGTAATACAAAGTAAGAAAACACTCAAGTCTT
The DNA here is from genome assembly GCF_002837175.3 of Physeter macrocephalus. NCBI lineage: Eukaryota > Metazoa > Chordata > Mammalia > Artiodactyla > Physeteridae > Physeter > Physeter macrocephalus. The sequence goes on along the minus strand of NC_041227.1, from coordinate 12,965,585 downwards.
TTAGAAGGAACTTGTTAACTGTGTTCACATTTGCCTTTTGCTACCTGTTGCTTAGGTGGGAACTGCTGCTCCTTGAGGGCTAGCCTCTGTGGGGCTAGATGGACAGATGAGTTGACCAGCTTTGCTCTTTAGGAAACAGTTACCAGAATTGGAAGAAGGCCAGTGTTGCTCACCCTGTCACTTGTTAGTTCCCTTTCAGGAAGCAATGGGATAGTACATTTAGTAGGGAAAGAAAATTTAGAGTATCTTCTGTCCTCCTGGGTAACTTGGAAGTTTAATTTTAACCTTTAAAAACTGTAGCATCATTTTCTTATCAGGAAATGTGTATGTGCTTATGCACATCTGTGTGCTTGTCTCTTTGTGTCTGTTCGGGGAACAATTTGAAGGTGGATTTAATCTATAACTGATATATGTGCTATTTGTAGTATTGCCTTATGTCTTTTCAGGAAAAGCTATTTCCAGTGATGATGATGTTCAGAAAGCTGATGTATCTTCCACTGGACAAGGAGTTATTGATAAAGACTCCTTAGGACCACTTTTACTTCAGGCAAGTATAAGGTTTTAGCTATACGATAAGCTGTGTTGATTTAAAAAGAAAGAAAGAAAGAAAGAAAAAATCTTGGCTAGGATATGAGAGCAAAAAAAATGTTTCTTTTCATGAGGTAGAACTCAGTATTCTGAATATGATGATAAAATGCTCTTATATTTAAAATATACATAACTCATGAGGTCCTGTGGCGCGCTGCCCCCCCCCCCCCAGTAAAAATGCATTTGGGCATATTTTAGCTCAGACTTTTTTGTGTATTTTTGCATAATTGATAGTATGGCACACTACAGTTTTATATTTTGGAGGAAGTTTTAAGACTTAAAATACATGTTTTTTTGTAAGTAGTTATCTTAAATAGATTGAGTTAAGCTATAGCACTTACAGAATGTTTCTTTTTAAGTCATGACCTGAAGCCCTTTATTCATGTTCACTTACCAGCTGTTTTTGTTCCAGTTAGTTTGTTCCAGCTACTTTTTAGTTGATCAGTTCAGTTCCTCTTTGTAAATTCTCACTAAGGAGTGGTATAGTTCCTGTAGCTTGACTTGATAGCAAATGGAAAAATGGGAAGCACAAAGGATGATTTTTCATATTTTTAAAAACTCCTTTGAAGAAGTAATTCTTCAAAAATTAGGTGTTAATTCAGATTTTGTCTTTACTGTCATCTTTTCAGATTGTCTTTTTCATACAACCCTGTATTGATGGTACTAATGTTAATAGAAATGATGGCTTATAGTTGTTAAATCAACAGTTCTTTTTTTCAAATTCTGTTTAGTACTAAGGCTGGTGTCTTAGTCTGCTAAGGCTGCCATAACAAAATACCACAGACTGCGTGTCTTAAACAGCAGAAATTTATTTCTACAGTTCTGGAGGCTGGAAGTCCAAGATCAAGGTGTTGGCAGGCTTGGTTTCTCCTGAGACCTACCTCTCTCCTTGGCTTGTAGATGGCTGCCTTCTCCTTGTGTCTTCATGTGACCTTTTCTCTGTGTGTGTGCATTTCTGGTGTCTGTCTCTCTTCTCATAAGAACACCAGTCCTATTGGATTAGAGCTACCCTTATGACCTCATTTAGCCTTAATTACCTCCTGAAAGGCCCTATCTCCAAATACAGTCACATTGAGGTTTAGGGCTTCAACATACGAGTTTTGGTGGGGGAGGGGATACAGTTCAGTCCATAATAGCCGATATTAACATATCCCACTTCAGGCATTGGATGGCTTCCTGTTTGTGGTGAATCGTGAAGGAAACATTGTATTTGTGTCAGAAAATGTCACCCAGTACCTGCAATATAAGCAGGAGGACCTGGTTAACACAAGTGTCTACAATATCTTGCATGAAGAAGACAGAAAGGATTTTCTTAAAAACTTACCGAAATCTACAGGTAGGCTTTTAATGTGTATCTTCCTTTTTAAAGAAAATATTTATTTATTTGGCTGTGCTGGATCTTAGTCGCGGCACGCGGGATCTTTGTTGCCACATGCGGGATCTTCATTGTGGCACCGGGGGATCTTTAGTTGTGGCATGTGGGATCTAGTTCACTGAGCCAGCGATCGAACCTGGGCCCCCTGCATTGGGAGCACGGAGTCTTAGCCCCAGACCACCAGGGAAGTCCCTGTATTTTCTAAGTAAGTTAAAAAAATTTCTTTTTCTTGATCATTTCCTAGAAAATTGAATATACCTTTTAGAAAGCCAAGTGATGATTTATGTAGAACAGGGCAAGTGGTAGATAGGAAAATTTTCAAATACAAATTTAGAGTTTGGTATACGTTTCATGGGTCTAAGATACACAGTGAGTCACAAAATATAAGTGAGATACCTGTTGAATTTGAAATTGAAATTATTCCAGTGTTTTATATATTGCCACTTTGAAATGTTATTGTAGAGATTACTATGGAAGATGTATAATGAGAAAATATGTATAGCTTAAATGCTGCTTTTTTTTTCAATTGGAGTATAGTTGATTTACAGCTTAAATTTTTGATGATAGTCATGGACTGAATTGCCACCTTTTAAAAAACTCCTTTCAATTTGTTTTCTAAAGTTAATGGAGTTACCTGGACAAATGAGACCCAGCGACAAAAAAGCCATACATTTAATTGCCGTATGTTGATGAAAATACCACCTGACATTCTGGAAGACATAAACACTAGTCCTGAAATGCGCCAGAAATATGAAACGATGCAGTGCTTTGCCCTGTCCCAGCCACGGGCTATGATGGAGGAAGGAGAAGGTGAGAGTCATCACATGCTTGTGGTGATTATCAAACAATAGCAGCCAAACTTGTAGTTTTGTAATTTCCATTGTTGTAATTCTTCCCACTGAATTCCATGTTCTTACTTGCCTGTTGAATAGACACATCCAAAGGTTAAGTATAATCCTTACCTGGTTAAATTTTCTATTGTAGATTTGCAATCCTGTATGATCTGTGTGGCACGCCGCATTACCACAGGAGAAAGAGCATTTCCATCAAATCCTGAGAGCTTTATTACTAGACATGATCTTTCAGGTAAAAACTGTGCATGTGTGTACGTTTGGTTCATTTTGAAAATTTTTATAAAAGTTAACTTTCTACAGCCTGCACTATCATTTAAGTGCCTACACTGTAACGAATACTTTGCATGGATTATTTCCTATGTTTCTTATAATATTATTTTTAAAAATTTAATTTAATTTTTTATTTTATTTATTTTTGGCTGCGTTGGGTCTTTCTTGCTGCGCGTGGCTTTCTCTAGTTGCAGAGAGTGGGGGCTACTCTTCGTTGTGGTGTGTGGGCTTCTCATTGTGGTGGTTTCTCTTGTTGTGGAGCACGGGCTCTAGGCACGTAGGCTTCAGTAGTTGGGGCACATGGCCTCGGTAGTTGTGGCTCGCTGGCTTTAGAGCTCAGGCTCACTAGTTGTGGCGCATGGGCTAAGTTGCTCCACGGCATGTGGGATCTTCCTGGTCCAGGACTCGAACCCGTGCCCCCTGCATTGGCAGGTGGATTCTTTACCACTGTGCCACCGGGGAAGTCCCTTATGTTTCTTATACAACCTTAGGAGAGATTCAACAAAACCCTGGGCATTTAAGTTGGGTGTATTTGACACTTAAAATCCCTCAGATAAACACACAAAAAAATGTAGATGCACCTGGCTTTCTCTCCAAATAGCATTTCATATCAGAAGCCAGTATTTCTTTTCTGTAACTTCAAATCCATTTTTCATAAAGAAGTGCATTTCAAAAATACGGGTAATTTAATGGGAATTACTGGGAGTAATTCTTGACATCAACATGAATTTCAGTTTTGGTCTGCCCTTTTTTGCCCATGAGAGTAAAGAATTAAAGTCAGTGCAGTTGATGATGCACAGTGATGAAATTAAACACAGTGACAATTTTCTGTTTAATAGGAAAAGTTGTCAACATAGATACAAATTCACTGAGATCTTCCATGAGGCCTGGTTTTGAAGATATAATCCGAAGGTGTATCCAGAGATTTTTTAGTCTTAATGATGGGCAGTCATGGTCCCAGAAACGTCACTATCAAGAAGGTAAAGAATTTGGAGGTTAATTCTGGATCTTGTTTGTCATTGTGTTTGATGTGCTATAGAGCAATAAGTATATACATGACCATAGTTGTTTTTGTCTTTGTGGGGCAGGAAAATGATTCTTGAGCATTCCTGTTAGCCTAATTTTGGTGGGGTCCAGTCTTTCACTGGATTTTGAAAATGTTGGACTTGTATATTTCCTTTCTGTTTTCTCCTGTATGCATTTGTTTTGCCAGTTGTAGTTACTAGTAATGGGATATTTTCTCCAAAAGCTTATATCCATGGCCATGCAGAAACCCCGGTGTATCGATTCTCTTTGGCTGATGGCACTATAGTGACTGCACAAACAAAAAGCAAACTCTTCCGAAATCCTGTAACAAATGATCGTCACGGCTTTGTCTCAACCCACTTTCTTCAGAGGTAATGATAGATTACTTTGTATTCTCATTAAATGCAGCAGTGTTCTTGAGATGCTTTATTATTAGTGTAAAAAGGGAGGAAAATCAAGAAGAAAAGCAGGCAGTGGTTGGGTTTGCTGAAGTGCACTTAGATTCCTGAAGTATGTTTTCTTTAAGGTTATATTTTTATGTGTAAATGAGGATTTGTTCATTAAGTAATTAATTCCTGGGAAAGCTGGAGGATGGGAAGGCTAGTGGATAGAAGAATACATAAAATCTGACTACCTCTGTTACTTTTCATTTCTAATGATATATTACATTGCTTTTAGGAATTGAATTTAAAATTCGAAGGTAGACTTCAAGAAGAAATAGTTACTGTTGCTGTTGCTAATGGTAAATGAGCAACACATGAAGGAGCAGGCTATTCACCCATTAATTATCTTGAGTAATTTGCAGGCACCTCCAGGTTAACCCCTGGTATATGGGAACTCTTGTAAAGCCCCACTGAGATTCCAGCTAACATAGCTTTGGGCCCTTCGTGGTGCTCTGATGGTGTCACTCATTTAGATTCTGTGGCTTATTAAAAGTATGTTATTAGATTAATAACTGATCAGTGTCTAGATTGTTACTGTCACTAGGCATTGGAATGGCGCCTAAGAAGTTAAGTTTCTGGGACACTTACTTCATCCTTAAAAATAAAAAATTTGATTCAGGCTTTTAACACATGCCTGTAATTTTTTAGTAAAACATTGTTGTGTTTCTTTGCAGGGAACAGAATGGGTATAGACCAAACCCGAATCCTGTTGGACAAGGCATTAGACCTCCAGCAGCTGGATGCAACAGTTCGGTAGGCAGCATGAACATGTCGCCAAACCCCGGCTTGCAGATGCTGAGCAGCAGGGCCTACGGCTTGGCTGAGCCCGGCCCCACAGGGCAGATGAGTGGAGCCAGGTATGGGCCTTCCGGTAGCATAGCTTCAGTGAACCCTGGGCCAGGCATGCAGTCACCATCTTCCTACCAGAACAACAACTATGGTCGCAACATGAGTAGCCCTCCACATGGGAGTCCTGGTCTTGGCTCCAGCCAGCAGAATATTATGATTTCTCCTCGTAATCGTGGGAGTCCAAAGATGGCCTCACATCAGTTTTCTCCTGTTGCAGGTATTTGTGTTACATTTCCTTTTCTTTATTTTTTTCTTTTTCAGTAATTCTTTTCTTTCCATACCACTGTAATTCTTGTAAAGTTAATTCATTTTAAAACAGAAACTGTGGAGTGTTAAGTAGTGTTTTGTTATAGCGTCTGATTGTCTAATTCTTTTCCTGACTTTTCTCCAAATCCAGGTGTGCACTCTCCCATGGGATCTTCTGGCAATACTGGGAGTCACAGCTTTTCTAGCAGCTCTCTCAGTGCCCTTCAAGCTATTAGTGAGGGAGTAGGGACTTCTCTTTTATCTACTCTGTCTTCACCAGGTCCCAAATTGGATAACTCTCCCAATATGAATGTAAGTCAACCAAGTAAAATGAACAGTCAAGATTCCAAGAGTCCCCTAGGCTTGTATTGTGACCAGAATCCAGGGGAGAGTTCAATGTGTCAGTCAAATAGCAGAGATCACCTCAATGACAAAGAAAGTAAGGAGAGCAGTGTGGAAGGGCCAGAGAATCAGCGGGGTCCTCTGGAAAGCAAAGGTCACAAAAAATTACTACAGTTACTTACCTGTTCTTCTGAGGACCGGGGTCATTCCTCCTTGACCAACTCGCCCCTGGATTCAAGTTGTAAAGACTCTTCCATTAGTGTCACCAGCCCCTCTGGGGTCTCCTCTTCGACATCTGGAGGAGTGTCCTCCACATCCAATATGCACGGGTCACTGCTGCAAGAGAAGCACCGGATTTTGCACAAGTTGCTGCAGAATGGGAATTCACCGGCTGAGGTAGCCAAGATTACCGCCGAAGCCACTGGGAAAGACACTAGCAGTACAGCGTCTTGTGTAGAAGGAAACGTCAAGCAGGAGCAACTAAGCCCTAAGAGAAAGGAAAATAATGCTCTGCTTAGGTACCTGCTGGACAGGGATGATCCTAGTGACACGCTCTCCAAAGAACTACAGCCCAAAGTGGAAGGCAGCGTAGACAGTAAAGTGAGCCAGTGCAGCAGCTCCACCATCCCGAGCTCAAGTCAAGGGAAGGACGCCAAAATTAAGGCAGAAACAAATGAAGAGGTAACTTGTCTTCTGTATATTCCAGCTTAGGCATTGTATTTCAGCATTGCATTTCTGTGTTAGAAAGACAATGTGTTATACACAAATTCTTACCTTCTGTTTTAGGTTTATTTAATGGAAGTTAATCTGGAGCTGTCACTTTTTTGGTAGCTCTTCTGAGCATCAGTGAAGTGTATTATGATGCAGTGTAGAAATAATCAGATATGTATGCTTTCAAATGTGACTATACCTCATTAGTAGCCAATTTGAAATCTTTCATGGAAGTTTTTATTATTGGAATGAGCACATTGGGTCATTAAGTGTATGGTAGAAATGGGAAAAACCTTTTGTATTAGGCAACAGAATTTTGATTTTTACCTAAGATCAAGTTTCATATACATGATCACATTCTATACAAGCATTTCCCAGACTCCTCTTGAGGAACACTATTCTGGAAGATGTTAATATGCACCTGAGAAAATTAAAAGTCTTGGAGAAGTCCTATTGTTAGGATGTGTGTTTAACTTTGTTTCAACTTTGTTTAGTGTTTCCCAAATGTATTGACCAAAATCCCTTCTTATTTTTATTTTTATTTTTTTTTTGCGGTACGCGGGCCTCTCACTGTTGTGGCCTCTCCCGTTGCGGAGCACAGGCTCCGGACGCGCAGGCCGAGCGGCCATGGCTCACGGGCCCAGCCGCTCCACGGCATGTGGGATCTTCCCAGACCGGGGCACGAACCCGTGTCCCCTGCATCGGCAGGCGGACTCTCAACCACTGTGCCACCAGGGAAGCCCCAAAAGCCCTTTTTAAAGCATAGCTATGAATATGTTGTTGAACATAAGCTTATTTTTATTATTATTATTATTATTTAAAAATTTTTTAAAATTTTTATTTTTAATCATACATGTTTTCAGAAGTATGTGTAGAGGCAGACATCTCTGTCAGCTCATGATTCTGACTAATGTTTGCTGGAAAATATCCTGCAGTTTGAGAATTAAACATACAGGGTAAATTAAAAAATGCCCCTTTGAAAGCACCTCCAAACCCACGAATTTATCTCAGTATTTTCAACTGTTTTTGCTTTCAAGGAAGGTAGTGTAGGGATAGGGGTCATAATCAGCTAGCTAGCCTCTAAGTTGGGTGTTACCATTTCAGGTAACTATTGGGTTTTACTTGTTCCCATTTTATCTCTTTTCCTCTGATGAGTATGTTTTATACCTATGTATCTAGTAATGTACACAGGTTAATTAAAAAAAATTATTTTCAGGGATCTGGAGACTTGGATAATCTAGATGCTATTCTTGGTGATCTGACTAATTCTGACTTCTACAATAATTCCATATCCACAAATGGTAGTAATCTGGTAACGAAGCAACAAATGTTTCCAGGAACTAATTCTCTGGGTAAGAAAGAACTAGATTTTATTCTTGCTGCCTTTGAACTTTTCTGCACACCTGTATGTATTCTTAATTAAAACTAGGATCCAACTTTAAAATGTGTATTCCACCTTAGTTTCTTTTACTAATTTATAATGTAGGTGATTTTAAAAGTTTTTTGGACAGTTTCCCATTTCTAACTAATATGATGCCAGTAATCACAGGGCTTATAGGAAAATGTTCTTCTCTGGTTGCTGCAGGTGAGTAGTAGGTACTCTGTACCTACTAGTACCTTTATTTGTCTTAGGCACAGAGAATTGGATTAAAAAGCAAATCAAAACCTGAGCTTTGACGCTAACTTACTTTGGTGTTTGCTGGTTCTTACCCAACCTCTCTCCTATAGCTGAGTGTTTCTTGATTCATCAGTTTAACAGGATATATTATATGTATCAATTGAAAAAGAATAATCCACAATTATCTGGAAAGGTGGTTATTCATTTTTAGTGGCACTATTTCCGAAACTGAAATGGAAAGTTAGATCAATCAAATAGGTTAGAAAAAACAAAAAGGAAAAGGTTAGGAGGAAATTTTGTTTTATTCCTTGCTTGATTAGAAGGCAACTTATCTGGTTACATTTAGTTGTAAAATTTTAAACTTTAAATATGCATGTTAAAGAACTTCCAGGAGTTTGAAACATTGGTAAAATTTTTACTATTAAGGGAAGCAGAATATGAATGACCATATCAGGCTAGAGAACAGTGCCTAATACTTCAGCCAACACCGAGACTCTTGTTTTTTACTTTATTTGGAATACAAGGCTTTTTTTTTACTTTTTTCTTTTTCTTTCTTTTTTGGGGGGGCTTAGTTATTTATTTTGTAAAGGAAGACAGTGTTTATTTTGGTAAGAAAGACATTCTTGGGTGGGTGGTATTTATGTCTTGTACTTGATTATTTATGTACTGAATCATCAGAGGATATTTATGTTTTGTGCTTTTATGTTTTTTAACAGGTTTGAGGAGTCCACAGTCTGTGCAGTCTGTTCGTCCTCCATATAACCGAGCAGTGTCTCTAGACAGCCCTGTTTCCGTTGGCCCAAGCCCTCCAGTAAAGAATATTGGTGCTTTCCCCATGTTACCAAAGCAACCCATGTTGGGTGGCAATGCAAGAATGATGGATAGTCAGGAAAATTATGGCTCAAACATGGGTATGTTATTTCTTTTTTTTTTTTTTTCTTTTAAATTTTATTTATTTATTTTTGGCTGCCTTGGGTCTTCATTGCTGTGCGTGGGCTTTCTCTAGTTGCAGCAAGCGGGGGCTACTCTTCTTTGCGGTGTGCGGGCGTCTTATTGCTGTGGCTTCTCCTGTTGCGGAGCACGGGCTCTAGGTGCGTGGGCTTCAGTAGTTGTGGCATGTGGACTCAGTAGTTGTGGCTCCCGGGCTCTAGAGGGCAGGCTCAGTAGTTGTGGCTCATGGGCCTAGCTGCTCCGCGGCATGTGGGATCTTCCCGGACCAGGACTTGAACCCGTGTCCCCTGCATTGGCAGGAGGATTCCCAACCACTGCGCCACCAGGGAAGTCCCTGATACGTTATTTCTAATGAATATTAATGATTAAAAATTTCTTTTGGGAAAAGCAAATTTAAAATACTTAATTGGAATTAATTAAGTAGCATGTTTCTTTCATGAGTATTCTTCATTTATTCTGTGTCTTGGTGATTTAAACTCTCAAGGAGACTTTCAGTCCAAGACATTTTCTTCTTTTTTTCTTTCTTTGGCCACGCTGTGGGGCATGTGGGATCTTAGTTCTCCGACCAGGGATTGAACCTGTGCCCCAGGGAAGTCCCGCAAGACATTTTCTAATCTGTAATGAATACATAGCAATACAGGCATACCTCAGCAGTATTGCGGGTTCTGTTTCAGACCACTGCAATAAAGTAAATATCACAATAAAGCGAGTCACGTTAATTTTTTGATTTCCCAGTGCATATAAAAAGTAGGTTTACACTATACTGTATTAAGTGTGCAATAGCATTATGTCTAAAAACAAATGCACGTACCTTAATTTAAAAACACTTTATTGCTAAAACATGCTAACCATCATCCGACAGCATAGGGTTGCCACAGACCTTCAATTTGTAAAAAACGCAGTGTCTCTGAAGCACAGTACAGTGAAGGTGTGCCTGTGGTGGCCTATCCGAAATGTCTTAATAGTTGGCCAGCCCTATTTTTAGAAAGACAGAGCACTTTTTTTGTCAAGGCTCATGTGTCTAATGACTGTACCTGTATGATACAAGAAGAATTTCATTCTAATATGGAAAATACCTAATTTCTGTTTTAGGTGGACCAAACAGAAACGTGACTGTGAATCAGACTCCTTCCTCGGGAGACTGGGGCTTACCAAACTCAAAGGCCAGCCGAATGGAACCTATGAATTCAAACTCCATGGGGAGACCAGGAACGGATTATAATGCTTCTTTACCCAGGCCTGCCATGGGTGGCTCAATGCCCGCCATGCCGCTTCGGTCCAGTAGCATCCCAGGCGTGAGACCACTGTTGCAGCATCATCAGCAGCAGCAGCAGATGCTTCAGATGCGTAAGCATTCCCTTCATAAGAAGAGAAAATTAGATGTTTTAGGCTAACTTTTGCCTTTGGCTTATTTGAAAATTTATCCTTTCTTTTTGTTCCCGCAGGGCCCGGTGAGATTCCCATGGGGATGGGGGTCAGTCCTTATGGCCAAGCAGCACCATCGAACCAACCTGGTTCCTGGCCAGATGGCATGTTGTCCATGGAACAAGGCCCTCATGGGACTCAAAATAGGTGGGACTTTATTAAGTGACCCTGTGGAAAATGTAAGCATTGAATTATCTAGAAAAGGGTGAGAGCACAGGAACAAACCCGAAAGAGAATGAGAAAAACTCTCTGTAATTGAGGTACTCATTGCCATCTGTGTGTAAAAGCGAGGCTGAGTCTGAGACAGCATGCGTTGATGGGAGAGGGAGGAGACAGGACTGTATCTCTCAGGATTGGGACTGTTGAGTGGTCACACCTGGGAGCCTCCATGTGCCGTGATCGTCTCTCATAATGTAGCAATCCTCCTCCATGAGGAGAGGGATAAATTAGCACTAATTTGACAAGATAAATGGTGCGCAGAGGGTGAGCCTCAGTTTTCTGGAAAGTTCATTTTTTAGGATTGGATAATTCTTCTCTAAAATTATTTAAAACGTTTCAGGGATGAAAGTGAAAGTGAAATATAGCACGCTTTTATTTTTGTGAAAGAAAGATTGTGGATTATGTCTATTTCATTTTTTAAGTTTGGTCAGTAACTCATTGGCATGAAAGAGGCTACCTGTCACTGTCAGCTCTGACTTGAGTTGTACAATAAAATAAGCAAAGAAAAATGAATTGATCTGTTGAGAAGACAGAAGTGTAACTACATGAGTTTATTAACTTGAGTGCTTCTCTACCCAGTAGAGAACAAATAGTTTCATCACAGAATTTTTCTGAGACTGGATAAATGTCTAGCTTCATGCCCCTGTAATGTGTTGGAGAACTTTGGCATTGCTGTGGAGTTTGTATTATACTTGTATGGGGTTTGTATTATACTTGTCGATACTTGAGCTCTGTGGGCCGTGTATAAAACAAAGTTATTTTGGTAGAACCCTGGGCTCAGTTCAGCATTTCTCCCTTTTTTCCCATTCTTTTGTTGATTTCTCCAGTCTGCAATATCCTAACTACTACCACTTCTGCTCTTGTAGGGTCTTGAAAACACTACCCTCTTCATCCTTCCAATCTCCTTTCCCAAATCTCTGCTATCCTCTAAATGTCAAGGGATCTAGCAATTACATTTTGGTGGTGGGATTGGGAGTTGTAATCTAGATATGGTGGTCAAAGATGACCTGGTGAGGTTTAAAATTGTGGGTCTTATGGAGCGGCTGGGCCCGTGAGCCATGGCCGCTGAGCCTGCGCGTCCGGAGCATGTGCTCCTCAACGGGAGAGGCCACAACAGTGAGAGGCCCGCGTACCGCAAAAAAATAAAAATAAAAAATTGTGGGTCTTAAATTTAAATTGATGCCGTTTGTTCTTTTCTGCTACTCTGTTAGTTTATTATTTACACTTGTATTATTTGAGTTACTGCATATTAAAAATACTGTGCGGGGTTACTTTGATCTTTTTTTTTTTTAAGGGGAAAAGCGCCATTAAAATTGAATCTAAGTCTCTTTTTAGGCCACTTCTTAGGAATTCCCTGGATGATCTCCTTGGGCCACCTTCTAACCTTGAAGGCCAGGGTGATGAAAGAGCATTGTTGGACCAGCTGCACACACTCTTGAGCAACACAGATGCCACAGGCCTGGAAGAAATTGACAGAGCTCTTGGCATTCCTGAACTTGTAAATCAAGTAGGTCGCAGTACTGTGGAAGTAGAAATGTGTGTGTGTGTCTGAGTGCATGCGTGCTCGCATGTATCCATGAAGCCATGTACGACAGTGCCTATATGTGTATCTTTTCTCTTCTTTATGTACAGCACTACATTCATGGATACCAGCATTAAATTTAGAAAATATACTTTATAATTGTGATAGAACTTCCAGCAACTTACTGTTTTATAAAGTTGTCAAATTTTAGGCAACCATAGAAATGATCCAGTAAAACTACTATACAGTTTTTAAAATGCTGCTTTTTGCTTATGTTAGTTGAATCCTCATTTTTATAATTACCTCTTTCTACTACCTGGACAACCAGTGTATACTCTGAGGAGGCAAGCTTTTTTGTGTTAAACAAAACCTGTTTACACTGGTTAAATCTGTGAATATCCCAACAACATCATCTCCTATTCCTAGTTACCTATTCAGCCTTATGAAAATATGCCATTTACAAATCTGTATTGTTTGAAACATACATTTTGTAGTGGATCTTTTCATTATAGGATGTGTGTTTGGGGGCACTTGTGTAAGTCTGTGTGTTTAATGATAAATGGGAAAGATCCTCAGGGTTCTCAGGCTTTGTTGGGGAGACAAATGTGTATAAAAAGAAGTACATTTCAGTGTGGCCAACACTGCACAGAACTTTTTAAAGGGTGGTTGAGAAACACGGAGCAGTGATGATGTACACCTGGGGGTACCAGCCACCTGTGACCCTGACCGAGGAGCCGTGTCTGACCTGGGTGGGGGAGGAAGTGAGGGTTACATGAGGACCGAGAAGCTTTAACTGCCACTAGAATTTTTTTTTTTTTTCCGTCTGCGTCGGGTCTTAGTTGCGGCACTCGGGATCTTCGTTGAGACATGGCAGTGCAGGCTCTTCGTTGTGGCGCGTGGGCTTCTCTCTAGTTGTGGCGTGCAGATTTTCTCTCTCCAGTTGTGGTGCGTGGGCTCCAGGGTGCGTGGGATCTGTAGTTTGTGGCACACGGCTCTCTCATTGAGGTGCATGAGCTCAGTAGTTGCAGCACGTGGGCTTAGTTGCCTCGCGGCATGTGGGATCTTACTTCACCGACCAGGGATTGAACCAGCGTCCCCTACATTGGAAGGCGGATTCTTTACCGCTGGACCACCAGGAACATCCCCTAGAATTTTATTTAAGCTGGAAATAGTTTTCTTTGTCTTCATGTAAAATAGTTAACGGTCCTTATTTAAAAATCTGACAATCACAAAAGTACATATTTTTTTAAAAAGTTGAAAATCCTCCATAATTTTGGCACAAAGAATCGTAGTAACTTTTGTGTGTATATTAAAAAAAAAAGGAAGCAGACTTTTAAAATACTTTTGTGGCCTGTTTTACTTTATGAAAGTCATCGTCAATCATCTTTTTTGTTTAATGTATACATCTTTAATTTTAATGGCCAAATAGTATCCATCTTATTGAACACTATTTAACCAGTTATCTACTGATGAAAATTTAATTGTTCCTAAATACTTTCTGTTATAATTCTATGAATTACTTACATCTTGTTCACCTTGTCTGTTTTCCTAGCTACAATACAAGAGAAAGGATGATTGGGTTAGAGGTCTTATTTTAGAGGTTTATCTACATACTCTCAGGCAGTTTTCCTGGATGATCGTATAGCTGCTTTTCCACAGCAGGGTGTGATGACTCCAGTCCATCACCCTCACCAGCACTGCTGCCACGGCCCACGAAGATGAAAGAACCCACAGTGTGAAAGAGCAAGTGATGGGACAAATATTGAGCATGATTATTCTTTCAAATCCTTGCCAGTCTGATGGGCAACAAAGATTCTTGTTTTAACTTGTATTTCTTTCATTAGCAAGATTGAACATATTTTATATTTTTTGGCCATTGAGATGTGTTTAATAGTTCTGATGGGGTTTTTATTTTGTTGATCTGTAGCGATACTTTAGTTACTGATTGTTGATTCCTTCATTTAACAAATATTTGTCTTCTATATGCCAATCAGTCTTTCCTTAGAGACTGAGGAGCAATAGTGAACAACTTACTTCCTGCTCCCAGAACTCAGGCAAGGAACCACACAGAAGTAGACATGGTGAAGGAGAGGTTGCGAGGAAAGGCATGTGATGCTGTGAGACCTTTAAATAAAGGAAACTTTTCTTAGGATAGGGTGGGATGTCAAAAATTTTCTCTAAAAACGCATGTTTGCAGGATGACTGTTAACCTGTCTATATTGTATATTGTAAATAGTTTGCCCAGTTTCTTTTTTTAAAAATAAATTTATTTATTTTTGGCTGCGTTGGGCCCTCATTGCTGCGCACAGGCTTCCTCTAGTTGCGGCGAGCGGGGGCTACTCTTCATTGCGGTGTGTGGGCTTCTCATTGTGGTGGCTTGTCTTGTTGTGGAGCACGGGCTCTAGGCGTGTTTAATTTTTTTTTAAATTTATTTTTGCCTGCATTGGGTCTTCATTGCAGAGCACACAGGCTTTCTCTAGTTGCAGCGAGTAGAGGCTACTCTTTGCTGTGGTGTGCGGGCTTCTCATTGTGGTGGCCTCTCCTGTTGTGGAGCACGGGCTTTAGGCGCACCGGCTTCAGTAGTTGTAGCTCATGGGCTCTAGAGCACAGGCTCAGTAGTTGTGGCGCACGGGCTTAGTTGCTCCGTGGCATGTGGGATCTTCCTGGACCAGGGCTCGAACCCATGTCCCCTGCATTGGCAGGTGGATTCTTAACCACTGTGCCACCAGGGAAGTCCATCCAGTTTCTTTTTAGTGGGGGCTTGTTTATAGTTTTGTTCTTTAGTTTAAAAATGTTTGTGTTTTCAAAACCAGGATGATGAGATAAAGAATAACTGGGGGGCTTCCCTGGTGGCGCAGTGGTTGAGAGTCTGCCTGCTGATGCGGGGGACACGGGTTCGTGCCCCGGTCCGGGAAGATCCCACATGCCGCGGAGCGGCTAGGCCCGTGAGCCATGGCTGCTGAGCCTGCGCGTCCGGAGCCTATGCTCCGCAACAGGAGAGGCCACACAGTGAGAGGCCCACGTACCGCAAAAAAAAAAAGCATAACTGGGGACTGACTTGAATAGTCAGGAAAGGTTTTTCTGGAGAGATGACATGTAAGCTGACACCTGAAAGATGAGAAAGAGCTAGCTAGGCAAACAGCCTAGGGAAGGAACAATCCAGAAGAGGTACAGCTAACTCAGAGTTGCTTAGGCAGGAAAGAGCTTGCAGGTTCTAGGAAGTGGCTGAGGTTGGTGAGAACAGAGAGAGAGCCGTTTGAGATGACATTGGGGAGGTACATGGAGGCTAGGTTCTACAAATCTGTCTTAAGAGTTTGGACTTTTTCTTTGTATTGGGAAGCCATGGAAGGATTGTAAGCAGGGTAAGGATGAGACCAGTTTTCCTTCCTTTCTTGTTGTAATTAATTTTTATTTTTCAGGAAAGTAATCCATTTTTAATTAAAAAATAAAACTATAGGAAAATATGCTTACTGAAGAACCACAGTTCCTTTGCTCCACTGGGAGATGGTGAAACCTCTTTATTTTGGTAATATTTCTAAGAAATATGATTATGCAGCTATTTCTTTATCAACTTCAGTCTATATCTATTGATTTCCAGATATGATAGTTGACTACGCGTTTGTAGTCCCTTATCTGAGAACCTTGACATCAGATATGCTTTGGAATTGAGGAATTTTTGGATCTTAGAAGGGTAAAATTGTGCATGGGTACCATATATTACAAAATACTCTTGATAGAGTTTCGAGCAATACTGTAATTTTTGGGCAATAGCCTGTGATCAAACGTGCTAATACTTCTACAGCAAAATGCATAATCACACTAAGTGGGATATTATAGAGATTATGTTTTGCTTCGTACAAGTTCAGGCCAGGTTTTGCTGTTAAATACGTTTGGTACTAATGAAAAATTGTTAGTCTTTTTTAAAGAATTAAAAATTTTTTGGAATTTTAGGTAAGAAATTGTGGATCTGTATTTATACCCTCTTCCTCTAGTACGCACCCTCACACCCATACCCTCTACATACGTGTGGGCACGTGCAGTCTCTCCCCTGAAGGTGACTATGTCCCTTGTTTTTAAATAAATAGGTACCCCATATTTACATCATTTTGGCTCATTGCTGAGCCAGGTGTAGTTGCATAGGCTTTTGTTTTTGGTTGGTTTGAGTTAATTGCCTTGTCTTTTTATTTGCTTTGTTTTCTACATACTTACTGCTAAAAGTTTCTCGTATTTTTTTCTTCTTCTTCACATGTTCAGACACATTAGATAATTCCTCAGTTCTTTCTCTCCCTGTTATAGTTCCATGTCCCTCTGTTTAACTCTGCCCTTTTGAGGCTGCTCTAGAAATTAATAATTGTCCTCTTCTCCTGTGTTGGATCCTCAGTTTCTTGAATCTCAAGTCATTTTCTTTCTTGATTTACTCCTTTGTTTGCTGAAACAAAATTTCTGTTAACTTCTGTGTCCCTGCAATTTTTGGGTCCGTGTTTGAAAATGTCTGTATTCCACCCCACTGCACCTCTGGCTGCCGTGTATTAAATTCTAAGTTGAAAATAATTTCCTTGTAGAATTTTGAAAGAGTAGTTCCATAGTTTTCTGGCATCCAGTGTTGCCATTGAGTTGTATTGCAGTCTGATGGCTGAGGGCTCCCCTGGTCTGTACTCAGCCTCCTAACCAGCCCCCTGTCTGGGCGCCCTCCCTGACCTTCTGCTGTCCCCAGTAGGGTGCTGCCTTGGCTCCATGGGAGACATTGACTCAGTCCTCAGGTGGGTTTTCTCTGCAGGCACACGGGTTTCAGTTTCTCTGCTGTGTTGAGTTGCTTACTCCTCCCTACACTTTCCAGATGCCTGTTGAAATTTTTTATCTTGTTGCCTTCAATATTCTCTTTTTTTTGGGGATAAATACTACCTTTTAGCTTGTTTGCTGTCATTTTAGCAGGGTTAGCAAGAGCAATATAGAGTATATTATGGTCTGATTTACTTTATAAACAGAAATCTCAGATTGCTGTCTGGAGGAGGGAATTCGTATTGTGGCACAGAGTAGACGCACAGATGGCAGGAAGATGTCTTGGGAAGGGTCATGGCAACGGAATGAAAAGAAGGGTAGCCTATGTGACGTGTCACGGAGGAAAAGCTGACGGGACTTGTGCCCTGTGTGCACACATACGCACTTGCACACTTGGGAAGGGAGACTGAGGAATCGGAGTTGCTGGCATTTAGTTCTGGGTGAATGGTGTTGCCATCTATTGTGATGTAGGGAAGATTGGAGAAGAATCGGGGTTTTTTTTTTTTTTGTGGGAGGGACTGTTGATAATCACGCCTTCTGTTCTCTACATGGTAAGTTTGAGATGCCCAAGATGTCCAGGTAAAGATGTTGAGTGGGCGCCTGTATGAGCACAGTTAAGAGTCCGAGGCATTGGAGCTGGAGAAAGAAACTTGGCAGTTGTCACCAGTGGATGAGGAGACCGAGTAGAAAAGGTAGCGAGAGGAAAGAAGAGGGCCTGGGGCGGATGAACTCTTAACATTCCTCCAAGGAAAGGCCCGAGATGGGGGAGAAAATAGAGAATGGTGTCACGGTCGCCGCGGGGTGAGGTGTGCTTTAGGACGAGACTTGGTGAAGGTGTCAACTGCACACTTGGCATCCTGTGCCCGAGGACAAGAAGATAAAGGTGGATGCAGCACCTGCCTGGCTCTTCTTGTCTTAACATGGCAGGCTCTCCCCTCCTTTAGAGTATTTTTTTTTTACTTCTTTTTCTGCTGGACATTACTTTGTATGCATGGTTAACACATAGAGAAGTGATACCTGGCATATAACACAATAAATACTTGTTAATAGGTTTCTTTCTCCTCACGTACAAATAGTGGTTGACTGAGCACCTTTAGGTTATTTATTTATTTATTTGGTTAGTTTTGGCTGCGTTGGGTCTTCGTTGCTGTGCATGGGCTTTCTTTAGTTGCAGTAAGCGGGGGCTACTCTTCATTGAGGTACGCGGGCTTCTCATTGCGGTGGCTTCTATCATTGCGGAGCATGGGCTCTAGAGCGCAGGCTCAGTAGTGGTGGCGCACGGCCTTAGTTGCTCTGCAGCATGTGAGATCTTCCTGGACCAGGGCTCGAACCCATGTGCCCTGCATTGGCAGGCGGATTCTTAACCACTGCGCCACCAGGGAAGCCCCGCCTTTAGGTTTTGTTCATGTGGTGAATACACCTCAGGGGAATGGGCTGTTGTTGATTTACCTGTCTACTAAACTTGCCTCTTGCCACCTTCAAAAGCATTATTGTGCAGATTACATGAGAATTCATTGATCCCAGGGATTTTCATTGATTTATTTTACACTTGGCATGGGAGGTCAGTGTTGGCACAGAAATCTTGTCTGGAACAAATAGTATTTCTCCAGGTACTCAATACATTGTAGATATTTGGCTCAGAAAATATTTGAGTGTCTCCCTGTGTGAGACCCTGTGCTCCGTAAGCACTAGTACACAGCTATTAAAAGATTTTAATCTTTTAAAATCTTCTGGGGCTTCCCTGGTGGCGCAGTGGTTGAGAGCCCGCCTGCCGATGCAGGGGACACGGGTTCGTGCCCTGGTCCGGGAAGATCCCACATGCCACGGAGCGGCTGGGCCCATGAGCCATGGCCTCTGAGCCTGTGCGTCCGGAGCCTGTGCTCTGCAGCGGGAGAGGCCACAACAGTGAGAGGCCCGCCTACCGGAAAAAAAAAAAAAAAAAAATGATGGTTTGGTCTCTGATCTCATGGAATTTAAGACAATAAATTTGATTTCGCTTTTGGAATTCTGCAGTGTCATCGTTCACATATATTGACTTATATTTTTCACCTTCTTTAGAGCATTGTATTTCTGTTGCTTTCCCGCATGTACTTTACTGTTCATTTATGTGTTTGATGTTTAGGGACAAGCTTTGGAGTCCAAACAGGATGCTTTCCAAGGCCAAGGAGCCGCAGTAATGATGGAGCAGAAGGCAGCATTATATGGGCAGACATACCCGACACAGGGGCCTCCAATGCAGGGAGGCTTTAATCTTCCGGGACAGTCACCACCTTTTAACTCGATGATGAATCAGATGAACCAAGGAGGTTTTCCTCTCCAAGGAATGCACCCTCGGGCCAACATCATGAGACCCCGGACAAACACTCCCAAGCAACTTAGAATGCAGCTTCAGCAGAGGCTGCAGGGCCAGCAGGTAACCAGTCACATGCCCGAAGCAACTTTCCCTTTGGCCTCCTCCTCTTTCATTTGTTTTTGGACTGTGTTCTTTCAGGGCTCTTGCCACTGGCTCTCTATCCCTCATCAACTAAAGAAATTCCTTTCGTTTTCATTTCTGTTAACATTTTATTTGTATGGATGGTTCCTTGCTAGGGAGTGGTTGTACTAGAATTGGATACCTTTCTATAAGAATATTCTACTGTACAGGTTGAAAAATAAAAAATGTCCGAGAGGATTGCTCTTGGGGGAGAAGAGTGTTTCTTGATGGCTTCGTAGTCTTAGAGGTAGATAATTTCTATTATTAAAAAAAGTCCTTGGGCTTCCCTGGTGGCGCAGTGGTTGCACGTCCGCCTGCCGATGCAGGGGAACCGGGTTCGCGCCCCGGTCTGGGAGGATCCCGCATGCCGCGGAGCGGCTGGGCCCGTGAGCCATGGCCGCTGAGCCTGCGCGTCCGGAGCCTGTGCCCCGCAACGGGAGAGGCCACAGGAGAGGGAGGCCCGCATACCACCAAAAAAAAAAAAAAGTCCTTAATGTTAATAGCCAGATGTTGAAACCTTATTGATTTGAGCAGTTTCTTTAAGGAACCTCTGCTTTCTAGATGTGTTATACAACTTGAGCTCTTTTAATATTTTTTTTCTGTTGTTTCCTTTGTAACACATTTTTAAAAATTTATTTTTATTTTGTATCTTGAGTGCACTGAGCTCTTAAATGTGGGGGAATCGAACCACATAAGCAGATGAGTGAATTGAGAATCCAGTGAGCCGGAGACCCTTCCAGTATATTAATGTTCCTAAAAGTCAGCATAGGTACTCAGGAAAGCTGTGTTAATGCATTCATGGTATCATTTTTTTATCATTTCTTTCCACTAAAAATTACCCAGGAAAAGGTAGCAGAAGTAGTTTTTTCCAGTGTTACTTTGATCAAATTAAAGCTATTTCCCCAATAGCCTACGTAATCCCAGAGAAAATCTGATTTTATAAATCCTTTGAGTTCCTGTTGAAGACATTCTTTAAGCTGCAGAATTGCACTTTCACTTTTACTCCTGTTGCTGAACATGAAGGCCTCACGTACCAGCCAAGGGCTTTCCAGCACCAACATTTCTGAAATGTGAAAGTGTGCTGCTTCAGCTTAGCCCTGACTTAGCCCGGTAATGGCTTAGAGGTGTCATCATGACCTCGCTGGGTGGTGCCAAGGGTGTGGACAGCTGTTTGGGCTCATTAACGTGCTCCACTTGCATTCTAACCACCCTGTCTCTCCCCAGTTTTTGAATCAGAGCCGTCAGGCACTTGAAATGAAAATGGAAAACGCCACTGCTGGTGGGGCTGCGGTGATGAGGCCCATGATGCAGCCTCAGGTCAACTCCCAGGTGAGAATAAGTCTCTCCGTGTTCAGGGCTGAATGCCCTGCACAGGGCTTGGCCCATGCTTGACTCTCAGTAAATGTTTATTAAACAAAGACAGTACATAATCCCAAATTTCTTGTGTAAGAACCCATCCCATGGTCCCATCACACTTTTTTTCTTCCCTTTGTCTCTCCTACTGGTAACTAGGAAGAATCAGAGGAAGAGAGGTTCTTTTATTAAAAACCACTGATTCATGTTTTTAAAGTTAGTTCCCCGGGGGTGGGGTGGGATGAATTGGGAGACTGGGATTGACATATATACACTATTGATACTGTGTATAAAACAGATAACTAGTGAGAATCTGCTGTATAGCTCAGGGAGCTTTGCTCAGTGCTCTGTGGTGACCTAAATGGGAAGGAAATCCAAAAAAGAGGGGATATATGTATACATATAGCTGGTTCACTTTGCTGTACAGTAGAAATTAACAGAAAATAAAATAACTGTATTCCAATAAAAATTAATAAAATTAATTCCCTTTGTGATCAGTTGCTGTGTTGTGAAAACAGCTACCATTTACTTTTCAGGAATTGAAAATAACAAATCTGTGAAGTTTTTTCTGTTCCTGGATTGTGAAAGCACATGCTCACTGGGTAGAATTTGAAATTATAAGAAGTATAAAGAAGAAAATAAATAATTTATAATCCCACTCTCAGTGACAGCCTCTGAGATGACCTGATTTCCCATAGTGGGAGGAATGCTGTTAAAGTTCCGTCTGCCTCCGGCGCATGGTGGACACTATATTAAGGCATTCCCTTAGTGTGCACAAGGCAGATGACTACACGAAAATCCCTACTGTGGTTTGAAATATTGTTAAACAACAACAATTCTGAAATGCCTAGTTTTTGCTGTTAGACCTACTTGGAAGTACCGATACCTATATATTTTCTTGATAGGCAGACCTCCTGTATAAGCTGAGCTAGGATGCTTTTCAAAAAGAGGATAAATGTTTGCTTTTTGGTGATGATCTCTCCCAGCTGGCAAATCAGTAGGTCAGCTTCCTTGTTCAGTGCTTTGATCACATCACCTCCTTACCCTTCACCTCTTCTGTTAGAAGGTTTAGAGAGACTACAAGAGTTTCTTGGGTGGATTCCTGCTTCTCTGAGTATAACCCCATCCCTTTGCTTTGTTTTTGGCTTCTCTTTTTGTTTCTCCCCCAAACATAGTCTCATTCCTGCCCCTTTTCTTCTTGCTGTTTTATTTCATAGTTTTTGAAAAGTTTGTCCTCAAATTCTACTCCTGAATGTTCTCTCACTTTGAGGAATGTTTTCTAACTATGTCAAAGCCCGGTGACTTGCCTGCTTTCGTCCCCTAGCCCCCAGTAATTTCCAGGTCCCTGTTCTCCCCCAACGCCCATACCCACACTGAGCCAGAAAGCCTTTCCCGTAATGAGAATTGTGCGTTTCCTTTTTTGTAATTATATAGAAAGGCATTGGGTGTTTTTTCTCTCTGATACCTCATGTGTCATGGGGGCACTGTGTGTATGAAATTGGCTAGCTCTTGCCACATGTGTGTAATTGCATTCTTTCTTGGGTATTAGCAGGGTTTCCTTAACGCCCAGATGGTCGCCCAGCGCAGCAGAGAGCTGCTGAGTCATCACTTCCGACAGCAGAGGGTGGCGATGATGATGCAGCAGCAACAGCAGCAGCAGACCCAGGCCTTCAGTCCACCCCCTAACGTGACTGCGTCCCCCACCATGGACGGAGTCCTGGCAGGGCCTGCCATGCCACAAGCTCCACCCCAGCAGTTTCCATATCCACCAAATTATGGTAAATTTGTCAGGGATAATAATGTCTTCCCCAAAGTAACATTCCTACGGATGTAAGCGTCACTAGGTCTGTTGTATATGAAAAACAAATGCTATTCGCTCTCTTGTTATTTCACAAGAGAAACAAAATTAATTAAAAAATAACAGAACAGAAATGTCTACTGCAGTGCACAGGTGATTGTCATTGAGGTAGATGATCTATCATAGTTCAGGTTTTTTCCCACCGGGTCTTGTTTTTACAGTTCCCCACATCTTAATTTGGAAGAAAGACTTACCAGGTCTCCTCCAGTATGTCCCAGCATAGTAGAGCTCTGCCATCTCCGAACAGTGAGAGCAATGCACTGTGTGGGCTTTTTGAGTTCCTTTTCTTGGTGGCTTGGACATATTAATTACAGTCATGCCTTTGTGAGGTTCCAGGAACATGGTGGGAGTGGGGCTAGAGGTATCTATTGCAGAGATGACATTTGAGGATGTGTCCCCATCAGCTGGGGACACAGCTCTTTGCCCTCTGAAGGGGGATGGAGTGAGGAGCAGCGTGATATGGTGTCCTTTTTATACAGAAAGCTCACTGAAGTAAGTGCCCTTCAGGGGTTCCACACAGTGTGCACCTCTGTAGTAAGCCTGGCTCTAGTTGTCACCTTGGTGAGAAGCAAGAGTTACTGGCAGGCAGCATCTTTATACCTTATACCTAACACATTCCCCCACCTTTAAAAAAGAACCTCAAGTTACTATAGAAAGCTGATATTCTAAGGAGGTAGCATTTGAGCATTGTAATTTCTTTTTCTTCTTCTTTCTTTTTTAAAGGGATGGGACAACAGCCAGATCCAGCCTTTGGTCGAGTGCCTAGTCCTCCCAATGCGATGATATCATCAAGAATGGGTCCCTCCCAGAATCCCATGATGCAGCACCCTCAGACTGCACCCATGTATCAGTCCTCGGAAATGAAGGGCTGGCCGTCAGGAACGCTGACCAGGAACAGGTGAAGAACAGGGAATTTTTTTTTTTTTTTTTCTGGCTGGGCCGCTTGGCTTGTGGGATCTCAGTTCCCTGACCAGGGATTGAACCCAAGCTCTTGGCAGTGAAATTGCAGAGTCTTAACTACTGGACTGCTGGGGAATTCCCAGAATAGGGACTTCATAAAAGTCGGCCACATTCTAGTGCCAGAAGTTCAGGGAATTAGTCTCTGTGTTTTTCAGCCAAGCCTGTTTGGATAGGGAGATCAAAGGTCCCAGGCTTACATTAGAGAGCGTGTGACTTGGCTCATCTGTTTTGAGAAGCCTTCCTACTGTGCGCATCTCCACGAGGGTAGTGAGTACAGAGAGCTGTGAAAGATAGAAGGCAGGCTGTCAGAGTTTTCTTGCTCATGTTCTCTGCTTGAGTACAGCGACACTGACAAAATTGCGGTAGTCTCTGTGTGCATGTCCTGTGTTATAAAAATGACCCAGGAGGTAATTTCCCACTTTCTTTACAGCTCTTTTTCCCAGCAGCAGTTTGCCCACCAGGGGAATCCTGCAGCATATAGTATGGTGCACATGAATGGCAGCAGTGGTCCCATGGGACAGATGAACATGAACTCCATGCCCATGACTGGCATGCCGATGGGTCCTGATCAGGTACGGGGTGGGGGGATCTGTTCCTTACCTTTCTCAAAAAATTTTTCCTGTTCTCTGGAGAGAATCAAAGCCTCAACTGTAATGTTAAAGGTCCTAGGTAGATTTCAAACTTGGATGTATAACTTAAAAATATATGTAATAATTGAAAAAACTTTTGGTTTGAAGGCACTGGGCCAGTTGATGCTTTCAGAAATCTGGGATCCAAGAACTGAATCAGTCAGCCAGAGCCATGTTGCAAGCCATCAGTGTAGACATAACGGATTCTTTTCTGTTGGGCAAAGTGTGTGTTTTACTCATGTTACTTCTGGTTGTCAACAGAAATATTGCTGACATCTCTACACCAGGACCTCCAAGGAAATCACTCTACAAATGACACTGCA
Organism: Physeter macrocephalus; assembly: GCF_002837175.3. Taxonomy (NCBI): domain Eukaryota; kingdom Metazoa; phylum Chordata; class Mammalia; order Artiodactyla; family Physeteridae; genus Physeter; species Physeter macrocephalus. The sequence goes on along the minus strand of NC_041227.1, from coordinate 12,940,771 downwards.
CTAGGATTATTGGGAGTAAAGAATCATTGTCTAGGCACCCAGCTTTGAAGAAAGGACCAGCTTTGATCTCCATCAAGGGTATTTCAAGTGATGTCATTTGAGCAGGCAGGACTGGATTTTAAGCTGAAGCGTGATATCTGCCTGTTACTTTTCCCTCCTCCTATGTATCATGGTGTTTAAAACAGAAATATTTTTGGCGTTCTCCCTTTTCAGGATGTGATTCTGGAGGTACGGAGTGTTACTGATCACAGAACTGTCTGGTGTCACTTTTTTCTGCTTGGCTATCCAAAGTCTTTGGAAAAAATGTAGGTGGGCCAGAGGACATTGGAGAAATCAAGAGATTAGAACATCTGGTTTCTTGATAGTTGCTGTATTGGGTGAAGAGCATGGTCCCAACCTCGAGTGTTTTTGTCGCTATCATGTTCTGTCCCGGGAGTGGGCATTTCCAAGTTCTCCCTTAAGGATAGTGTTGAGTTGCTCTGACCCTACTCTTGGTTGTCCTAGGCTTTTTCCTAAATAGCATTTTTATCTGCCCCTAATGTCCTGTAATACTTTACCTCCAGGAATTGTCCTTGGTGTCAGATGGCTTCGCAGAAGGGAAAATAGATGACAGTATTTAATTGCAGCAGTCAGTGGCAATTTTTCATATGCTAACGTGCAGCGGAGTGCACTTTATTTAAAAAGTAATGGATAAATGCAATATTCTCGAGGTCTTGAGGAACGGTGAACCACATACCTAGTTTTTGTCTAAACTAATCTGTTGGACAAGAACTATGATTTTTGTTGTTGTTGAAAGTACTGGTTTCACCCTTTGCCTATATGGTAGAGCAATAATGCTTTTTGAAAATAAACTGCAGAAAACCCAAGGCCAGGTACTGCATTCTGAATCAGAATTTCGCAGTGTTTCTGTGAATAGAATTTCTTTTGTAAATATGACCTTTAAGATATTGTATTATGTAAAATATGTATATACCTTTTTTTGTAGGTCACAACAACTCATTTTTACAGAGTTTGTGAAACTAAATATTTAACATTGTTGATTTCAGTAAGTTCAGCATGGTGAGGTTACCAACAGAAGTCATCCCCTGAATTTTGTGGCCTGGGGGATGGGGCAGTGGCCAACAGCTTTTCCCTGCCCCCAGCCTGAGATGCCTCGCTTGTTTTCAGTCTCTTAATCTAAATGCTTTTTAAAGAGATCATTTAGATGTAGACATTTAAATTTTTTAAAAAAATTTCTTTACCAGAACTAAGCACTTTGTTAATTTGGGGGGAGAGAATAGATACGGGGAAATAAACTTCAAAAAAAAAAAAACAGATATCAAGGATTTTAAAAGATCAAGCAGTTTGACTTCAAAGAAGAATCTTGGATTTTAAACAGTCCATAAACTAAATGGCAGTTCATGGTTTTTTTTTTTTTTAAAGTGAATATGTTGTCTTCCCATCCATTTTAGGAGTGCTCTAAGGTTTTGGTTGCTAGGACCTGAGTCCCACATTGAGATCTCAGGCGTAGAATCCTCAGTGTGTGGTTCCTGGTGTCTGCTCAGCTTGTCTTGTCCTTCCACTACTGTGATGTTTTCCCCTGAGAATTGGAGGAGTCGCATCATGGTTATTTCCTAAGGAGTCCGGTCTCCACAGCAGCCAGTTTCATGCGATTCAGAGCCGAGGTCTGACTGGGCGCCTTTGCATTCCCTCCCTGCTCTGCCCCCGCCCCTTTCTGCTGCTGCCACTTGTCAGTTGGGAATAGGGAAGAAAGGCAAGTTTAATTCCCTTTACCTGGTTTACTTTATCAGGTTCAGACAGTTGAATGAAATTGGGTTTTTGGACTATCTATGAATTTCGAGTGTCTGTTAGCCTTGTTGTCGTTTCCTAGCAATAACTGAGAGCCAGTTAAAATTTTTTCACACATTTAGCCAATATTTCTAGGTGTCTCTGAAGGTGAGATCATTTAATTTCTTTGACTTATGAGTAAGTGAAACCTGTGTTTCCAGAACCACCACTAGAGTGGATTTGAGTTTCACGCTCCCCCCACCTGGTTAAAAACAAATCTAAGATTATAAATCCATCAGCTTCCATCCCAGTGGCCTGTACTTTTTAGATAACACGTCCTCTGGTCTGGAGACAGAGGCAGAGCTGAATAAGAGTCTCTGTCTTTTTAGACACAGTTGTATCAGATGTATCTGAACCTTTCTTGTTGAAGTCACACGTGTGTGGGAGAAAGAGAATGGTGCTCTTACCCTTTCTTGACTTTTAATTAAAAACAAAAAGTTTTGTGATTCTTTTCCTCAGTCAGTCCTGACTCCAGGCTAAGTGGAAGGCAGCACCCCCTTTTTATATGGAAGAAAAATGAAGTTTATTGTAAGTTTTTATATTTTCTACTTGTTCATTTTATTGGTGCAAATTTGAGATTTTGTTTCCTTTTAATAGATGCAGTCTTTGAGATAATTTGTTGTTTTTACCTTTATTCCCGTTTTATCTTTTTCGGATAATTCTCTTTGTACTCCTCTGCCTACCTCTCCTCACCCCTCCTCCCCTCACCCCCACCACTTTTTTAAACCTTAGTATCTGTTGGGTGAACAGTGTAAGTAATGTTTGCATCTGCTTTTAGAATGTGTGATATTTCCAGTACCTACTTTTTTGCTGAATCCAAAGATATATAAATATAAATATATATTTTATAAAGATCAAAATGATATAAAGGAGATTCGTTTCTTCCTTTAAAAAAAACAAATAGAAATCCATTGTTAATGTTCATATTATGATGCCACTTTTCTAAACTGTGCATCTTGATGGAAAGGTGTAAATATCAATCAGTAGGACTGCTTAGTTAATCAGTATTTAATATCTAAGGTGAGTTGGGGGTGTATAGGGGCGGGGTACTACAGAACATAGCTGGCTTGCTGTCCTATAATATAAGTTCCTTGATCCATAGACAGATGCAGCTGGAAAGTAAACAGAATGGATTGCCAGCTACCCATATGCCTGTCCAGTTCCCTTTTTATTTGCAGAATCTGTGCATTTGTTCACAAGTGGGAAATTCATAGGAGTGAAACCTCTTGGGTAGATGAACTTTCCCCTGCTGCAGAGGAACAGGAGCTGCTATGTGGCTCCAAGGCAGACTGTTTAATCATGAGCAGGGTGTTCTCTTTCTCTTTCTCTTTCCTTCTCTTTCTTTCTCTCTTTCCAATATTTGGAATTTTGCAGAAGATGGACATGTCATTCTGAGAGCAATATTTAAATTCTCAGGAATTGACTTACAGTGTTGAGAATGAATTCACTTTCAATCAATTTTACATTAAATGTTTTTTAAAAATATAAATCACTGCAAAGAATCCAAACCACATGGGATAACTTATGAGATGGTTGAGTGGTAAGCTGTGACTCCTTTGTTGATCATTTTGGACGTCATTGTAAATAAAGGTTTCTATTTAAAATTGAAGGCTGAGAGTGTGCCACTTTTTTTTTTTTTTTTAAATCCCGATTGGATAAAGGGTAAGAGATAAGGCTAAGGAATCGTATTTCAGATAATAGTAGCAGTTTCTGTGAGGTTAAAAGAAATCTTGAAGGCATGGCCCTGTTCTTACACGAGGTAAGTGCTTAGGGGTCGTGTGTTAGGGAAAAACGTGCTGGGCCAGGTGATGGCTGAAGTTCCTCCTCCTCCTCCTCCCAGTCTAGCGTTCCGACAGCCACCTTTTACCCGTGGGACTACCCGGTACACGACGAAGGGCTGGATAAGGTGAGTTGCTTTGCAGTTGGTTAATACTTTTAAAAAGCGAGGTCCTAAAGCTGGTGTGATATGAGACTTACCTTTGAGGTCCCTGAAGTATGGTAAATTCTAGTTAATTTATAACCATGTATTCCCTTTTAAAAAACCATCTAAACCCATGGTGTCTCCTTCCAAAAAGGTGTTGACTGGTGGTATCTTGAATGCTTTTTATTTATTTTTTTTATTTTTTTATTTTTTTTTTTTGTGGTACGTGGGCCTCTCACCGCCGTGGCCTCTCCCATCGCGGAGCACAGGCTCCGGACGCGCAGGCCCAGCGGCCATGGCCCACGGGCCCAGCCGCTCCGCGGCACGTGGGATCCTCCCAGACCGGGGCGCGAACCCGGCTCCCCTGCATCGGCAGGCGGACGCGCAACCACTGCGCCACCAGGGAAGCCCCTTGAATGCTTTTTAACAAAAAAAACCAAACACCAAAAAGACTCCTAAGAATGGCCTTTTAGAAAATGTCAAAGGTTCCCTCATACCAACTGCTGGTCACTGGCTGGGGTTTTCAACATTGTTTGACAATACTTACTTACTTAGACTACAAAATTTCTTTACAAATACAATTTTATTAAAACTTGGGACATACATCAAGTTTATGTCTTTGCTGAACTTTAAAAAAACATCAGTTCTGGGACAGATAACAAAGGAATCCTGGGAGAAATGGCATCTGGTCAGGAAGAGGAAAGTCTACAACTGCACGGGGTTTTCTTTTACATGGGCCACAGCGTTTATTGACACCACCACTCTTGAAAATTGGGTTTTCTTATTAGTCAAATTCCCCTAAAAGTTCCCGAGCTGGTTACATGTAAATAGTCACATATATACAGTGAAGTCAGTTTCTTCAGAGGCAACCAGGGTTATAGTGTGAAGTATAAATTTATGACTTTTGTGCTGTTGACTCATTGTGAAACTCGGTCACCATTTCCTGCTTCTGTCCTGCTTCCTAGTTCCTTCTTTGTGAAGGACCAAAAGAATGAGGATTTAAAACAGGGTGGTTCTTACCCTGTGATTTAAAAAAATTCCAGTGACTTTCACCCTCGGGGAAAATTTCCAAGAAAATCTCTCTGTTGTTCGTCCCTTGTGAGCCTCTCAGAGAGGGTTGGTTAGTGGTGACTTTTTGAGACGAAAATGCATTTTGTGCAGCTGGTGAGGTATAATCCAAAGCAAAAGCAGGGGCAAAAATGGACTTCCAGAAGTCTCACTACTCCTGATGGTTCTCTTCCAGAATCGGCCATGTTGACTGAAAGCGAATTCTGTGTGTCTCAGGCTTCATGGCTAACATCATAGGTCTGCTGGAAATCGTTCAGAGTTTTTCATTGTACAGGTGATGCCTCTGTTTTTGGAGGTCCAGCTCATGCTTCTCAACCTTCCCAGCCTTCCCACAGTTGTCCCCTGTAGAACAAAGCAAACTCATTTATCACGCTGCTTATGGATTTCTTAATTGGTCCTACAGCTGAGTAAGCTTTGCTTCAAGGATGTGGCTGCTGTGAAGGAATATTTCTAGATCCCTCAGGGCTTGCTTGCTCTCACCTAATCATCTAGAGTGTCAGTTGTTGGCTTACACATTCAGTGGCTGGCAAAGATGTCATTTAAAGATCTGGATAGGACAGTGGCTAAGGAGAAAGTGAGATGTAATGATCAAGTGCTTTCATTCTAGTAGCACCAAAGAAATGCTTAACTGGCCCACTGTTTTTCCTGTTAAAGCCACACAGGTTTATATGCATATAAAGACAGAAATGAATAGGCCAGAGGTTGCAAATGTGGCAGCTCACCAAGGGGGCTGGTTGGCCTGCATGGTAACTTCATGTCAAATTAGTTGCCAACATTAACAAATTCTCACACATATCTACGATTCTGGATTTTCTCGATGAAGCAGAGGATTCAAATTGCATCCCATTCCATTTTCTTTAGACCAGAGTGACCTCTCCAGGTTGCCACAGCCTCCTGGCCCCTGCCAGCCTCTGTTGGCCCTGGAGTTCGTAGCACGGATGTTTTGGAAACTATTCAATGAGGCCACCTTGCCGCTGACACTATGGACCAAGTAGCACCTCTGCAGCCACAGCCTTCAAGACGCCTGGCACTTAGCCAACTGACATGGTTCTCAGCCTCTCAGGGAAGGCCTTGAGCTTACCAAGCACAGATGATGATGTGGAGAACAACAGTGTATTAGACAAAGTATAATCTAGAACATGAAATATATATCCAAGTATGTTATTTTATGGGAAAGACTGACATGACTGCTTCCCCTCTTATGGGAACAGATGAGAGGATTAAGTGAGAAAGGGCACGCATGCAGAACAGCCTTGGCAAAACGAAGCGGATCAGGCCAGATCTCTATTGGTAAACTGGTTCCTCAACTCACAGTGATTTGGAAGAAGGTCTCTTCATTTCTGGCCACTTTCGACGCTGAAACTGCCTAAGGTTTCGAGTGTCAAAAGGAGAAAGAGTGTTAACCGTCACCAAGAAAGAAAAAGTGACCCCCAAAGAACTAGACAAAAGAAGGTCTCTTAGTGGACACCTATCGCTGGTGGGTGAGCTAGGCCTCTGGCAGACCAGAGAAAGGTAGCATCCCAACCTCACACGTGCAACCTCGAGGTTTAGACTACAGGATGGGCCACCATATGGGGCGATTGTCAGGCTTTAAAAGCAAAAGCAATACCTGTATTGCTCATAGCTTCCTCCATCTTTCAGTCCTAAAGGAGAGAAATGCACAACATGGAAACAGGTAAATTAGGGCAAAAGTGGCACAAGCAAGGACAAACTTTACAACTGCCTCTTCTTTAAAACACTTCAGGTTTTTTTTGTCACAAACCCATGATGGTAGTGGCTCCTAGACAGGGGACTGAATTACCAGGTGAGCTGTCCCTAAGACTCTTGGTAGGTCGCCTACACTCTTGTGGTCTCTTATCGGTTTCAGGCTCCTGTTGTAGTCATTCAGCACTGACCTTGGTCACAGTGGGGGAGCCACACGTGGGCACAGAACACCTATGCTACAGCGGATAGCCGAGGGCAGCGGGGAGATCCCGAGTGTGGGCTCTCGGCAAATTTCCCAGAGGATGTGGTAGTGTGACCAAGTGCGTGGGCTCTGGACCCAGTCACGTTACTCATACATAAAACAAGGACAAGCCGATTCACCTCAGGGTTGTCAGAAGGCCTGTCAGTTAATGCGTGTAAAACACTTAGCACCCTGGTGGGCTTATAGTGATGGGTAAGTGATGGCACTTATCGTAAAAGTAGCACATGGTTGGTGAATGTTAGGAAGGTGATATTATAGCTACTGGTGAGAATTCACCAACTCCTGGTGATTCTGGGTTCCCCCTTCAGACACGACCTCCTCCGTCCCCTCCTGTGGGGAGTGCACCGCCCTGGGGCACTGGCTCACCCAGGTCCATGTTCCGGGTCCGGGGGTTACACTGCTTGTAACCCTTGCAGCTCCTCAGCTCCATGAGCTGCACGTGTAGCTGATTGAGGACGTCCCTGTCCAGGGTGTTCACTGCATTCATCAACTGGTTGGGAAAAAGGTAGGTTATCAACGAGGTGAAGACAGGGACCCCCCCGCACACCCTTCTACCAGCTGGGGGACTGACTTCAGGCAGGTGGGGAGTACAAGGTGTGAAGGGATGGTGACCTCTCCTTCCACAAGCGCTGGGGTTTGGAACAGTTAGAACCACCTTTTGCCTCTAGCCCCACATGCATGAAATCTCAAAATAAAAACCACCTCTGTGTATGTCACATTGAACTCCTGGAGCCACTGGTCAGGAAATTTGCCAAGCTTGGAAAGAAGCCCTTCCCAGCCCTGTATTTTTTTTTTTTTTTTTTTTTTTTACACGGGCCTCCCTCTCATTGTGGCCTCTCCCGTTGCGGAGCAAAGGCTCCGGACACGCAGGCCCAGCGGCCATGGCTCACGGGCCCAGCCGCTCTGCGGTATGTGGGATCTTCCCGGACCGGGGCACGAACCCGTGTCCCCCGCATCGGCAGGCGGACTCTCAACCACTGC
>NC_041227.1:12863938-12931604 GCF_002837175.3 Physeter macrocephalus | reverse complement strand
TTGTGGCCTCTCCCGTTGCGGAGCAAAGGCTCCGGACACGCAGGCCCAGCGGCCATGGCTCACGGGCCCAGCCGCTCTGCGGTATGTGGGATCTTCCCGGACCGGGGCACGAACCCGTGTCCCCCGCATCGGCAGGCGGACTCTCAACCACTGCGCCACCAGGGAAGCCCCCCAGCCCTGTTTTTTTAAGCAGCCTTCCTTCACAGCCCCTCAGGTCCTCTTGATGGAAGAGCAGCCATCTGGCGAAGGGCTGGGTGAGTCACCTTGTCCTTACCTGGTCTGGGAGCCGCTGGTGACCCACTAACCTGCCAGCTCTGTCACCCCCTTTTGTAAAATACAGGGATGACCTATCAAAGGAGAAGGACTGGTGGCCTGTATGGTAATTAGAGCAAAACAAGACAATCGAGTTGCTTGCACTTACAAATCGTGTAAAAGATTACTTTCAGACTTTTCTTGAAACATGGAAGACTGGGCAATGCCAAGGTCATGCTACTGAGAAGCTCTAGCGCTGAAGCTGGGTCGTGACCATCTGTTTCAGAAGGGACACGCACGTTCCAGTCACCGGGCTCTGTGGCCGCTTCAGCCCCGCGTGTGTTCAGTTGGGTTAATATAGGGGAAGCGCGGAGTAAGGGCTGCCTGAGTGTTAGTTACCGGCCTATCGTCTGTAGGGTTTGGCCTGACCTTTAGGACCCCTGAGCCTCCAAAGTTCTAGGCGTCTTCCCAAGATCCCACAAAGCCTGCTGGAACCGTGCCAGGTGCGTAAGTTGGAAGAGGCTGTACCCGGACGCAGGAAGGGCGGATGGCACACACAGTCCCAGCCTGGTGGCTTCAACTCACTTCTGCCGTCTTAGGGACTCAGTGGGACTTGAAAAACCGGTTATCACTTCCTCGGGGGGCCTACCTGGCAGGGGCCCCATTTCTCCAGCCTGTGTTGTCCGTACCTGGTAGGGGTCTGTGTTGAGATCAAAGTACTCTAGGAAGCCGGTTGCAAATTCACAGAAGAGGAAGTTGTGGGTCTCATTGATGGTCCTCAGGCACCAGTACGTGTTGTTGTTGGCGCTGGTGCAGGCGCAGAAGGGCCCCACTGCCAGGGAAGAGAGCACGCCCTGAGCCGAGGAGGCCCTGGCTGCCAGCCCCCAGCCCCTTCCTGCCCTTCCTGCCAGAGCACTTGACCCCTGAGGTTGCTGGGGGACCTGTTCCTGAAAGACCCTCAGGGTCTGGCCAGGAAGCGCTCACAAGCTGGGGGGCGCTGGGTCCCTGGGAGGAGCCCCAGCCCTGGGCCCGGCTGGCTCACGCGTCCAGAGGGGTGCCGTCTGCCAGTGCTGGTTGTCGTGGGTGAAGCACGTGAGGCCGGGCATGCTGCACGTGTCGTTGTTCTGCAGGCGCCTGAGCAGCTTGCGGAGTTTCTTCTTGCGCTTCTGCTCCCGCAGCAGCCACACCTTGTCCTCCTCCTGCAAACCCTTCCTAGGGGCACATGGGGCCATACTCCTCACACCTCCCCTGGCCCCGCCTTGGAGCCTCTTCCCACCCAGGGAGCCAGGGTCATGGCCCTGGGGGGTTTGCCCAGGTCCCAGTGCTGGTCCTTGGCGGGGCTGGGCCCCTGTCATCCGACGTTAGCTCCTGAGGCAGCACAGGGTTAGGGTGACAGCTGGGCCTCCTGCTCACACCCGTCCCTGGGGCCTGGGCCTGGCCCTGCCGTAACCCGCCCGGACCCCTGCTCAGTGCCTCCCAGGGAAAGGCCAGGACTTGCCTTATCCTTGTTTGTTTTGGCTTAAGGGAGGGCCGGCTGCGTCTGCCCTTACCTGAACGGATGCAGGCTGGAGCCTTTGTGCTTGAGGCGGCCTTTGTGCTGGGCGTGGTAACTGCAACAGACCCCCAGCCTGGCTTTCAGACTCTGTGCCCAGGGCCACACCGTGGGGTGGCTGCGAACTGCGCTTCTCTGGGATCCCTGTTTCTCCTTCTGGGGCGGTACTATCCCCTGGGTGGCAGCCCCCTGCCTGTCCAGCTCCTTCCTCCACACGTGACCTGGGAGCCCCTGGCTGAAGGCCTCAGCCAGACATAGAAGGTCAGGGTAGAGGCGAGTTAACCAAGTCTGGAGGCTGGGCCTGGCTCTGCGTGGCTTTAGCCTCAGCATCTCCAGGCGGGTTGCCCCCAGGCCCCCGCCCACCTCACGCTTGGTCAGGGCCAGCCCTGGAGGAACCCATATTTTGTAAGCCCTTTCTGCAAAGGGCAGCAGTGACTACAGTAGCCACTAGCCACATGTGGCTCTTTCAATTTTAATTAAACTACCAATTCGGTTCCTCAGCTACAGTGGCCGCAGTTCAGATCTCAGTAGCCACATGTGGTTGGTTGGTGGCCACCATACGGGGCAGCACAGATACAGCTGCTTCCATCACCAGAGAGGTTCTGTTGGACGGTGCTGCTCTGCTCGCGAGTTTAGACCCTTGGGCTGGGGGTTCCCTGAGCTGGTAACGTGGGCCTTGGGCCACGTGGGCCTTGGGCCACGTGGGCTGTTCCCGGAGGGACAGTCAGCAGAGGCACTTTTCCCACCTGGGAACCGGCTCCACACTCAAGGGCCTGCTTGTCAGCAGTGCATGAATCTGGGCATCTGGCTGGTACCCGAGGGGCGGTGCTTTCTGCCCAGTGGCTGACAACGGGGATGTGAATTACTACTAATTATGTTTACCCTAAGCAAGGAGTCACAGAGGAGGGGATGCTGTGTCCCTAGGAGCGATCCCGCAAGGGCACTCGGGGCCTTCCCGGGGGCTTTCTGCTACCTCCTCACCTGAGTTTGTGACAGTCACATTCTTCTGGCCGCTTTTTCTTCAGGTGACCTCGGACTTCCCTCAGGTTCTTAATTTTGTTCTGCAGGGTCTCGATCTGAGGGAGGGAGCAGAAGAGGAGGCCGTGAGCCTCTGGGGGGCTGGGTCGGCAGGGCTGGCCTGGCGGGGCCTCCCCGCCACCGTGTGCCTCTGTGGGTGCTGGGGGGGTGGTCCTTGGTTCCACCTGCTGAAGGAGCTGTGGGTCATTCTCCTGTCTTGTCCTGCCCGAGAACCCGCTGAGCCCATGGGGGACTTCAAGGTCTCCCCCCAGGCCTGTCGGAAGGGCTGAGTGTGGTGTGAGCATCTTGTAGATCACAAAGGGGTACGACGTGGCTGTGCTGTTCGCCCCACCCCAGTCCGGCAGGAGCTGTCTGTCTGAGGCCAGGACCGACACTGCCGGCCCTGGTGAAGGATTCTGCGGGGCCTCCCTCCCCTGGGCCTGGCTTCCCTGCCTCCGGCTGTGGCTGGTGGGCCCGCCGAGCTCGGGGTCGTGAGAACCCTCCCGGCCCAGACTCCTGTCACCTCGTGGTCAATGTGCAGCTTGTGGTCCTTCCAGGCCTGCAGGGACTTGTACAGGTCCAGGTCGCATTGGACCGTGTCGTTCTCCAGGATGTAGCACCTGTTCGAGAGAAGGGGTCACGTGGGGCCCTCGGGGCGCTGAGGGGGCCCAGGCAGGGGCCCGAGAGTTGTGGGCGCCCCTGCCAAGGTCCAGCCCCCCCCCCCGACCCCCACCTTAGACTCTCACCGATGTGTGACTTTAATGGGGTTGGGGGCTGAGTAGTCCGGAAGGCCCCCGGTGCCACTGAAGTCCCCGCCGTCCCTGTCATCTTGGTCCTCCGGGGCGCCTGGCCAGTGCCGCTTGGTGAGGTTGTGGGGCTGGGACCAGTCGTCCAGGCCAACGTGGTGCCCCTCGACGGCCACTGAGCGGATGGAGCGATTCCGGGCGTAGCTGGCCTTGTACTCTGTGGGGTCAGAGGGGTGGCTGGGCTGGGAGGCTGGCCAGGCTGGCCAGGCTCCCTGGGCAGCAGACTCTTGATCCAGACAGGGCTGTGCTCCCAAGCCACGGCCTCAGTGCTGCCCGAGACTGGGGGGCTCAGGAAACCTACCTACCGGGAAAAGTGGGCCCTGGACCCCAGTGGAGAGGACCTCAAGGTGATTCACTTGGGGAAACTGAAGTCCCAGAGCTAAGAAGGAATTGGCCTGAGATAATCTCAAGGAGGAGCTGTGCATAGATAAACTGGGACATCCACACGACGGAGGATTCGAACACAGAGAACTAAAGCAACAATGCAGACTAATGTCAAAAACACTAATGTGCGAAGGAAGTCAGATACAGAAGTCACACATTGTATGATTCTATTTATATGATATCCAGGATAGGTAAAGACGTAGAGACAGAAAGCAAATTAGTGGTTGCCATGGGATGGGGGAGAAGGGTAATGGATTTCCTTTTGGGGTGATGAAAATGTTTTAGAACTAGACAGGGGATGGTTGCAGTACATTGTAAATGGACTAAATGCTTCTGTATTGTAGATTTATAAAATTGTAAAAACGGTAATTTTGTTATGTGACATTCATGTCAATCTAAAAAAAAAAAAAGGGAAAATAGTGGATATAATTAAGGAGATTGAATCAGTAATCAGAAACCTTCCAACAAAACAAAAAGCCTAGGACCAGACAGCTTCACTGGTGAATTCCACCAGACATTTAAAGAAGAATGAATACCAATCCTTCTCAAATGCTTCCAAAAATAGAAAAGGAGGGAACACTTCCAAACTTATTTTTACGAGGCCAGTATTACTCTGATACCAAAACCAGACAAGGATGCCACAAGAAAAGTACAGGCTAGTATCTCTGATGAACATAGATGCAAAAATCCTCAATAAAATATTAACAAACCAAATAGAACAATATATTAAAAGGATCATATACCATGATCAAGTGGGATTTATTCCAGGGATGCAAGGATGGTTTACCATCTGCAAATCAATGTGATATACCACATTAACAAATGAAGGATAAAAATCATATGGTCATCTCAATATATGCAGAAAAAGCATTTTATGAAATTCAACATCCATTTATGATAAAAACTGATAAGCCATTAATATCCAAAATATAAAGACTCATATAATTCAATAGCAAAACCCGTAAACAATCAATTGAAAAACAGGCAGAGGATCAGAATAGACATTTTTCCAAAGAAGACATACAGAAGGCCAACAGGTAGGTACATGAAAAGATGCTCCACATCACTAATCATCAGGGAAATGCAAATCCAAACCACAGCGAGATACCATCTCACACCCGTCAGAATGGCTATTATCAAAAAAATACAAAATAACAAATGTTGGCGAGGATGTGGAGAAAAGGGAGCAACTGTGCACTGTTGGTGGGAATGTAAATTGTTGCAGCCACTTTGGAAAACAGTATGCAAGTTCCTCAAAAAATTAAAGATAGAACACCCTGTGATCCAGCAATTCCACATCTGGATATTTATCTGAAGAAAACAAAGACACTAACTCAAAGACATCTGTACCCCCATGTTCACTGCATTATTTACAATAGCCAAGATACGGAAATAACCTAAGTGTCCGCTGATGGATGAATGGATACAGAAGATGTGGCACATACACACATACACACACACACACACACACACACACACACACACACACACTGGAATATTAGCCATCAAATAGAAGGAAATCTCACTGTCTGCGACAACAGAGGTGGACCTTGAGGGGATTATGCTAAGCAAAATAAGTCAGAGAACGACAAATAGCATATGATCTCACTTATCTGTGGAATCTGAAACCAACCAACCAACCAAGCTCACAGATAGAGAACAGATTAGTGGTTGCCAAATGGGGGTGGGGTGGGGGGTAGGAATGGTGGGTGAAATGGGCAAAGGGGGTCAAAAGGTACAAACTTCCAGTTACAGAGTCAGTCAGTCCTGGGGATGTAATGTACAGCATGGTGGCTGTATTTAATAATACTGTAATTGCATATGTGAAAGTTGCTGAGAATAGGTCTTAATAGTTCTCATCACCAGAAAAAAATTTTTTGTAACTATGTTAAGTGGACTTGTTGGCGTGATCATTTTGCAATATATACAAATATCGAATCACAATGTTGTACACCTGAAACTAATGTAATATGTTAATTATACTGCAGTAAAACCCCACAAAACAAGATCAAAAACCGCATTAATTTGAACTGGGGGAAAAAAGAGCCAAGCAGCACATTCTCCCAGACAGAAAAGGAAGGGGGGGCTTGGGGAGGTCACTGATCTCCGAGTCTATCTCCCCAGCAGTGAGCTGGATGCTCTCCACAGGGTGGGCAGAGAGGCGGGGCTGAGAGGTGTTTTTCTCTAAGCTCTAAGTCACCTATGGAAAACTGAGGGTGTGCAGGTGTTGGGGCTCAGCAGGCCACCCCAAGATGCCACAATGGCATATTGATAATTTTGAATTAACGTTCTTTGAAACACAGCTGGTGGGGAAAATAATGATATTAAAAAACACTCTGACTCCACCTCTTTCCCCCTGAATGCGGGAACCTCTCCTAGGCCTGCAAATAACCAGGAGGAGGCTCAGCTGGAGGCTGATAGTCAAGATTTGACAGGAGCGATACTTGAGGCATTTCCCCCTAAAGTTAATTAGTTTAAGGTTGAATTCTGTACTCGGGAGGAAAGCATCCCAAAGCCTTTTTGAAAATTTCATGCAAACTTTTCAAAGGCACACTGCCTTTAACTTGGAAGCCCCAGTGCACAGGAATCTGTTCATATCTGCTCTAATGGGAAATTGTCTCCCTGATATCAGAAAGCAAATTCACAATAGTGTGGTTGTTGGTCTAGGCCACCGCTAAGTGCAATAATGGAGGCTGGAGCTCGATTCTTCGAAAATAGCTTCCAGGAATGCAGAAAAAAGAATTAAAAGCAACAATTCTTGCTTTGCAATTTGAACCTTTAGGAAAACAAAAGCATAACACCTACGGTCAAGAAATCTTCGACAAAGGAGGCAAGAATAAAAAATGGATAAAAGACAGTCTCTTTAGCAAGTGGTGTTGGGAAGGCTGGACGGCTGCTTGTAAATCAACACCCTCTCACCATACACAAAAATAAATTCGAAATGGCTTAATTAAGACTTAAATATAAGACATGATACCATAAAACTCCTAGAAGAGAACACAGGCAAAACATTCTCTGACAAATCATACCAAGGTTGTCTTAGGTCAGTCTCCCAAGGCAATAGAAATGAAAGCAAAAATAAACAAATGGGACCTAATTAAACGTATAAGCTTTTGCACAGCAAAGGAAACCATAAACAAAACAAAAAGACAACGTAGGGACTGGGAGAAGATATTTGCAAACGATGCTACTGACAAGGGATTAATTTCCAAAACATACAAACAGCTCATACAACTCAGTAACAAAAAACCAAACAACCCAATCGAAAAACGGGCAGAAGACCTAAATGGACATTTCTCCAAAGAAAACATACAGATGGCCAATAGGCACATGAAAAGATGCTCAACATCACTAATTATTAGAGAAATGCAAATCAAAACTACAATGAGGTACCACCTCACACCAGTCAGAATGGCCATCATCAAAAAGTCTGCAAATAACAAATGCTGGAGAGGGTGTGGAGAAAAGGGAGCCCTCCTACACCGTTGGTGGGAATGTAAATTGGTGCAGCCACTACGGAAAACATTATGGAGGTTCCTTAAAAAACTAAAAATAGAGTTGCCATATGATTCAGCAATCTCACTCCTGGGCATATACCCAGACTATAATTCGAGAAGATACATGCACACCTATACTCATAGCAGCACTATTTACAATAGCCAAGACTTGGAAGCAACGTAAATGTCCACTGTCAGAGGAATGGATAAAGATGTGGTATATATATACAATGGAGTAATATTCACCCATAAAAAGAATGAAATAATGCCATTTGCAGCAACATGGATGGACCTAGAGATTATCATACTAAGTGAAGTAAGTCAGACAAAGACAAATACCACATGATATCACTTTTATGTGGAATCTAAAATATAACACAAATGAACTTATTTACAGAACAGACTCACAGACATAGAAAACAAACTTATGGTTACCAAAGGGGAAAGGGGGTGGGGGAGGGATAAATTAGGAGTTTGGGATTAGTGGATACACACTACTATATATAAAACAGATAAATAACAAGGTCTTACTATATAGCAGAGGGAACTAAATAGAATATATGTATAAAACTGAATCACTATGCTGTACACCAGATGCTAACACAACATTGTAAATTATACTTCAGTAAAAAAAAGAATAGAAAACAAAAGCATGACTCTGAGAGTAACTCCAGGCTCACTCAGAGCTCACTCAGTTGCCTCCAGACAACTGCAGATATTATAAAAAATCTGGACAATGGAAGAGAAATTTGTCCTACACTTAAGAGAAAGGAAAGTTTAAGAAACAATCCCCCTAGGCCCCAGCATGCCCAGAAAGTTCATTCTCCTTCTGAGGGACAATTCCTTCTCAAATGACGGGGTCAGCCAATCCTCAGTTGCACCCCAGAGGCTACTTAAAATAGAGGATCGGGAGCTGGATTTCTTAATTGACACCAGTGTGCCTTTCTCTACCGTGGCTCAGAGGATTTATCTCAACCTGTCACTGCTGATTCTATACAAGCAGTCAGAGTCTCTCGACAACCTACTACATTACCCACGTCTCAGCCCACCCTAACATCTTTTAGGGCCTCTTAGCACCCATCACGTCTAATTTCCAACTGCTCACCAGCAAACCTTCTTGACAGAGATTTGTTACGTAAATTTAATGCTACTCTAAAACGTAACGAGAAGGGCGTTTTTATTTCCTTGCCCTCAGACCAAGGCCCAAATCTCCTACTTTCCTTATTAGAAACTCGTCCTGATTTAAATTCCTCTGAAGAGGGTGAGTCTTTAACAGATGTCCCAATTAGTCCCTGGGCCACACGTGCCAATGAAGTTGGATTGCTACTGAGTGCTGAGCCTGTATGAATGACCTGGAAGAAAAATAAACAGGTCCCTTCTCTGCAAAGAGATACAAAGCGCGGAATTAACCCTATGATAGACTCTCTTAGAGCTGGGTGTGCTTGTTTTTACTTCTTCACCCTGTCACACTCCAAATGAAAGCAGGTAAATTTGTAATGAAAGAAGGTAAATTTGGCCCAGACGGGAATCAAATCTCTCGATTTGCACAAGCCCTAAGAGCCATAAACTCCTGTAATTCCTGGGCACCCTGTGGTCGTCCCTAACCCAGCTGTTACCCTCACTTCGACTCCTGCTGAGGCAGCCTGGTTAAGGTAACTGAGCTCTGCTTAGATTCCTCTTCAATCCCATGCACCTGACGCACACCTTCTCTGCATTTACCTCTCAAGGGAGACCAGTAACAAGGACTGGCATAGCCGTCGGGGAGAAGTTTTCCTTCTACCCTTCTAGGTTCTTCTGGCTGGTCTAAGAATTAAGTTGACTTGAGACAGGTTAACAGGAGAAAATCAAACAAAAGTTTAATAACGTATCCATGGGAGAAACTCAGAAAAACCTGGAAGCCCTCACCTGAAACCCTCAGCTGAAGACAAAAGAGGATGTAGAGGGTGGAGATCCAGTCAGGGATCTCAGGGAAGGCGACCAGGAAAAAGCACAGTAAACGAGAGTGACTGTGACACAGATTTAAGCCCTGGCCCTCTCCATGGAGAAGAGTTTCCAGAGATTTGGTCAACCTCCTCTTTCAGGGACAGAGAGGGAGACACCGTTACAAATGGAGATTTCCCTTACAGATGTCAATGTTTCTTGCAAAAGGGCAACTCCCACTAGGTTTTCAGTTTCCCCCGTGTCTGCTGTTTCCTAGAAAATAACCAGCTCAAGAGAATATGCCAAAGAGATGTATTTTAGCGCAGCAAATTCTGCTCCCCTACGAAGCCTTACATTAGTTCTGTCCACAACTCTGGTTCTTGGCTTATCTGATCGTGATAAACCTTTTCATCTGCACGGCCATGGAAATGATGGGATTGCTGCTGGCATTCTAGGACAGCCTTTTGCCTCAGTTAAGTCCTACAGCGTATTTCTCATGTCCGTTAGACTCTACGGCACCAGGTACGCCCCCCTTATGTCTGTGGCCATGCCGACTACAAAGCCGGTGCTCTAACCATAGGCTCCCCCAGTCACCTCTGTTTCCCAAGCTGTGTCTGCTATGTTGCAAGTTCACAGGATGCAGCACTTCTCTGCGTGGCGAGAGACCACCTGTGAGCAGGCTCTTAACCTACCCATCACCGTCCATCATTAATACTCTAAATCTGGCTCCTTTACCCCCCTCCCTGATGGTGGAGAGCCTCACTCCATTGCCAAACGAGTGCCTCGCAACTACAGGAATGGTCTCAGAGCCACGAGACGCTCTCTCAGACATCCCTTTAGACAACCCAGACTTACTTCGATTTTGTGATGGCTCCCGTAAACGAAGTTTCCAGCGAAACATAATAACTGGTTATGCTGTGGCTCCACACGTGAACCACTTGAGGCATATTCTGTGCCCACTGTGAGACCAGCCCACGCGGCTGAACTCATTGCTCTTCCTGGAGCACACACACGAGCAAAGGGGAAACTGCCACCATTTACACAGACTCCAAAGATGCTTTTGGAGTCTGTCATGCTGTTGGTACGATTTGGAGATCGCGTGGATTCCTGACTTCTGCAGGTCCTCCTAGTGCTAACGGGTATATAATTGCTGCTCTGTTATAAGCTAGTCACCTCGCTTCTAACACTGCTGTTGTTCACTGCTCAGGAGACTGATGCTTTATCTCTAGGAAATAATAGGGTGGAAAGAGCTGCTAAAATTGCAGCTCAAAATGCCCTCTTTATCCTTTCTCCCCCCAATTTTTTTTTTTTTTTTTTTTTTTTTTTTTTTTTTTTTGTGGTATTGTGGCTTCTCCGCGTTGTGGCCCTCTCCCGTTGCAGAGCACAGGCTCCGGACGTGCAGGCTCAGCGGCCATGGCTCACGGGCCCAGCCGCTCTACGGCATGTGGGATCCTCCCAGACCGGGGCACGAACCCAGTTCCCCTGCATCGGCAGGCGGACGCGCAACCACTGCGCCACCAGGGAAGCCCCTCTCCCCCCAATTTTTAAACCTGCCTTTATCCCTGACTGATATTAACTATCAGGCAAACGCCCCACAATCTAAAAAGGACAAATGGACACAAAAAAGGTACCAAACAATGATCAGATAAATTAGACATTGGGCCACATGTACTTCAGGTAGCTCCTTCTCCTTTGACCTTGTGGCTTGAGCTTGCCTCCCATCAAATGAGATGTACTGTGCAGACAGGAGAGTGGTTTTGCCCTGGCAGCCGTGGAATTTCTGACCAAATTATTTCCCAGTGCACTACTAGTGAATTGCACCTAACTTCTGGGAGAAATCGGTGTGCCCTAGGAAGTCTTACCAGGCCCACACTGCCCTTTGTGGCACTCCAAACAGATCTTATAGATTCGCCCCCAGCTTTAGGCTATTCTTGCTATTTGGTTATCTTTTACATGGTTAGTGGAGGGACTGAATGCCATCCGACTAGATGTGGTGATGCCACACGGTGGTAATGAAATTAATAACTGAGGTTATTCCTAATTTTGACATTCCTTTATGGATTGAATCAGACCAAGGAACTCATTTTATAGCAGAGATAAACCATCTGCTTGCAAAAACTCTGGGGTACTCATTAAAATTCCATACTCTGTACCATAACTCCACCATCAGGGCAAGTGGAACATAAAAATCTAAATATAAAAGGACTTTAGGAAAAGCTCTGGCAAGTAACTGGGCTTAAATGGTCAGAAGCTTTGCCCCTGGCCTGTATAAGGATCAGGAATACTCCAATAGGAGGCATGGATTAACCTCTTCTGAAATAGTGCTTGGATAAACCATGCCTACTGGCATCTCTAAACTTTCTGTTTCTGGATTAAGTGGACATTGTGGGAACATAAGTGAATAATTTGATGCTCTGACCAGCTGCCTACAAGAACTGACTAGTGTACCTGAAGCTTATTGCCAAGAGGGAAAAGGGGCGTGGCCTCCCCGACTGACACCCTGACATCCCTTTTGACCAGGAGACCGGGTTTACATCAAGGACTTTAGAAGAAAACATGCATTGTCACCTCTCTGGGAAGGACGTTATGAGGTACTGCTATCTACCTACACTCCCTATGTTACCACCAAAATAAAGGGAAAATCCTCCTGGGTTCATGCAAGTCATGCCAAATTGGCCTAGACCATCGCTCTCAAGACAGCTGGGAGACAGTCCCCACAGGTGACCTCAAAGTAAGGATTTCCAGGGCCACTTCCCAGGCCTGGAAGCAGCTGGCATCACGAATTAGACAGCTTTTCTCAAGATCACGGATCAAGAAACTTCGCTTGCAATCCCACTCCTGGGCGTATATCTGTGGAAAACTCTAATTTGAAAACATACATGCACCCCTACGTACAGCAGCACTATTTACAATAGCTAAGACATGGAAGCAACCTTAATGTCCATGGACAGATGAATGGATAAAGAAACCGTGGTACATATATACAATGGAATATTACTCAGCCATAAAAAAGAATGAAATAATGCCATTTGCAGCAACATGGATGGACCTAGAGATTGTCACACTAAGTGAAGTAAGTCAGAAAGAGACAAATACCATATGATATCACTTGTATGTGGAATCTTAAAACACGACACAAATGAACATATCTATGAAACAGAAACAGACTCACAGACATGGAGGACAGACTCGTGGTTGCCAAGGGGGAGAGGGGGTGGGGGAGGGAAGGACTGGGAGTTTGGGGTTGGTAGATGCAAACTATTATATACATAATGGATAAAAAACAAGGTCCTACTGTATAACACAGGGAACTATATTCAGTATCTTGAGATAAACAATAATGGAAAAGAGTATGAAAAAACGTGTATATATATATGTGTGTGTGTGTGTGTGTAACTGAATCCCTTTCCTGTACAGCAGAAATTAACACAATATTGTAAATCAATTATACGTCAATAAAATAAATTTAAAAAACTTCGTTTTTACCTATCCCCCCCCCTTTAAGACTCCCTATATATTCACACACTAAACAAACAAACGCACCTTCTCTTACTAATGACCACTTTCCCACATTCATTATCATTATCAGTAGGCTGAGCGGAGAGTGCTTGTCTGTCTAGCCTACTTCCCCTCTAAAAGTCTCCACTATGGGCTCCTTTTCAACCTGTGTCTAGCTTAGTAACCTTTACTTTGTCAACAGGTCAGGCATAAACCAAACACCCCGTTGTGCCAGTTTACCAAAGCCTGGCCACGTTAATCAGTCAGTCTGACTGTTGGTTGTGTCAACATCTAGACGGTACAAGTGCCCCTGAGCTGGTCTGCGTTCCTGCCAGTGTGCACACTGTGGACCAGGCACAGAAGATGCTTCAATGACAGGGAATGGTATCCATGACCGAAAAACATCGCTCTGTCTCTCCTTCTGCGGAGTTATCGGGGCCCCGGGTAACCTCTATAGAAGCTCAAGGGCTGTCCCTCGCCCAGGCTAAAAACAATAGGTGAAAAATTTCCCTTTGCATTGAAAGCAAACACTGGACCTTTCCTGGGTGACAGGCCGGGAAAGTACTGCAGTTAGACTCAGGGGTTTGATTCCACAGGTGGCATCTTCAAACCTCTCATGGAGACTGGAAATGACCCTGGCACTACCCTTTTTAGGATAAACATCTGCCAACTCACCAAGTGTCCTGGATGGCTCACCAGCCACCCTTGTACAACTTGGGGTATTATAGCCATTCCCCTGATTAAGCTGCCCAATACCACACTATATATATGGGTGGACCAGAAATCTGGACTTCCTTGGCTCAGTGACAGAACCAAGCTTTAAAGGAGCTCAGCAAGGAGGAGCCTGTGCATCACTGGTGAAAACACTGCTCCTATGTAACCCAAATGGGACAAGGAGTGTCCACCTTACCTCTAGTAAAAGAGAAGGTTAACTCTTTCCATCAGTGGAGGGAAGCATGGCCATTTTACAGGACTGACCTACACCAGGACTAGGGACTGGTTTAATGGGGGTGGAGAAGGGGCTTCGATTTGTTCTTTTGTTTGTTCATCCTCATTCTAATCTCTGTTCTTTTCTCCCTTTGCAGAGCTCTTAGCACTCAGCTCCTAACCTGATTTCTCTCTCCATGGCCACCAACCCTCCTTTTAAAATGTGAAACTTCCTGGTCAATTTTAGAGGAGGGAATGGTTGGGGCTCAGAGCAGATCACCCCAAGATATGCCACAATGGCATATTGGTTCTTTTGAATTAAAGTTACTTAAGAAACAGCTGGTGGCCAAAGAAAACATAAAAAAACACTGACCCTCCTCTTTCCCCCCTAAAAGTGGGAAATAAATCTCCCATGTGAAGGTGCCTTCCCTATACCAGGAGAAGAGAAAGCATCCTTATCACCAGAGTCACGGAATTCAAGGCTAAGAAAGCTGTATATAAACTAACTTTACTCCTTCATTAGTCTGCTGCCCCAAGTACCAGCCCCTTTGCTCTTAAATCTTCACAAATAATTGTTTCCTTGTCTAAAAATGATGTGTAAACAACCTGCTTTGGTCGCTCTGGGGTCCCATTTCTATGAGACCTCTGTGTGTATGAATTAATTTTTTTTCTCCTGTTCATCTGTCTTGTGTCAAGTTAATTATCTGACCAGCCAAGAGAACTCGAGAGGGGCAGGGGGTAAATTTCCCCCTCCTCAACACAGGCTCAAGTCAGAGCCCAGATTTCTTGTATCTTCTGTATATTAAAAGACAAAATTGATCAAGTTGCTAACACTTCAGAAAAATGGGGTTGGGGGAGGGTGGTCACGGAGGAGCACAGATTTCCAGCTTCTGAAGAGAAAACGGGAGACGTGCCGCCTACACCGGGCCCACCCCAGCGTGGATGGCGGGGCAGGAGCTGATGTGCTGCCTCTTCCTACGGGGCAGAGTGTTTCCCGTTTGGCCACAGTCCCCGCTCCTCCTTCCATTTTAGGTCAGACCTAGGCCTGCCTCAAGTCTGTAACCCCGCTGCCCTGAAACATCCATCTGTTTTTGGAGCAGGGCCTGGAGCCAGGCCCGACGCGGCTTTCTGCTGCGCTCCTGATGACCACCAGGTGGCGACCAAAGGTCGAGGACTGGCTGGAGGCCGGGTGGTGGGGCCCAAGCAGGGAGGAAGGGGTTCCCTCTTCCGCACGGCCCAGGCCAGGGCTCCAGGATCCGGTCTTGCTCCACATTTCCCAACCCCCCGAACCCCGGGGCGGTTGCTTGTACCTTTCCTCCTTGTATCAGAGTCTCATGGGCCAAAGGATCTGGGGGTCCAGGTCCAGGAGAGGCATTTCTCTGACAAAGCCTTGGGCCTTTTCTGACTCCAGGCAGCTTTCTCCTTGGCTTTTTCCTCCCTGAGTTCAGTCTCCATGAAGCCACAGTGCCTGGGCCCGAAACGCACACAGTACTGAGCTGATCTCCCTGCGGGAGGAGGACACCCCTGCCTAAGAGGGCCAGGAAGCAGACCCAGTGGGTTCTTTCTGCTCCTTTGTGTTGCTTGCTCTGGCGTTCTCCACGCCCCCAGCCATGCACCCAGGGGTCCCCAAACTATGGCCTCCAGGCCCAATCCAGCCCTCTGCCTGATTTTGTACATAAGTTACTCTCAACCATTTGCAGAGTCCTTGGCTGTTTTCTTGCCACAGTGATGGAATGGAGCATTTGACACAAAGATTGTTTAGCTCCCACAGCCTCAAATATTTACTCTCTGGCCCTTTACAGCAAAAACCTGCCAGCCCTGGTGTACACCTTTTCTGGGACTGAAGCCACACCACTTGCTCTCTTTGTCACCCTAGGTGTCTTTGTTTCCAGGGTCCTGGAGGTGCCCTCCCTACCACATGTACTGGGAATGGGGCACTTCCTAACCCAGTAGCCAAGAGCTGAGGCTCTGGGGGCTTCCCTGGTGGCTCAGTGGTTAAGAATCCGCCTGCCAATGCAATGGACACGGGTTTGAGCCCTGGTCCGGGAAGATCCCACGTGCCACGGAGCAACTAAGTCCATGTGCCACAACTACTGAGCCTGCACTCTAGAGCCCGTGAGCCACAACTACTGAGGCCACGTGCCACAACTACTGAAGCCTGTGTGCCTAGAACCCGTGCTCTGCAACGAGAAGCCACCGCACTGAGAAGCCCGCACACCGCAACGAAGAGCAGCCCCTGCTCACCGCAACTAGAGAAAGCCCGCGCGCAGCAACGAGGACCCAACGCAGCCAAAAATAAATAAATAAATTAATTAAAAAAAAAAAAAAAAAAAAAAGAGCTGAGGCTCTGGACTCTGATTGCCCGGGTGCAAATCCTGAGCCAACGCACAGGTAAGTGAGTTAATTTCCAAGCAGCTGTGTTCTCATGACGATACCTGCCTTCCAGGGCTCTTTGGAGTTTGACATGAAACAGACCTGCTAAATATTTCAGCACCTGCTGGTTAGGGACACTGCAGCTGTGACATCCTCGCCCAAGGTCACACCTGCCAACTCCCCAGGCCTGTGTGGCCTGCTCTCTGGGGTAGGACCCACAGGAACTCTGCGCTTCCTCTTCCCCTGACTTAGAGCCCTTCCCCTCTGCTGGTCACATGGCCTGTTCCTTCTACATACTTGGCTCTCGTTTAAATGTCAACCGACCACCCATCCTACAGCTGCCGCCCCTCTCCACCAGGTCACACCACTGTTTCATTTCCTCCATGCATTTTGCACCCAGGGAAGTGATCTTCCCACTTTGTTAACTTGCTGACACCTGGTCTCACCCACGAGGTCCGATCCGTGTCTCTCAAGTTCACCTCTGTAACCTCAGCAGCTGGCATATGGCAGGGCTTGCGGATTTGTTGGGAGAAGAAATGAATAAACACCGGCCACCTGGACCCATCCCCGAGTCCTCATCTCCTCCCCCTGGGTCCTGGGTCTCCCCTCTGTTCTGGGTTGGCTGCTCTGCCTGCTTCCTCACCCCACAGCCCAGTGGGTTAGGGTGAGCCGGGGTCTGAGCTGCTCTGGGCCAGGGCGTCTCAACCTCACAACTGGCAACACTCTGGGGCCGGATAAATCCTGGCTGTGGGAGACTGACCTGTACCCCACAGGACGCTAAGCAGCGTCTACAGCATCCATTCACTGGATGCCAGTAGCCTCCCTCCTGCTAGCCATCACACACGATTACGACAGCCAGAAATGTCACCACACGGCCAAGTGTCCCTGGGGGGCAAAATCGCCCCCAGTTGAAAACCCCTGCTCTAGGTAGGCTGGCTGCTCAGAAAGGAGTGACGGAGACCATCTTGCTGGCAGGCACGTGCAGGAGGAAGAATGTTGGGCCAGGTGATGGGGCCCAAGTCCCCCAGGTGGCCGTGTGAGCTGATCTTTCCTGTCTGCTGTAGGGAGCCACCCTCGCCTTGCTCCCAGGATGCTGTGAGGGGCATATCAGACAGGGCTGTGATGTCACACCGTCCTCACAGGAGGGCCTGTGTTGAGCCGAGTCTCAGGAAAAAAAAAAAAAGGCTTAACTGAGTCGCAAGTTCTTGTCTTACTTAAACATTACCCAGTGTGCCATGTGCTGAAGCAAGATGTTAGCTGTGTAATTCAACCCATCATTTTATCCGCTAAAAAAAGATTAGCTTAGTAGTTACTAATCAGCTTGTGAGGAATTATAATGGGGGACCATCAGTTGGGATGCGCCATTTGAGGCAGCAGCCGGGTCGTTATGGAGACACACCTGCTCTGTAACGAAGGTGTCCTCTGCAAAGACAGGAAGAGACCTCAGCCTGTCGCCAGACACCCAGTCTCTAATTAGGCTACAAGGGAATCTGATTCAGCCTGAAAAAGGAAGGGAATTCTGACACAGGCTACAGCAAGGATGAACCTTGAGGACATTATGCCATGTGAAGTAAGGCGGTCACAAGAGGACAAATGGTGCGTGATTCTGCTTATATGAAGTACCTAGAACAGTCAAATTCAGAGAAAGCAGAGGGGTGGTTGCCAGGGGAGGGATGATGGGGAGTTGTTGTTTAATGGGTACGGAGTTTCAGTTTTGCCAGATAAAGAGAGCTCTGGAGATGGACGGTGGTGATGGTTGCACAACAATGTCAATGTACTTAAAAAACGGTTAAGACGGTAAATGTTAGATAATGCATATTGTACCACAATGAAAGAAAACATAACTAAAATCTCGAATTAGGCTTTGGCTCCCATTAGGTCAGGGAGCAAGACATTCTAGCCAGGGGACTGGATCTCACTGACACCGAGTCCTTGGCACCCAGCAACCTGCCAAGCATCCTCAAAGCCCAGGCGCATCCTTATTTGAACGTTCGGCAGGGAGCGTGCTTCCCAGGGGAGCTGACCTCAGAACGGGGTCACGACTACCCAGTGTGACAGCTGAGTCTTGCAGCCAGGTCCAGAGGACTTCCCCCTTCCCCTCCTCTGCTTGCTGGTTTTCTAGCTTTCTGTCCTTCTTCAGCCCCTGCTGTGGGGAGGGGTGAAGGTTAAGGCAGCCTCTCCAGTTGGGATGGGGGGGCTCGGCTCTTCCTCCCTCCAAAGTACAGTTGACCCTTGAACAACGTGGGGTGCATCTGTGTATAACTTATAGTCAGCCCCCCGTATCTGTGGTTTCTCTGCATCTGTGGATTCAACCAACCACAGACAGTGGAGAACTGTAGTATTTACTATCAAAGAATATCCACGTGCAAGCGGACCTGCGGAGTTCAAACCCGCATTGTTCGGGGTCAACTGTATAGTCGATTCCCGTTATTCGCGGTGGTCCTGTTCTATAGCGTCACCTTGATGCTGAACTAGCGAGTGTGGAACCAGTGCTCCTGGGGGAAATACGGGGTAAGATTCCTGCGAGCTTCGGGTCACAACACGCTTGTCCACCATCAGTACCGGGCCTTACTGCATGTGTGTCTCTGTCATGTCTGTTTAAAGACACCCGATTTGGGCTTCCCTGGTGGCGCAGTGGTTAAGAATCTGCCTGCTAACGCAAGGGACACGGGTTTGAGCCCTGGTCTGGGAAGATCCCACACACCGTGGAGCAACTCAGCCCGTGCGCCACAACTACTGAGCCCACGCGCCACAACTACTGAGCCCACACACCTAGAGCCCGTGCTCTGCAACAAGAGAAGCCATCACACGGCCAGTGAGAGGCCCGCGCACCGCAACGAAGAGTAGCCCCTGCTCGCCGCAACTAGAGAAAGCCCGCGCGCAGCAACGAAGACCCAATGCAGCCAAAAATAAATAAATAAGTAAATAAATTTTAAAAAAATAATAAAGACACCCGATTTAACGCACGGGTTGATTCACCGACGCTGAACTCACGGCAGCAGCACCAAGACTCATGCCTGAACGAAGCTTTCTCACTTAACGTGTTCCCCTCCGTAAAGCACGTCACAGCCGCCCTCGGCCTGGGGACCCAACACAGGACGTCAGCGCCACCTTGGGGCCAGTTTAGATAGGGAAGTCACCGCGAAAAGGTACGAAATACCACAAACGTGACACTAAATAGACACGAGGGCTGAAAGGAGAAGGCAGAGCGTCACCTTGGCTCAGCCTCGGCTGGGAGCCGGCATGTTGGGCGACTCGAAACTTTGTGCCACTTTGCAAGCGCGCCCGTCCAGTGCCTGGAGTGCGGCTGGAGGGACCTTTGAAAACACAAATCTGATCCTGGCCCCTCTGCTCGAAACCCTCCGGGGGCTTCTTTCTGGTCTCAGCGGGGCCCCACCACACGGTCCGGGGCCGCATCCTTCTCTCCTCACTTCCTCTTTATGGCCCTGCTCTTCTCGGCCCTGGACACAGTCAACTCATCTTCCTTCCTTATTACTCTCTGCCCCCTGGGATGGGTGGATCGAGAGGGGTGGGGTGTGGATTTGTCTGAATGAACTAACAGGGCTGCCCGGGTGCGGTCCCTCCCCTCCGGTCCCCTCCCCTCCCGTCCTGTGTACTCTTCTTGAAGAGCTTCTTCCGGCGTCCGGACAGGCTGAGCTGCTCGTCCCTGCTGTCGCAGACGCAGGCCTCGCCGCCCTGTGCGTAGTACTTGGGCACCAGGTTGGAGAGGGCCCTGCCTCCGGGCCGTGCGGGGCCCTTGCACTTGTGCAGCTTCAGCTTCCCCGAGGCGTCCTCCACGCACTGCCACTTCTGCAAGACACACCGGGGCCTCAGCCTTCCGGGCCTGGGCCAGCCTGCTCGGCCGCTTCTCCTGACCGGTGGCTGCCCCACCGTTCCCGTCCACCCCGGAGACTTCCCTCTAGCGGCCTTAGCCGGACACAGGCTCAAACGGGCTCTGTGATTGGAACGAGCTGCTCCATCACGGATGGACACCTGTCCACCGTGGGAGGAGCACAGAAATGGTACCCAGGGTGATGCGCTGTGGCCGAGGGTGAGCCCAGCCACAGGGAGGCCCCTCTAAGAGAAGCTCCGGGGCCGGAGGGCATGGCTCGTGTGCAGGGAAGGGCCTTCCTGGAAGGTGCAGCATGGGACGGGCAGAGTGGCGCTGGGGCTGGGCGGCTGGGGAGGGAGGGCAGTTGAGCAGGGCCGTGACCGCATCCGCCGGCAGGTGGACGTCTGGGCTGGGCTGGGGTCCTGGAGGACCCAGAGCTGTAAGTCTGGGGGCCATGGCTCGATGCCTCCGCTGCCAGTCTAGGCCCCCAACCCACCCCCCGTGCTCCTTTCCTTTGGGTTAAGCAGTGCACTCAGATAATCTGTTCTGAAGATGCTGATACTTGCCCTCTCCCCTTCCTGGGACTGCCAGACCCTCAATCTGCAGGGAGAGAGGGGGGATGGGCCAGCAGGGGGATTCGACAACAATCCCAGGGGACAAAGGGCCCCTTGGTCTCATCGGCTCATTTCCTGTAGCTCAGAACTGAAATCGGAACCGCTTCTGGGATCTGCCCGGATCATCAGCTCCAGGAGAGCAGGGCTTTCTGTCCAGGGCGTTGGAGGCTGTTGCTGCCCCAGTGCCTGGAACCGTGCCCGGCTACAGAGGCGGCATTGAATGCTGCGCCAATGTAACCCAAAGCTCTCGCCCAGTGGCACAGACAGGTACTTCCCAGACAAGATGCCCTCCAGAGCATGGGGAGGGGTCGGGGGTTGTGAACAAGTGCTGGGCGGCCGGGGGCACAGCCATGAGGACAGGCGGGGGCTAATTCTGAGTCTAGTGATAAGACAGAGCTGCCTGGATGCAGCCTGTGAGAACCACGCAGCTCATGCCCTGGCCTTGGCAGCCTTGGTCTATTAATGAGAAACGGAATGTGGAGGCCCTGGTTTTACTTATTCTTACTGGTGAAACAGGCATGCATCTTCAGGCCTGAGCCGCCGTGGATGAGCTCAAAGTCCCAGCTCACAGATGGAGGCAGGGAAGCACCTCCCGTCTGCCCTGCTTGCTGGTCGGCCCTCCCCTCCCCGCAACCTCCTAACCGCGCCTCCTGCTTGGGTCCCTCTTTACAAGGCTCTGCCCCCACCCCTCCCCTCTCCTCTCCAGCGCCCACCGTGGCCTCCCAGGCCTCAGAAAATCCTAGTTCAGACTCTCCGAAACATCAGTCACAGTTTCTGCTACCTCTAAATACTATTTGGATTATAATTTCCTTAATGTTTCTCTTGAAATCAATTCACATTTCTAAAACTTAAACTTATTTACTTAAAAAGGTAATTTCCTATTATTCCCGTATAAGTGGAAAACCAGCCACAATGATGCTCTGGGAGAGTGAATACAGTGGAAATGGTTATTTAACTTTATAAATATCGTGCAGAGGTTGGCTATGTCTTTGTTAAAGAGGGATCGGGCATGAGTCACAGCAGCTAAAGACGCACGTGCACCCACAGGAGACTTTGCCTCTAATGTGAGCAGGATTTTGGAAGAACTTTCTGAGTGTCGCCTGTACCACCTGGCATCACCCTGCGTCTCACACGTCAGCAGGGGCACTGGCCCCACTGGCTCCACTGGTCTGAAGGCCGAGGAGCAGGCCTGGGTCATGGTTAGCCGGGGTGGCCACTGGGAGGGAAGAAGGGATGGGAGGGGTACCATCCCCAGCCCCGGGGCACCAGCCAAGCATCCTCACCTGCCCCAGCTGCTCACACGCGGTCTGGTACTCGGCCCGCTGACACAGGTCTTTCACACGCTGGTACTTGGGCAGGAAGTTCTCCTCCGGGGCATCCACCTTGTCACTGTCCCTCTTGTGGAGCAATTTGCTGTGGGGCAGAGAGCGGAAGTGGGGCTGGCCGCCCAGCTCTGGAGGAGTGCACGGCCCCGCTCAGCCCTGGTGTAGGGTCACCACGGAGGATGCAGGTCCAGCTGGGCCACATCTTCTGACTGTCAACAGACTTAAGAAATGGGGATTTTCTACAAACAACAAATGCTGGAGAGGGTGTGGAGAAAAGGGAACCCTCTTGCACTGTTGGTGGGAATGTAAATTGATACACTATGGAGAACAGTATGGAGGTTCCTTAAAAAACTAAAAACAGAATTACCATACGACCCAGCAATCCCCTTCCTGGGCATATACCCAGAGAAAACCATAATTCAAAAAGACACATGCACCCCAATGTTCACTGCAGGACTATTTACAACAGCCAGGTCATGGAAGCAACCTAAATGCCCATCGACAGACGAATGGATAAAGAAGATGTGGTACATATATACAATGGAATATTACTCAGCCATAAAAAGGAACGAAATTGAGTCGTTTGTAGAGACGTGGATGGATCTAGAGACTGTCATACAGAGCGAAGTAAGTCAGAAAGAGAAAACCAGATATCGTATATTAACACATATATTTGGAACCTAGAAAAATGGTACAGATGAACTGGTTTGCAGGGCAGAAATTGAGACACAGATGCAGAGAACAAACGTATGGACACCATGGGGGGAAAGCGGTGTGTGTGTGTGTGCTGAATTGGGAGATTGGGACTGACATGTATACACTGATGTGTATAAAATGGATGACTAATAAGAACCTGCTGTATAAAAAAATAAATAAAATAAAATTCAAAAAAAGAAATAAAAGGAAATGGGGATTTTATAAAAATCCTCCCAAATTACATGAGTCGGCAATAAGTTAAAAAGCATGTGAGACATTATACAGACAGGACAAAACGTGTCTGAAGGATACAGGTGGCCTCCAGATGCAAATTCTATGTCAACCATAGGAAAAGCGAACGGGCTTCCCTGTGTACAGGAGGCTGTGGACACCAATTCCCAGCCCCTGGTGGAAGGTGTCATAATAGCAATGGGATCCCTCCTGCCCTCGACAGTGAGATCTTTAATATCATGGGTGCAGGTGGGGCTGCCAGGCGCTTCCTGGGACGGGGCAGAAGGGGGTTGCCCGGGTGCTGCTCAGCTCAAATGTCCTGGGGCGGCTCCTCCAGGCCCTGGCACTCACCCTCTCTCCACCAGGAAGGAGTCCCGCCAGACCCTCATCTTCTTTTTCAAGTGAAACCTGGGGGGGAAAAAGCACACTTCCATCTTCTCATCAATGTGGGGGGGCTCATGTGTCCCTCTGTCCTCCCAGAGGCAGGGATGGTGCTCAGAGCCAGCCTTGATTCACAATCAGCACAGAGCGGGGGGGCAGTTGGGGCGAGTGGGGGGTGCTCACACCCCCCCCAGGACGGAGCTGTATTTCCCCAGAGACTTGGGTCTGAA
The DNA here is from genome assembly GCF_002837175.3 of Physeter macrocephalus. NCBI lineage: Eukaryota > Metazoa > Chordata > Mammalia > Artiodactyla > Physeteridae > Physeter > Physeter macrocephalus. The sequence continues at coordinate 12,908,069 of NC_041227.1, read as the reverse complement.
GGTACATGGGGCAGAAATGACCCAGGTCAAAGTTGCTCTAAGTCACACACAGTCGTGTGTGTGTGTGTGTGTGTGTCTCCGTGGCTCCCAGGAAGTCCAACAGTTCCCCAGTGCTGGAAGAGATCGCTTCCTCTTTAGTTCAGCACCAGATGCAACTTGTCCTGACTTCAGGTTAATTACATTGTGTTTTGGCAGGATTCTTTTCCCTTTGATCCTCTGTAGTTGGATCTGTGTAATTTAAGTGTGCATTTCATGTAGTTTCACTCTATCATTTCCATTTCCCAGATGGGGCCTCAGGCTGAGAGAGGAAGCTTCCATCCTGCACCTGACTCCCGGGTGTCCTGGCTCCCAACCCAGTGCCCCCGCCCCCCAAAACATGCCCATTTTGTACGCTTACAGCTCATAACACCTTCTAGTCAGAGGGAGGAGGCTCAACAGAGGTGGTTCCTCCTACAGGACAATCGGATGTGGACAGACAGTGCCCATCAGGGCTGGACCCGCTGAGCTGCAGGAGATACAAGCTGGAGGCTGCATCAGTGCTGTGAGGCTAACTCAGTGGGCAGTAGCACTGGTGGCCACTAGATGTCGCTGCTGCCACAGCAGTGACAGTGTCCTCCTCCTTTCCTGTCCCCGCCAGACTCAACTCACCTTCCCACCTAGTTTTTGCTCACCATCACTGTTCTTTTTTCTGCCTCCAGCACACCTAGGAATATGTTCCCATCATACCATCCGGCCTTAGAGCATGGCGATTAAGAGACTCTAGCTGTAGCCTAGAGGCTGAATGCCCAGAGTTGGGTCCAGACCTGCCAAGAGACGTCTGACAAGTCACTTGACTTCTCTGGATTCAATTTCCAAATTGCTAAGATGGGATCATAATAATGCCTACCTCGCTGCGTTACTGTGAAGATCAAAATGATAAAATCCCCCACAAAGCATAGCAAAGGCCTGGCATACAGTACGTGCTTAATTAGTGTTAACTGCTGTTATTTTTTCAAGTTTTATACAATTTTAGCTCTGGAGGGACCTCGACTGGTCACCGTGGCCATATTCCAGCTGGGAAGGTGGACTCTTAGAGAGGGGGCTTCCTTCTCTCCCACGGCAGGTTAAGTGGTCAGGATGGGGGGCCCCAGAGCCCCAGCTCCTGACCTTGGAAATACCCCCGCCCCCAGACCCACACGGCTCGGCCACGAGTTCATACAGTTTGGGATGCCCGGTACCCCAGCAGCCACCCCGGCCCCTCACCGATTTGCCGGCCGCTCTGTGTCCAGCAGCTTGAGGATGGATTTCCCGTCCATATCCGAGGGGATGTCCAGTCCTGCGATGTCCAGGATGGTGGGGGCCAGGTCAATGTTGAGGACAATGTGGGGATTCCTGAGGGAGGCATGGAGAGCAGGACTCAGTCACCTGGGCAGCGATGACCCAGCCTCCCTCGGGAGAGGGGCCGCCGGAGGGATGGAGACCACCAGGGGCTGACGCCCTGAAGGTGGGAAAGCTACCACTGATCGTGTCACTCTCCTGTGCCTCAGCCCTCAAAGCTCCCCTCTGTGCCCCAATTCGGCTAAACCCCACCCCTAACCTTCTGTGCCCTCCACACCACCACAGGGGCTGCACTTCACAGGCCCCAGCTAGCTTCTGCTTGTCTGTTTCTTCTGCCAGGAATGCCCTCCCTGCCCCCACTCTCTGAACAAAGGACACCTTCCTTTAAGACACACCCCAAATCCTGGATCTTCCCCCGGACCCTTCTCTGAACCTCTGAGGCAAACACCGGCCCCCTTGCTGTTCCTAGAAGGCCAAGAACAGTCTGGCCTCAGGGCCTCTGTCCTTGTGTCCCCTCTGCCCGGAATGTTCTTCCTCCAGACTCCAGTGAGCACGCTCACTCACCGCCTTTAGTTCTTCCCTCAACGGTTACCAAGTGGCCCCAAGAGCCCCATGCTCTGGGGTTCACACCCCCCTGTGATCCCCTCCCCTTGAAGGTGGGCCAAACCGTTAGAACATGGCAAAGGTGATGGGGATGTCAGACCAAGGGGATGTCACGTGACATACGACTCTGTCCTGCTAGATGTCCCTCCCTCGTTTCTTTGTCTCCCCTGGCTGGCTTTGAAGAAGAAAGCTTCCATAAATTCACCCCTAGCAAGGATGCCTGCTGAATATTCTGAGAGGCAGGCTGTGTGACTGCAAGTCCTCTGTTTGCACTTGCACAGCCCCTGGAGTGGGGAAACAGGTCCTTCCCCAGTTGAGCCTCCAGATGAGACGGCAGCCCTGGATGATGCCTTGATTTCAGCCTAAGCAGAGGACCAACCTAAGCTACGCCTAGACTTCTGACCCACAGAAACTCTGAGATAAAGCACGTGTGTTGCTTTCAGTTGCTAAGTTTCTAGGAATTTGTTACACAGCACAGATAACTGACACAGGCCCTTCCTGAGGACCCCATTTAGAACTGCACCCCTCCCCATGCTCTGCCCCTTCTTTGCTCTGTCTTGCTCCTGAAGCCTTGTCACCCTCACATTTTACTATGTATTTTACTCATTTATCTGGTTGATTGTCTATTGCCCAATTAGAATCTAATGGGAAGGCAGACGTTTTTGTCTGTCTTGTTCACTTCTCTATCTGTAGTACTTTTACACTTGAGAACACAGTAGGTGCTCAGTAAGTGTTAGTTAAGTGAGTTTTGTTATCTACCGCTGCCATGCATCTGTCACTTCTCCTGTGTCCTGTTTCTACATGGGGTGTTCCCGACATGGTGGTAAGTGATTTTCAGGCTGTGCCCGGCACAGGGCCTGCACCGGTTGGATGGATCATGGCCGCATGGACACATTCTCCATCAAGGTGGCACAGTGCCCTCCCTGCCCGTCTGGTTCCCTGGGGTTGGGGGGCAGGGCCTGGGTCTGAGGGTTTTGGATGTCTTTCACTTCCTCTCTCTCCCTAGCCCAGCACCTTGTGAACACTGGACAGGTAGTCAGGTGTGCTCGTTTCAGGGAAACCACTGACTGAAACCACCCGTCCTGGCCAGGCACGGTAGTAACCACTTGCATGAGTTATCTTACAGCAGGAGGTCCTGGTAAGGAACGCGGAACTGACAAGCTACCACCAACTGGAAGAATTTGGGAAAGGTCAAAAGGAGAGAGGAGACGCCAGTCCATATGTCCTACCAACCTCCCAGAATCCTTCTCCCTAGACTCTATCTTGGTTGAGCAATGTGCGGGCTACCAGGAAGGACCCTGAGTCAGAATGATTGGCCAGAGACAACCCGGAAACTAACCCCATTACCATACAACCCCAGACTGTAGCCACGTGGCAGAGCAGTTCTCCTGGAGTCCCTGACCCTGATGCTCTCTGCCTGGGCGCCCGTTTCCAATAAAGTCTCTTGCTTTGTCAGCACCCGTTTCTCCTCGGACAATTCATTTCTGAGTGTTAGACAAGAGCCCACTCTTGGGTTCTGGAAGGGGTCCCCATTCCTGCGACACTGGGGTGGTCACGGGGGTGAGGCTGGGGAAGGTGGGTGAAGCTGCCTGGTGGAGGGGCCTGAAGCTAGCAAGAGGCGTTACCACTTAATCAGGCAGGAGGAGAGAGCTGGAAAAGTCCGTTGGGTGAGGGGGCGCCAGGGTGAATGCTGGCAACTAGCAGCTCGATTGACCTGAGGTCGTCCACGGGTCCTGCTGCCCCCAGGCTGGGTGGGAGGGACAGGACTGCTTTTCCCACCCAGCACCCACACCTCGCTCGGTGGGAATAGCTTCCAGTTCTGGAGGAACTACCTGGCCCGATTCAGATTCCACCACCTGATGTACTCAGCCTGGTCACGCAAGGTTTTCTATTACCCTGGCTACAGCGACTGGCTCGGGGATGGACACGTGACCAGTCAGGGCAGTGAGAGTCAGCCTCAGGGCTTCTGTTCAAACCACTTTTAGGCCATTTCCCAAGCTGAATGGCCTAAAAGTCTGGGGCTGTGGTGACCCTGCCACCATGAGAGAAAAGCTGGCCTGAGAATGAAACCAATTCAGAGGATGCAGGACTGAGAGATGGAAAATGAGAGCTTCCTGTTGTCATTGTGTGACTGCTGGATCCCGCCATACCTGAAGCCAGCACTAACCTTGGACTTTCCAGTTACTTTAGTGACTGCATTCCTCATATCTTATTTTATTTGCCTTGTTCATTCTCAGAGTCATTTCCGTTCACAACTCAAGGAGTCCTGGCTGTCGGCCCCAAGTCTGACATTAGCACTCTCTTTCTCTGTGGTTTTGGGTCCTAAGAACCAGATCACAGACTCTGAGGCTGACCAATACAATAAAAGATGCTGGATTATAGTTCTGTCCACCTTCGTTTTTCGAAAGCAAATAATCCCAGTGACTTTAATGGTCATATATATTCTTACCTAAAAAGGAAAAACATTTACAAATACCAAAGTCCCAGTTTTGAGATGAATTCCAGCTCCTTCCCCCCTGTTCCATGTAACCTCAGGCAACTTAACCTGTGCCTCTGTTTCCTTGCGTTTAAAACAGGGACAATACTAGCATCTACCTTATAGGGTTGTTGTCATGCGTAAGTGGGTTACCTGGATATAAGTGCTTAGACCAAAGCCTGAAGAATAAGCACTATATCAGCACAGCTATCATTATAATAGCTATTATTATGGGCGGGGACCCTGAAATCCAGACAGGCAGGGATTTGATGAGGTTGGCAGAGGAACAGTGATGAGGCTGGGCTAGAGCTCCCACCGTCTGCCTTCTGGAATTTCCACCAAACATCCCAGGCGGTGGGAACATCTTGGTCCTAAGACGGCACCACCAACGCCCTTTCGGGAGGAATTCTGAAGCAAGCCGAGTCAGTGCCTGTGTGTGTTCTCGGCTCAGATGGAAGTCAGATCTGATGAGCACAGTGATTTATCTGCATTTCAAAACACCTTGGGAGTCCGCCTGCCGATGCAGGGGACACGGGTTCGTGCCCCGGTCCGGGAAGATCCCGCATGCCGCGGAGCGGCTGGGCCCGTGAGCCATGGCCGCTGAGCCTGCGCGTCCGGAGCCTGTGCTCCGCAAAGGGAGAGGCCACAACAGTGAGAGGCCCGCGTACCGAAAAAAAACAAACAAAAAACAAAACACCTTCGAGTTGGTCTCCATAACGTCTGGGCTGATCCGAGGACGCTGCTGCTGTGATTCCTGGCCTTTCTACATCTCCCTGCCCCAGACACGGCATTCTTGCTGCCAGAACATGTCATTTCAAAGGTTAACCCGAGGACAGTGCTGGCCAAGGGCCCACGTGGCCCTCGAGGAAGGATGGGGGCGGGGCTGCTTCCCTTAGCGCTGTGGCCAAGCTGGCTCAGCTGATCTCAGTGGATGACGCCGCCCGGGCCGAGGTGGCCGGGCTACCCCCTGACAACCTCCAGACCCAAAGACCGCTCAGGCCAGACAGAAGTCGAGGTGGCACCCCCATGCACTGGCGGTGACACATACACAGTCCAGGTCCCCGATTCCCTGGCACCGTGCCCACCACGGACAGTCTGTTTTCACAGGTGCTAACAGCTCCGGCCTCTCCTTCCCCAGTAGAGGGGTATGCAATCCTCCCCAGGTGGCATCATCACCGTTGCGCTCGGCACCGAGGTTCGCCTGCCTGAATCGTGTGCCGCCCTGGGGAGCGGCTCGGGGCTGCCCGCTGAGCTGTCTGCTGCTTGCCCATCCGGGTGCCAGAGGAGCCTGGAGGCCTCCCTGGGACTTTGGGGTGCTGGGGAGGGGTGGGTGATGCACTTACAGCGAGCCAGCCTCCACGTTGGGGCCCCTAACGTAGAACGGGACCCTGATGTCGAACTCGTAGGGCATGGACTTCCCTTTCACCAGGCCGAACTGGCCGATGTGGTAGCCGTGGTCGGCGGTGTACACGACGTACGTGTTGTCCAGCTCACCTGTCTCCACCAGCATGTTGTAAATCTGAAACGCAGGCGGGGTGGTGAGGACACGCGGAGGGAAGGCGGGCAGTGCGCCCGGCCCACTGTCCCAAAACACGATGCTGTGCTGGGGTCTCAGGCCCCTGTCCCTCCCGCTTCGGGTCTTCGCTCAACTGTCACCTCTCGGCGGGGCCCGTGAGGCTGACCCATGCATCACCATAGCCTCCCCACCTCCTGTCCCCCTTTACTTGTCTTCCCAGCACTTCTCACCTCCCTCTCGTCTACTTATTTGTGGACTGTGTCCCTGCATTAGAATGTACGCCCCGTCAGGGCGGGGACTTCTGTCATTTTGTTCCCTGCTGTGTCCCATGTGCGCTGGCCCTCAACAAATGCTGTTGGGTGAATGAGTGAATGAATGAACGGCCTGGGGCAGGAGTCTGTGATCTACAACAGTGCCGGCCAACAGAACTTTCTGCAATGCTGGCAACGTTGACACCTACGGCACCAGCCACAACTTGGTTCTTCAGCACTTCAAACGTGGCCAGTGCACCCGAGAAACTAAATTTGAAATTTCGTTGTATTTTACTGAATTTAAATAGTCATGGATAAAATTTAAGAAATATATCCATGCAATGGAGTATTATTTAGCAATAATAATAATAAAAAATGAAGCAGTGAACATGCTCCCACCCGGATGAACCTTGAAATCATCATACTGAGTGAAAGAAGCCAGATCCAAAAAACCACATATTGTAGGACTCCTCTTATAGGAAATGTCCAGAATCCACAGAGACACAAGGTAGATGAGCAGTTGGCTAAGGCGAAGGGGTGAGGGGAGTCTGGGGTAATGGCTAAGGGCTGCGGGGTTTCTCTCTGGGGTGATGAAACTTCTAAAATCGACCGTGGTGATGATCGTACAACCCTGCAAACATATGAAAACCACTGAAACATACACTTGAACTGGGTGAGCTATGTGGTATGCGAATCATATCGCCATAAAGCTGTTAAAAAATGTACGCAGCTGCAGGTGGCTACTATAGTGAACAGATCAGAGCTGGAATACAAGTCCCCTGAGGGCAGGCGTTTCGTCCAGATTGCTCAGAGCTGTTTCCCTGGCCTTGAACGGTGCCTTTTCCTTCTGCCTCTGTTTCCATTCCTCTCCAGCTGATGATGCTTGGAGGGGGTGTGGGGGGAAGGGCAGGGAGGCTGCAGGCCTGGCGTGGCTGGGAGGATGCTCGGGAGGAGGGCAGCCTACCGTCTCCATGGAGTCATCCACGGACAGGAGGGTCTGCAGGCGCTTCCGCTGCAGCATGTTGGTGAACTGCATGTGGATGGGCTTCATGGGCCCCGTGTAGCGCATGATCCAGTGCTTGTCGGGGTTGGGTGCATAGTTGTAGCTCGGGGTGCTGGCGGGCAGACAGGCACAGAGGTCAGGTCAGGCCGGGGCGGGGTGGGGGTTGCCTGGGGCCCGCCCCCAGGTCCCCCCACGCCTCAGGGGAGCAGCCTCCCGTGCTGGGGCTGCAGCTCAGGGTGAAACCGCCCCCATCCGGACGCCAGCGCGTCGGGGGCTCTGCCCCATGTTAGGTCAGCGTCTCTCCACATGCGGGGCATGCACGTGGGAAGACTGGGGGGCACAGCCGTAGATAACCCGGAGCCCCAAAGGGAGAACGTCCCTCCCATTTAAGCCCTGTCAGCACGCCCATCCCATCAAGGCCAAAGTCTCAGTCTGTGCTGGGCTCTCCTCAGCACCTCCCTAGAATTTGCTCGCCTCCCTTTTGAAAGAAGGAGAGGGCCTCCTGTGGGCACAGCACCCAACTCTAATTTAATAGCACTGCATTTACTTTTCAGTTACCTTGGGTAGATGGCAAGTGACAGTTATCGTGGTTGATTAAGGCGTGACTACTGAATTTCCTTTTGCAATAGATTTTGGTTAAAAAAAAAAAGGAAACTGGTTAAAAATTAGGTTCATAATAGGTAAAACTGTGAGAATGGTGCCTGAATGTGTCCATTTGGGACACGCCACATTCTCTGACTTAGCTGTCACAGCTATTCTTCCCGCGTGGTTTAATTTCTCATTTACAAAAGGGGAAACGGGGTCAGAGGAGTTCCGAGACCCGCCCATGGTCTCACTGAGTGGATGGTGGAGCCACTGGCCTCTGCGACTTCTGCTGTGGGGTCAGCTGTGACGCCTAATGACAAACGAACAAATACATGGTAATCTTCGACCAGCCCCAAATGAGCACTGACCATGTGCTGGCCACACCCGGAAGGGTTTGCCTACATCATCTCATTTAATACTCAGAACAGTCCAAGGAGTTGGTGCTTTCCTTCTCCTTGGGCGAGAAATGGGGACACAGAGGCTCAGTGAGGGGACAGACTCGCCAAAGGCAGAGCTGGGGTTTGAGCTCCAGGAGTGGGAAACCCCACAAAACATGGGTGTCCCTCGCACTGGGTCTGATGATCCTCGAGGGTCAGGTTCCCCTCAGGTCTTACCCACCTCCTCCCCAGGCAAAGCTGCAAAGAGAGGAAGTTTCCACTGCTAGAAGACAAAAAGCTTTTCGAGATGGCTCTTCTGGGGGCAAGGGCTGCGGGGCATGGGGGAGGGTAGAAGGGCGCCAGACTCCCTTCCTTCATCAGGACCTCAGCCCCTCCCTCCCCGGGGTAGAAGGAAGGGCATCCATCGCAGCTTGTGGTGCAGCCTGATAGTTATGGAGACTGTTGCTATGTAGAAAGGGGGTGAGTCATAAGATTCCTCCTGGACTTTGCTTTAAGTTTCTGGCTGGTCTCCTGCCGCTAAATCAAAGCCGGACAGCGGCCTCCTTTGATTATGAGAAACGCTGCTCGCTCCTGTGGGCCGGCTTAGGGCCTGACCCTCGTGTAGAACATCCCAGGAGCAGGGCCACCCCCCTCGCCGCCCTCCCCCACTGAGGAGCTGGAGGGGTGCTGCTGGGCCAGGGGCTGCACAAAGAGATGCCCTCGGGGCTGTTGGGGGTTTTGGGAAAATTGTTCCCGTGGCCCCAGGGGCCCGGATTCAGGATGTAATTTTGAGCAATCATCCCTGAATCTCTTAGATTCTCTTGGGCTGGTGTCTGCCCTTGAGAACAGTGAGGGGTGAGTCTGTCAAGAGTCTGATTTCGGAGGCCCTTTCTCTGGAGACGTCTTTGGAGCAGGATCTGGAGGCCAGCAGGCTGCGGAGCCTGGGGTCCTGCCTGGGGCCGAGGCCGGCTTGCTGGTCCCCTGCTTGAGGCCAGGCTCCCCTGCTACCCAGGGATGGTGTCACATTTTCACATGAACACGGATGCCTGCTGAACAAAGAGTTGAAACCCTCACCTCCGCAAGAATCCAAGGAATGTCTGCTCCTTCACAACCGGTCTGAAGGATAACATCCCCTCTTGGGCTGTGGGCCCTTCCGGCCCCTCCCGCCGTGTGTCTGGAGGCCGAGGGGCAGGAGCCCTGGCTCCCAGCCCCACCCCAAGGATGTGAGCTTGGGCCTGGCTCCCAGGCGTGATAAAGGAAGAGGCCCGTGAACCCATTCAGATGCCACGCTTCAGAGGAAGCTCTGGGGGCTGTGGGTGCGTGTGCCTATGTGTCTTTTGTCTGTGTGTGTCTCTGTGTATGTTTGTGTGTCTGTGTATGTTTCTGTGTGTGCGTGTCTGTATGCTTGTGTATCTTCATGTTTGTGCGTATCTGTGTTTGCATCTGTGTTTATCTTTATGTGCGTTTGTGTATCTGTGTGTGTATATGTGCTTGTATCTTTGTATCTGCGTGTGTTTGTGTGTTTCTGTGTATGCCTGCATATCTGTGTGTATGTGTATCTGTGTCTCTGTATATGTGCTTGTATGTATATGCCTGTGTTTGTATGTGCATTTGTGTGTCTATATATGTCTGTGTATCTGTGTACTTATTTGTATCTTTGTGTGTGTTTGTGTTCTGTGTGTCTGTGTTTGTGTGCATTTGTGTCTCTGTGTATATATCTGTATGTATCTATTTGTATCTTTGCGTATTTGTGTCGTATCTGTGTGTATATGTGTTTGTGCGTGTCTGCGTGCATCTGTTTGCATCTTTGTGTGTGTACGGAGCTGGCTGGGGGACGGATGGGACCCTGGGCTGGTGGAGTGGGACCACATCGCAACAAGCAGCATTTTTCAGAACCCACAAGCCCAGCCCGAGAACATGGCACGAGGCTTGATGGGGTGAGAGTCTCTGACAGGAGTCTCGTGATAGAAAGATCTGGAACTCTGTCCCCTCCTCAGCCCCCCTGTCATAATTAAACATCCCAGCTGCAGAACTTTCTGGTTTTGGGTTTTGTTTGAAAATGATTATACCCCAGAGATAAGAGAGCCTTTCAAACACACCCATAATAAGACATAGGGGGCGCTCTGGGTAAGTAATGGCAGCAGGCGTTGCTCACGTTCAATTTCTATAATTTTCATTTCAAAGGGGAAATAAATGAGCAGGCAATGTCAAACCATCTCACCATGAAACTCCAGGGCTGCCGGGGGGGCGCTGGCACCCCTTTTAGAGGAGACACTGCAGAGGCAAAGTGTACCTTCCCCCACTCCGCGGCTCCTCCCTTAGGGGGATTGAGTTGGCCACATGCCCCCTCCCTCAAAGGTGGGCTGTGGGTGAGGGTGGGAGGCTGGCTGATCTCAGGCAGGAGGAGCGGGCTGGGGTGGGGGGCAGCCACGGCAGATGTGCAGAGAGGCAGTGCTGCCGTCTGCGGAGTGAGAGGGGGGCTGCAGTCCCTGGAATGCAGTTCTCCACCATCTGTCAAATCCTACTCCCCAAAGACCAGGGGATCAGCAGGTTAACACACTGCCTCATCCTCTCGGAGCCACTCTGGGCTCTGTCAGAAAGTAATCGCGGCAAGGGGGTTGAGGAGGGCAGTGCATTCTGATTGTAATGAAAATTAAACACCCGGAATATTCAGGCGGACTCCAAATTGCCCAGTCCTTGTCACCCCAATGTCACAGCAAGGGCTGCTGAGTATCGCTGCTAAGCGGGAGGTGGTCTGAGGCAGAGAAAAGCAGAAGAACTTTCCAGAAAGATTTACTAGCCAGCAGGAGGGAGGAGGACTGGAGGGGTGGGCAGAGAGATGGGAGGCAGGAATGGGTGCCGGATTTGAATTCGAGCTCTGCCATTTACCAGCTGGGTGACCTTAGGGGAGTTACCTCACCTCTCTGTGCCTCGGTTTTCCCATTGGTAAAATGGGAATACCAAGTGTGACAAGCAGCCTCCAAGAGAGCCCTCAATAGCCCCCACTTCCTGGTAATCACACACTTGTACCCCCTCCCATACCGTAGGAGCACTGGTCTGTGCAACCAATAGAATGTGGGAGAGATGGTGTGTCACTTCGAGATTAGGTTATAAAAGACTGCATCAGCTCGATGGCGAGATCTGCTGGTTGAGGGGCAGCCGTGTGAGTGAGCCCCAGGCAAGCCTCAGGTGGCAGCAGCCCCAGCTGACACCTTTGTCACAACCTTGCGAGACCCTGAGCTAGAACCTTCCAGATAGGCCACTCCCAGATTCCTGACTCACAGACACTGTGCGGTAATATGCGTTGGTGTTTTAAGCTGCTCAATTTCGGGGTAACTTGTTATGCAGCAATAGATAACTGATACACCAAGGGTCACTGGGAATATTCAGGGATTCAGTGCAACATACAGGGCTTAGCACAGAGCCTGCCATGGAGTCAACAGCTTATAAAGGCCGTGAATATATTAGTAGCCTGATGAAGCTATGGACCCTTTCTCAAAAGTGTTTTAAAATGTGCAAAATAAAATACACAGATTGCAAAGGAAAACTATTACACGGGTATACACCTGAAATGCTGTTCTATCCACAGACCTCTAGGTGGGAGGATGTGGGTCCCAAGTTAAAAACACTTGTTGCCTGCTTTGGGTTTTTATTACTGGATCTCTATCCCAGTTTCCTCAGAGAACAGCTGTGTGTCCCTGGCTTCTTTAAACCGGGAGGATTAGAGACAAGAGGCAGCCTTGTCTCTGTCATTACATCACCGTGACCGAGCCGGACGCTCCCACCTTCGTGCCACCCAGCAGCTCTGCAGGCAGCACCCCGAAGCTTACATGTGCTGAGACGCGTTGGGGAAGAGGCTTGAGTACTGGGGGGCCGAGTCCTCGGGGCCGTGAGGGGCTGCGTGGCTGATGACCATGAGAACGGGCCTGTGCGGGTACATCTTCTTGGATGTACGGAAGAAGCTCACGCTGTCGTTGGTGATCAGGTCTGTCAGGTAGTCCTGGGGGGTGGGGAGAGACAGGAGAAGGTGTGAGGAGCTGGACATCCGTGCTGAGTGCCTGCCACGTGCCAGGCACCGTGCCGGGCGTCGGGGACACAGCAGTGACCAAAATAGACAATCCCTCACGGAGCCGACGGTCTAGGGGCAAACAGACAATAAATAAGCAAGTAAAACAGGGAATGTCAAATGATGTTATGCACAACAGAAAAAAAAAGCAGAGAAGGGGTTAGGGAGGACGGGAGAGGAATTACAATTTGTCATTCATTCGTGATAGATCTTAAAATAATAATAGCTAACACTACTGAGTGCTTATGGCGCTCCAGGAATTGTTCTGTGTTTACATGTATTAGCTTGTTTAATTCTTATATAGCCCTAGAATGTAGGTGTGATGATAAACCCTTCTTTCCAGAACAGGAAATGAAGGCCCAGAGAAGTTAAATGAATTGCCTAATGTCACACAGCTGATAAATGTTGCAGCCAGGCCTCCTGAGTGTTGGTCCCAAAGCCTGAAGTCTTTTCAAGGCTCCAGGGATACCATCATGCAGGGTGGATACATCCCTGCAATCCTGGAGGGTCTGTACTGGGGGCGGGAGCAGACAAACATATAAACGAAGAGCCAAGATAGTGACGAGGTGTGACAGAAGAAGGAAATAAGACAAAATGTGACAGAGTAACTGGGGGCCTTCCCTGGTGGCGCAGTGGTTGAGAGCCCGCCTGCCGAGGCAGGGGACGTGGGTTCGTGCCCCGGTCTGGGAGGATCCCACATGCCGCGGAGCGGCTGGGCCCGTGGGCCATGGCCGCTGGGCCTGCGCGTCCGGAGCCTGTGCTCCGCAACGGGAGAGGCCACAGCCGTGACAGGCCCGTGTACTGGAAAAAAAAAAAAAGAGTAACTGGGAGCTGGGGTGGGAGGAATACTTTAGCTGGGGCAATCAGGGAGGGCCTCTCTGAGGAGGTGACATTTGAGCTGAGACCTGAGTGATGAGGAGCTGGGCATGGGAAGATCTATTGTTATATCACTGGAGTTCACTTTCAGCTGCTTGCTGGAATCCTCAGGGGAGCTTTACTCATGGCTGGGCTCTCTTCCAGAGATTCTGGTTTAATTGGTCTGTGGTTCAGTCTGGGTACTGGACTTTTTAAAAGCTCACCAGGAGATTCCAATGTGCAGCCAGGAGTGAGAATCACTGATCTAGAGGAAGTGTTCCAGGCAGAGGGAACAGAAAATGCACGGCCTCTGAGCCAGGAATGAACTTGCCTTGTGTTTGAGGAATAGAAAGAGGGTGAGCAATCATCAGGTACAATGCCGGGACAATCAAAGGAGCAGCACAAACACAGGCATGCAGTAGTGTCTCCAGAAAAGTGAGACCCACTTAGATACTGGGCAGGAGGAGAGAAGAGTGGGAGGAAATGTGATGGACAGGAAACGAGGGCTTTAAAAGCTCAGCTAAGAAGCTGAGAGTTGCCTAAACTCTTCCTGAATTTGGTAAATCTTTAGCTGCTGATTTCTTTTGAAGGTAATGAGTTCTTAAAAATTTACCTTCTGCTTCTCCAGAAGCAGCTCTGTTCAAGATGATAACTTTCAAAAAGAGATATTATTTTAGAGAAAAGAGAAAGGTGAAGAAGTGGCTACAGCTTCCACCCTGAAGTGAACTGTACCAAATACATACATACTCCAGGTGTACCTGTGCCTCTAGAGGTACATGCCTCCAGGGACATTTGTGCTCTATGTCTATGTGCACAAGGACAGTCACTGCATCACAGTGACCAGTAATGGGAAGATGATTAATGAATTGCACTGCTTTCATACTGTGCAGTGCTGTGCAGACATTAAAAGGGAAGTAGGTCTGTAGTTACTGAGGTAGAAAGTTGTCCAAGATACACTAAGGGAAAGAGCAAACTACAGAGTCAAACTCTGGAAGATTCTATTTTTTTTTTTTTGTGGGAGAGAATAGGAGGCAGGGTAGAGAGGAGAAACCAAACCCCTACCTTCATATGCTTTTGAGCACCAAGGGACAATCCAGGACAGATACCAAAGTGCTAACTGCGGACCAGGATAAGGGGAGAGCGGGGAGAAAGTCACTTGCTACTTTATATACTTTTCCTTGAATACTTTTTATGAATAATTTTGGGGAGTGAAAAAGGCTTTATAAGGGGGTCCAGTAGAACCTATTACCTAAAAATAATATTCTATGTGACATAAATCAAAGAGCTGCTGCTATAGCTGTGGAACATGATCTAAAGGTGTTAGAAATATCCTGTAACTAGTAGTGGATCTAAAAATGGTGCAAAGCTCTCTTAGGTGAAAAGGAGGGGTTGGGACCCTGGGTGGGGAGGGGTGGGGAGAGAGCTGCTGTTCTTCATAATAAACCCATTTTCACTATTCGCTTTTAGAACCATATATGTGCTTGATTGGCTGTGATTAAACATGTTTTTTTTTTAAAAGCCACCAATACTATCCATCACCAGGACAATGCAATGATAGAGCAGTGAAAAAGAATAAACTAGAGCTACACGCACGCATCAACATGGATATATCTCACAGACCTGATATGTAGAGGGCTATGTACGATATGATACTATTGATATAACGTCTAAAAACACAAAACAATATTTTATATTGTTTGAGATGTCTGCATATGGAATAAAAGAATAAATGCATGTGCGGGAATAAGCGGCCACCTCAGGACCTCCCTGGGAGGGGGCAGCGGTACAGGAATGAGCTGGAAGGGTGATGGAGGGGCTCCGACAGTCTCTGTGACCTTGTACATTTGGAAGCGTGTGGGGTGATTACTGCGTCTGCCCCTCAGGGCTGGTGTGAGAGGGCTTCAAGTGCTGAGAGATTAAAGCTCATGACACGGTGCCCTGCACGCAGCCAGCTCTCGGCAGGAGTCAGTGAACCTTACGCCGTCTCGGGGGCGGGGCAGATTTTCTGCACGTCCACGGGTGTCCTATCTTTCCTGGTCCTCCTCACAGCCACTTCTACGCTAAGCCTTTGCTGGTCCCCTCTGGCTGCATTTGGGCGTCTACAATGACATCTGACACTGGTGCCTGCACCCCCATCCACCTATGTGGACTGGAGGGGACCACACCATCCTGACTCTGCGGGTGGGCATGAGCCTGGGCTGGCCAGTGAGAAGCAGCCCTTGGTCCCAGTAGGCGAGCTGAGTCCAGGCTCAGAGGGAGGACCGAGGGGCCGGGGCCGGGGTGGTGGCGGTACTGCCCAGTGACGGCTGGGAGCGGACCCCCCAGATAGGTTGTGTCCACTGACTGGATGTGTGGGGTGCTTGAACGGGGGCGGTCAGGCCCCCCCGTCCCTGGTTTCTGGTTTAGGTGAAGGGTGCAGAGACGGGGGTCCAGGAGAATGTTGGGGCGAGCGTGGAAATGCAGAGTTCAGCCTTGAACAGGTTGAGTCTGGGGTGCCTGGGATCAGTCAGAAATTCAGAGTTATTCACAGAAAGGGGGAGACAGGTGGGAGGATGATGCAGGTCAAAAGGTGAACTTTCTAGAAGCTGGAGACTGGCCGACAGACCACGAGGAAGTCACCCCCTGCCTCCCTTTGGCTCTGGGCCAGGCGCACTCCACCTCCCAGGCGAGGAGGGCACACCTGGGTATTCGGGAGCTCGATCTCCCCTCCCCGCCTCCGTACTCCTGGCCACACCTGTGCGGGGCGGCGGTGATGCCAGGGTCCTGGGGACTTCGCTCCTGCTGAGTTTCGCAACCACTGCTGGCAGACAGCCAGGGACAAGGACACCCTGCCGGACACCCAGGAGGGGGTATCCCCACCTCCCCCTCCATGCTCACCTTCTTCGACAATTTGCTCAGTTAGCCAAGAGGAACCGCAGTGCATCCGAGGCGACTGCTAGCCTGTGGCTCTGGGCTGTCTTCCTCAAGCAGTCATTTACCAGTAGGATTTCTCGGGAAGGAAGAGGGGAGCGCGTGGGGCGCTCCCGGGGACTGGGGACCCCAGTGACAGCTGGGCTTGCGAGTCTCCCTGCCTCCTTCCCAGGCTCGGCCTTTGCCACTGTTTCTGTTGCTGAAGCCATGATTTCTGAGCTCACTTAGATGTTGGGTGCCTATTCCCGGGGTGCTGGGCTCCCTGTTAAGGGTGGGTGTGTGGCCACGGGTCCCTGTCCCCAGGGTACAGTCCCGTGCAGGGCGCGGAAAAGCTCTGCCGTTAAGAGAGGGGAGAAGGAAGCAGGGGGGCTGGGGAGGGGTGGAGGCGGGGGACAGAGACTGTAAGAACAAGAGGGGGGCGTGGCTGACAGGAAGCCCCTCTTTCTGTCTGGGTCCGGGTGTGGGGAGAAACGTGTCTTCCGTGCTGGTGGGAGTTGCTCACACTTTGCCCCATGGAAGCCCGAGTTTCTCTGCCTCTTGTTTGAACTTGGGTGAGATAAGCCAGTTCACCCTTTATGTCACAGGACATCTCCCCAGATCAGAGTCCCCTGGCTCCCAGGACTAAGTTGTCTGCTTGGGAAGCCCCACCCGAGCACCACTGGGTGGCTTTGGGGCTGTGCCAGGAAACCTGTGGCTTTACTCTCAGACAGCTGGTGGAAGGCTGGGTGGGGAAGGGCGCAAGGAGGGGAGGTTGTCTCGGCCTCAGGTGGCAGCTCCCAAGCCCACCTCTTCGTATTTTCTTCACTTGGCAAGTCAACCCTGCGTGACAGAGGGTCTCCTTTCCCGAGCCCTTGGCTTCCCTGGGCAGCAGGTTTGTCCAACTTTCATTCCCAATCACGAGGATGATCCCTCACCTTCGGAAGCTTCTACAGCAGTTTGTGTTTAAAAGAGATTCACATCTCTAAGGAGCAATCGTTTTACGAAGGGTGAGGGCTCTGGAGTCAGAAACACTGGGTTCAAGTTCCAGCTTTATCACCTGTTAGCTGTGGGCAAATAATGCCTTTCTGCACCTCAGTTTCTGCATCTCGAAAATGGGCCCGATAACAGTCCCTTCTTCAGATGGTGACATGAGCACTTGACATGGACTTGCTAAGTGAATAAAGCATTTAACAAGGAGGCTGGTACTGAAGGAACCCACGATGGACACTGGCTCTTCCTGTTATCAGGTATTTGCTCGACTGATCTTCATAGCAACATTGCGAAGTGGACACCATGCCCATTTTACAGATGGGGAAACTGAGGCCACAAAACTAATAAGCAATTTATTCAGAGCTAGAACTCAGGCCTGTGCGGTTTTTTGTCTGGTTTCTCTTTTTTTTTTTTTTCCCCCACAAACAAAAATATTAATGGGAGGAGTAGATGGTGGTTTACAGCAGGTCTCAACAAACCTTTTCTGTAAAAGGCCAGATGATAAATATTTGAGGCTTTGCAGGCCAGAAGTCTTAGTTACAATCACTCATTACTACCATTAAAGCTCAAAAGCAGCAAATGCATAAATGAATGGGCACGTCTGGCTGCAGTAAAACTTTATCCACGCACACTAAAGTTTGAATTTCATGTAATTTTCACTTGTCATGAAAATCGCTGTTCTTTTGATTTTTTTCAGCTACATAGAAATGTAAAAACCATTCTAAGCTCAAGGGTTGTAGCAAAACAGTTGGCAGGCTGGCCCATGGGCTGTAGTTTAGAAAATGGATTTTGAAGCCAGATGGCCTGGGTTCGAATCCTGAACGAACCCCTTACTAGCTGTGTGGCCTGGTTACTTAGCCTCTCTGGGCCTCAGTTTCCTCATCTGGTGATTGGAAATAGTAACAGCAGACACCTCATAGGCTCTGGTGAGAAATGCATGGGTTAATCCGTGTACAACGATTCCAGCGGTATCTGGTGCGTGATACCCTCTAAAGGAGTGTTAGCCATCATTCCTCAGGAATCACAACGCCTGCATTTTCCTTGTGGAAACTAAAACAGTACAAACAAAGCTGAAGTTCCCTTTGATCTCCTCTCATCCCCACTCCCAATCTTGGCCTCTTTTGTCCTCTACTGAGAAAGAAGTGTCTTTCCTGATGTGTTATTACATATGCTAGAGTATATTGCTTTATGCATCTTTTTACATTAATTCTATCACACTGTGTACATTCATTCATTCAACCAACACACAGCAGTGAACAAGACTAACGCACATTCCTGTCTTCATGAGCCTTGTATTCGAATGAGAGGACAATGAACACATGAATCCATGGTGTATATAGGTCTGGGACATCAGTGGTGATGGGGGGGTCGGGGGGGGGTTACCCTGAATACAGGGTGGTCTAGGAGGGTAACATCTGACTAGGGACCTGAAGGAGTCCTGAAACTTGCTTTTCCCACTCAGCCTTACGTCCTAAGCTTTTCTGATGGCTTTAGGCACAGATCCCCCTTGTCTTTTTCCAGACTCCTCCATGGTCATTCAGTCACTTCCCGCATTAGTGGGCTTTCTTGGTTGATTTCTTTCCATGACAAAGTTGCAGCCAACAGCTTGGCGATACCCCCTCTGCACACAAGGAAGCCTTCTCCAGAACAGAGAGAGAGAGAAGTGCATATGCTGAGCTGAGGGGTGGGTGCACTCAGGTTTCTGGTGACTGCCATTTCTGCAGAGCCCCGCCCCCGACTCACCTGGACCCTCCTCCATCTCCCGACCCGGTTTTCTCGTCATCACTGCCTCTCTTTCCACTCTGCCATGAGGACCCCCCTTTGGTGGCATCTGCCTACCTTTGGGATTAGCGATGTGGGACAGAGTCCTCAGAGGGCCTTTTGAGGGGCTCTTCGGAAGGGCTGCCACTTCCTCCCTACTTGGGCTTCCCGCCGAGGCCCCCAAGGTCAGTGTCAGCATGATGCTCTGACCTGACAGAGTCACTGGGCCTCCCAGAGTGTGGGGCTCCCGCTCCCCAGCTCTGCTTCAGCTGGAAACTCCAAGCTCACTCCTGTTCCCTCCCGGCGC
Organism: Physeter macrocephalus; assembly: GCF_002837175.3. Classification (NCBI taxonomy): domain Eukaryota; kingdom Metazoa; phylum Chordata; class Mammalia; order Artiodactyla; family Physeteridae; genus Physeter; species Physeter macrocephalus. The sequence continues at coordinate 12,889,073 of NC_041227.1, read as the reverse complement.
TCGGCCCACCGCTACCCTTGGGAGCTGAGCTCTGGACCTGAGCCAGCTCTGACCCCACAGGGCCCCCCATCCCTCCGTTTCCAGGCCTCTGGTAACTGGGGCTCCAGGAATTCTCCCACCTTTGTCACAAGGGCTCCTCTCATTCACAGGCCGAGATGTATGGATGGTAGGAAATGGGGTGACAAAGCAGCCACTGCATGTCCCATCCTCAGCGCCAAGGGGATGGAGTATCCCTGCATAACTTCATTATTGGGCTGTGCTGAGGCCAGGCATGGACATGGTGAGGAATTTTAAAAAAGAGGGAGTGGATTTTTCTGGGTATTTGGAGAATCTGCCTGCACTGAGGCTGGGAGGAGAGAAAAGGTGTGTTCTGCACTGAGAGACTGTGCTTTGTATTTCCAAGGAGTCCAGCAGAGTTGCTAAATCCTCCCCAACCAGGACTTTGGAATCAATTCACTCGGGAGGTCCTGAAGGCAGGCCTACTATGTGCAGAGTGAGACACGGGTCAGGGAGAGGGCACTGCCCAGGTGATGTCACGTGTGGTGTCTGCCACTTGGGGCCTGGACCGATCAGACTTATACTCAGGAAGGGGACACGTGGGTGGTGATTACCTGTCAAAGGTGGGAAGGCTCCCCAAATGTGCTGGTGTTCCCAGCAGGGGAGTGGGATAGGGTGTGTTTTGGCTGTTGAGCAACTAGTCAGCCTCCTTCCAGTGGAAACTCTCCATTTTTATTTGGGGCTCTATTCTCAGCTGATGTTCCAGGGTTGAGCTTAATGTTAGGGCTCCCGCTAGCCCCTCCTCTGGATCAGAAGTGGAGCATGTGATTTACAGCCCATCAGAACACTGCATTCCCCTGGCCACACTGGTTGGTTCAGGGACAGACATGTGACTGATCCAGAGCCAATGAAACGAGCTAGGAATCCTGGGAAGGAGACACCCATGCTTGCAGCTGGGCAGGAAACTGAGAGGATGCAAGGATGGCCATATTGGTACCAGGAGAAGAGAGACAGACATACAGTCTGTGGATGAGGTCGAAGAGAAGAAGACAGAATATAAAGGAGTGAGAAACCACTGCCTAATCCAGCCATGTCTGATGCCATTACTGCTGGATCAGTTAAAAAGGCTAATATGTTTCCTCTTCAATCAAGCCATTTTGATTTGAGTTTTTGTTCATTTCTGCTCACAAACAACTGAAAGAGGCCAGTCTGATTCAAAAAAGGATAACTCCTATAGTTTAGAGTAATCCAGAAACGCTTCATGGAAGAGAAGACAGACAAAACTTGGATTAATTCAGGGCAGGGAAGCACTAGTAAAGGTTTTGAGATGGTTGTAATAACCGACAAGGCTGGTCTGGTTGAAATGGCTCATACTGGGGATGACAAAATAGGAGATAGGGCTGATGTGCGTGCGTGCGTGCGTGTGTGTGCGTGTGTGGTGTTCTGACTTTAATACAGGTGCCATCACTTCACAGTTTATAACACACCTCCACCGCTAGACCACAAACTCCATGAGGACGGTACCTGGGTCTGTTTTTGTTCACCCTTGGATACCCAGCACCTGGCACATAGTAGGCTCTTAATAAATACTTGTTGAGGGAATAAATGACTAATGTAATCAACTCCCACTAGTCCACTCACTTGATATGGTTGTTGTGAAGATTAGATATATTGTACATAAAACAGCCAGCATAGTGCCTGGACCACAGTAGGTGCTCAGTAAATAGAAATGCGCCTTACTAAGAAGCTAGGATGTGCCCATTTTCCAGATTTGGGAATTGAGGCTCTTAGGAATAGGTAGCATATTCAACAGCACATAATATGTTCAGAGTCGGGCTTTGAACCCCCAGTCCACTGCACAGCCCCCTGGAGGAAAATGGGCAGCAGAACAATACAATGGGCTGCAAATCCATGGGTCAGGTCTGGCCCTCAGGTGACCCTGATTCATGCAGTATTTTAGAAATGTCTGAATTAGCTGCCAATACTTAAAAATCAGACTTCACAGGAAAAAAATATACAAATTTGTGGCTTCTGTTGAAAAATCAGAAAACCTGGCCATCTCGGGCCCACGATGCTACGTGGGACAGACAGGCCTGATCCGAGAGTTTGCTGCCCCGTTTCAGACAGCTAAGTCCTCCACGGTCCCCACCACTCCGTACTGTCTCACCTACTCCCGGCCTGCTCTCCTGTTTGCATGACTGCCTGTCCCCTGGTGACTTCTGCCTAGGAGCCTTGTGTGGCTTTTTAGAGACAACGAGAGGGAGCCCCCAAGGAATCGTCATTAGAGAACCCTGGTTACGACAGTAAGTCAGGCCCAGGGCTAGTGGCACTGGGAATGGGGAAGAGAAAGAGGTGGATTTGACAGACCAGAGAAATAATGTATCTGCTGCGGTGGGATGCCGGAGCTGATTCTGAAGAGTTAGTTGGGGCAGGAATATTTGTTAGTCTCCAGATTTTTTTTTTTTTTTTTTTTTTTTTTTGTGGTACGCGGGCCTCTCACTGCTGTGGCCTCTCCCGTTGCGGAGCACAGGCTCCGGACGTGCAGGCCCAGCGGCCATGGCTCACGGGCCCAGCCGCTCCGCGGCATGTGGGATCTTCCCAGACCGGGGCACGAACCCGCGTCCCCTGCATCGGCAGGCAGACTCTCAACCACTGCGCCACCAGGGAAGCCCTCTGCTCAGTTTTTGAAAATTCATTGAACTGTACACTCTATATGCACACTTGCTGTAAGAAAGTTCTGCTTTGGCAAAATGTTATAAAATAATACCCTCATATCACCTGGCACGTGTTAGAATGGTGAGCATCAAGAAGACAAGAGATAACAAGTGTTGGTGAGGATGTGGAGAAAAGGGAAACCCTGTGCACTGTTGGTAGAATGTAAATTGATGCAGCTACTACAGAAAACAGCATGGAGGTTCCTCAAAAAGTTAAAAATAGAACTACCCTAGGATCTAGGGATTCCACTTCTGGGTATTTATTCAAAGGAAATGAAAACTGGATCTTGCAGGGAGATCTGCACTCTCATGTTTATTGCAGTCTCAGAAGCCCGGATATGTAAACAGCCTAAGTGTCCTCAGTGATGAATGGATAAAGAAGATGTGGTGTATATACACACCACACACACACACACACACACACACACACACACACACACACACACAGTGCAGCATTATTCCGTCCTGAGAAAGAAGGAAATCCTGCCATTTGCATCAACATGGACATACTTTGAGGACATTATGCTAAGTGATGTAAGTCAGAGAAAGACAAATACTGTGTGATATCACTCGTATATGGAATCCATAAGAGCTGAACTCATAAAAACAGAAAGTCGAATGGGTGTTACCAGGGGCGGGGGGTGGGAGAAGTGGGGAGATGTTGTTTAAGGGGACAAACTTACAACTAGTAAATAAGTAAGTCCTGGAGATCTAATGCACAGCATAGTGATTCCAGGCAACAGTACTGTATTATAAACATCAGACTTGCTAAGAGAGACTAGGTCTTAATTATTCTCACCACAGAAAGGAAAAGATTATGCAACGTGATAAAGGTTTAGCTAACATGACAACGGCAATCCCACTGCGCTATACACACGTATCGAATAAGCACGTTGTACGTGTCAAGCTTACACAATGTTATATGTCAAATGTATCTCAGCTGAAAAAACCCAACACTCTTACACTGCCATCTATAGCAACAGAGATAAACCTAGCATTACACTTAGTGAAGTAAGTCAGAGAGAGACAAATATGTGATATCACTTATATGTGGAATCTAAAAATAAAACAAATGAATCTAATACAAAACAGAAACAGACTCACAGACACAGGAAAACAAGCTTATGGTTACCAAAGGGGAAAGGGATGGGGGAGGGATAAATGAGGGGTACGGGATTAACAAACACTACACATAAAACAACAAGGATTTACTGCACAGCACAGGGAGTTATATTCCATATCTTGAAATAACCTATAATGGAAAGTAATCTGGAAAAATATAACTGAATCACTTTGCTGTACCCCTGAAACTAACACAATATGGTAAATCAACTATACTTCAATGTAAAAAAATGAAAAAATAAAACAATACTCTTAGAAACAGAGACTATCATTTGAGAAATGGGAAAACTGAAGCAGAGGATGTAAGTAAGCTGCTCAAGGTCACACATGTAAGTTAAGTGTCGCCATCTGAGCCCAGGTAGTCGGGCTCCCGTGTCGTGGTCGCCAGGGCCGAGCCCCACCGCCTCTCCCAGCCAGGAAGGGGGACTCACCTTGGAGTAGTCAAAGCCGTGCTTCTCCTTCACTCCGTTCCGACACAGTGTGTAGTTATAAAAGCGGGAGTTTTTAAGGAGGCCGACCCACTCCTTCCAGCCAGGCGGTACGTAGGAGCCGTTGTATTCATTAAGGTACTTCCCAAAGAAAGCTGGAGGGGAGAAGGACCGGGAGGCCACATGAGCACACAGAGAGCAAAAGCCTTCTCTGTCCGTCAGCCGACAGCAGTTTCTAAACCATGGCAGGCCCAGAGCCTGGCGACAGCACTGCCCTCTGAGCCACGGAGCCCTTTGGCAGGCATTTGCAGCCTACGACCCCCTTCTCAAATGTGTTCACGTGCAGAAAATAAAATACATAAGATTACAGAGAAAATCAATTATTTTGAAATACAGTTATCAAAATATTAGGAGAATTTGCCACACAGTAACGCGTCCTCAAAAAAAACGAAGATTAAACGCAAGACCTTGCAAGGGATGATCATTTCAAAGAAGCGATGAGTGAGAATATTTGATTTCGCGACACCTACAGCAACCGCAACGGAATACTGAAACATCGGCGATTTCTACGATGACAACGGTATAGATTCTGCCGATGCACCGTGGTTAGGGGCCTACATTCAGAACTGAAGCAAATGCCAAGTGTCAGTTGTAGGTCAGTGAAAACCAGAGCATCATTTTTTCCCACTCAAGTTTACGGACCCCCTTGGATTCTCTCTACTACATGGCGCCTAGAAGGGCTAACGTTTAAAAAAAATAGACCAAGACCGATTGTTGGTGGGCGCATGGGGCATCTGGAGCTCTCACACGCTGCCGGTGGACGTGCAGACCGATCCAGGCACGGTGGAAAACCGTTCGGCAGCGTCTGCTAAACTTGACCGTAGTCTCACATCTTCTGACCCAGTGATTTGCATCCTGGGTATTTACTCAGAAGAAATGCATCCCTAGGTTCCCCAAAAGTCACAGGCAGGACAGGCTCATAGCAGCACGATTCACAATAGCAAATAACTAGAAACGAAACAGATGTCCATCCACACAAGAATGGAGAAATACACCGCATTTTTGTATACCCGAATATGACACAGAAATAAGAAGGAAAGGACTAGTGCCAAGTTCACTAACACGAACGCATCACAACAACCAAACAGTGTTAAGAGAAATAAAGCAGATATAAAAGTATCACTGTATGATCCCATTTACATGAAGTTCAGAAACTGGCAAAAGGAATCTATGGTTTCGAGAAGAAAAGCCGTGGTTATTGCTGGACGTGGGGGAAAGGGGGATGGAAGGGGCACGGGACTTCTCGGGTGATGATGGTCTTGCTCCATTTCTTGCTGGAACACGGGTGGTTCGGTTGGTGAAACTCCACGGAGCTGGGCATTTAGAGCAGCTAAACTGCACGTCTCTGCAGGCGTGCTTCACGCCACCAGCAAAGCTTACTTAAAAAAAGAATCACCCTAATTCATCTGGACGGGGATACACCCCCGAACTTTCTGTGGGTGGTGAGGCAACACAAGATCTTTGCGATATTTTTTTGTTCTTTTTTTTCTCCTCAATGAGCAAGCGTGATTTTTAATAATTATAACCTATAAAGCCATTTTTTAGCAATGGAAAAATCTGTGAGAGTTTTTCTAGAGACAGAGGCGCTAGGCCAGCCCTCTCTTCCAGATGAGGACACTGGGGCTCCGAGACACTCAGAGAACCACTGCCGAGAGAGCGGGGCTATGGAAGGGATTGGAAGAGATCCCGCAAGCAGAGTGCTTAGCACCGTTCCTTAGCACCATTCCTGGCAAAAAGTGAGGGTCTGGTGGGTGTCAATTCAGAGCCCACGATGAGAAGAGACAGACAGGGGAGGTGAACATGCATAGAGGAAGGAGGAGTGGGCCAGGGTTGCTATGATGCCGGCAGAGGTAAGAGGGGCCCTTCCACTTAGAACCTTCTAGAAAGCATGAAGGGCTGCTTGAGACCTGTTGGTCCAGAGAAGAGAGGCTTGGGCCAGCAGAGGCTGCCATGGAGCCGGAGCCCTCTATGGGGTTTTCCTGGAGACCTGGCAGATGGCTGGCGCCGCCCAGGGGTAGGAAGACCCCCTCAGACCCCAAGCAGTCAGATTCCAGAATGTCCCAGGCTCTAGGCAAAGGCAAGCATTTCCATGAAACCCTCCCCTGGCACATACGACCAGGAAGTGAGTGCTCCTGACGGAGGAGCTGGTGAACTGCTTCCTAGAAGGATGTGGGCGCGAGGAGGAGGTGGAAATAGGAAGAGAAGACCCCCAGCAGCCTCGGGGGAAGGCCCAGGGTGGAGCCTCCCTTCACATGGTAGGACAGTGCAAAAATAAACGGAAAGGAGCCCTGGGCAGCAGCGGAGCTGGGAAACCAGCTGCCCTGGCTCTGAGTCCTGGGTAACATCCAATATTTACAGAGTGAAACATAATCAGGTGATGGGTGCCCAACTCAACAGCAACTGCATGTCCTGGCTGGGTGCTGGGGCATCAAGGATGGAGATTCCGGCTGGAGGTAAGAGGCAGCATAAAAGCATCAGGTAAGCTGAAGGCTTGAGCCTTTTTCTCTAGAACATGGCACAGACACTTGCTCCATCCGCCCCCGTAAAGCAGTGGCTCTCAGCCAGGGACAGTTTTGCCCCTTAGACACCTGGCAGTGTCTGTAGACATTTTAGGTTTGTCACAACTTGGGGAAGAAGGTGCATCTAGCGGGCAGAGGCCCGGGAGAACGCTAAGCATTTGACAGAGCTCAGGACAGCCTCCACTACAGAGAATCATCTGGCACAAAATGTCAATACCCTGGAGTTGAGAAAAACCCTGATTTAAGTAACCCCACCTGGCCCTCAGCATCTCCTTCCCATCAGTAAAAGAACCACACTGTGAGAGCTGAGAAGGCCCCTGGAGACCAAGCACAGTCCAGGAAACAAGATCTACCAAACCTCAATAACCTTACTCCCCACTTCTGATGCTTCTTTCCATAGGTAGGGAGCTCTACTCTGATAACACGCCTAGCCTCTTCCCTTCTCTCCTGTTCTGCCTTGGGGAAGACTGACACAGCAGGGGCAGCAAACCTTTCCTGTAAAGGCCCGGAGAGTAAATATTTTAGGCTTCATAGGCCAGACAGCCTCTATTGCAACTATTCAACTCTGCTGTTGTGGGAAACAGTCATAGACAATCCATAGACAAATGGGTGTGACTGTGTTTCAATAAAACTTTATTTATAAAGGCAGGCGGAGGGCCGGATCTGGCTTGTGGGCTGCAGTTTACTGACCCTTAGCATATGTGTCTGGTGAGTTTGGTGGGACAGATTGGACACACGTAACCCAATCCTTCCGTTGCCTTCCTGTGGGGAGTGATCTACCCTCAGGCACTGCTAGTTCAAGGGGGGCTTGGCTCAGTGAGAAGTCTGTCTGACTCTGGAGTTTAGCATCAGGAAGCCCAAATGCCCTCAGAAGGAAGCCAGATCCTCAAACGGGGCCTTTATCAGATTCCTCAAAGTACTATTTTGGCTTCCATCTGCTGACTCCTTAATTTTATTTCTCATTTGGTTCAAAACTTCAACAAGGAAGAAGCTGAAGTTGATAAGCATCCCCTCAAAGCTCTCCAACACTTTCTCATGATAAATAATATTGGTGGTGGTGTAAACGTTTTCTTTTGAAACAACTGAAGTAAAAAGAGTAAAACAATCGAGAGAAAATTATTAAGTAAATAATAGAATCAGTGTCCCAGGCATGTAAAGATCAATATATCCATTTAACAACTGTTTATTAAACACCTAAGGTATGCCAGGAGCTGTTCTAGTCACTGGAAACACAGCAGTAAGGAAGACCCTCAGGATCCCTGACTTCACGGGGCTCACATTCTAGGGAGGAGGACTGTGACAAATAAAGATGGTGGTGTTGGTGACAACAGTGATGAAGAAAATAAAGGATGATGATGCAACAAAGTGGCCAGAGATGGACCACGGGAGGTACCACTGGGCTGGGTAGTCAGGGTTGAGGAATGATGAGAATGAGTCAGAGGGAATATGGGAATATAAGGAAAACTTCTCCAGGCCGAAAGAACAGCAAGTGCAAAGGTCCTGAGGCAGGAAAAAGCTTGGGGGCACACATCCTCTGAAATATTACATGCCAGATTTTTCATTTCATGTGCATTTTCCTGGAAACACAGTTTTTGACACATTTTGAAGGGAAGACAGGACCACAGGTCATTTCAGAAGCACAGAACTTCACTCTCTTGGTTTGCAGAAAAGTGAACGAAAGCCCAGAGAAGGAGCCTCACTGAATCCCCCACTGGGGGAACAAGGTTCCCTCCCAGGTCTCTCCAGTCCCCAGCTCATGATCCTACTCGTTTGTCCCTGAAGATCTGGGCTAAGGTCTTTCTGATGAATATGCAACTTGAAATGCTAAAGGCCTAAATTCTTGGCCCTGCTGGTGGGATAGATATTTCTTGGGTGTGGGAGGTGGGGTGACTTTGGAAGCCCACCCCTGCCTATTATTTTCCAATGCCATGGGTGTCAACACATCCGGAGCTGCTTCCTCTGCTAGAATCTTCTCTTTCACATCTCCCTCCGCTTTCTAACCCCCAATCCTTCAAAACTCCAGAGTTTATTATTCAGCCTCCACAAGGCCCTAGAAAACAGGGCTTCAGTCAAAGGCTTTTAGTGCCAAATTAGATTTTGCTCTCATTTGATTAGATTTCACCAAGGCAGTTTTTAAAATGGTTACTCCGGCACCAGTTGAGGTGGGAGAAGCAAATTAGAATGGGCCCTGGGGCACTGGGACTGGGAGATACAGGCAGGAGAATGAGCTGGAATTAAAATCAAGATAAAAAATACAGCCCATGTCATGGTTGGAGCCTGGAGTCACTGAGCCTTCGCTGCTGGGATGGTATAAAGGAAGAGCAAACTGGGGGCTGCTGCGGGGGTGTAACAACTTGGTAGGCAGATTAAGAGGAATTAAATGCCAGGCCAGGAAAGACCACTGACAATATGCTGGCTGACGGCTGCCCCTAGAATGCAGGGCTGGCATCAACTGAAGGGACAGAGCACTTACTGGCAACTGTACCAAGCACTGGGTAGAAATTTACACCTGTCAACAGAGACTTGTTTTGCCTGCCTGGTCCTGACTATGATTCTTTGGGTACCACCGCTTCCTTATGTAAGTATGCATGGCTGCTCTTAACTCCTGACTCCAGGGCTGCATGCATAATCTCAGCCTGACCAATCAGAGCTCTACATTCCTCTGGCTACTGCCATTGGTTCAGGGATAGGCATGTGACCCAAGCTGGGCCAATGAGAGTCAGCCCTGGGATTTTAGGGAGCTACTGGGAAGAAGTTTTTCTTTCATGGGGCTTGAAGCTGGTGGGATCTAAGCTTGAAACTGCTGGCAGCCATCTTGCCACCAAGAAGAGGGGAGTCTGTTTGAAGGTGAAGCAACATGGAAGAAAGCAGCAGAGGTGAGTGATGGAGACATGGAGAGAGAGAGAGGTGGAAAGAGAGAGAAATATGCTGGTTTGAGTCCCTGTGTCCACTCTTACCTGAAGCCACCTTTAATGCTAGCATTTTCAGTTACACTGTTTCCCAATTTTAGGGGACAATGGACAATGGGGACATTTTTAGTTGTCACAACCATCATCAAGTGGGTAGAAGCAAGGGATGCTGGTAAGCATCCTATAATGCACAGGATGGCTCCCCAGGAAAAAGAATTATCTGGCCCAAGATGTCAGTAGTGCCAAGGGTGAAAAACCCTGAGTTAGGTAAACCAATAAATCCTACCACTCCACTTATGTTGTTGTTTTGTTTGCTTAATTCACTTCGGGTTGAGGTCTTTCACCTGCAGTTAAAAGACCCAAGGAGAAGACAGTGAGATGCTCAGTGTAGAGCAGGGTTTTGGCAAACCAGATCTGGCCCGCCACCTGTTTTTGTAAATAGTTTCACTGGAACACAGCCACACCCACTTGTTTACGTGCCTTTATGGCTGCTTGCACACTACAATGGCAGAGTTGGGTAGCTGCAACAGAGACCATGTGGCTGCAAGTCCCAAATATTTACTATCTGGCCCTTTGCAGGAAAAGTTTTCTCACCCTGGGTGCAGAGCAAAGTTCCCTGCATGGGCTGAAGGATCCCTCTGGGATCTGAAACACGGCTGTGGTGACCTGGAGTGGTGATGCCAGTGCAGCAGAAGTAGACTCTGAACTGGGCCAGGGTGGTGTGGGCTCCAGAGTGCGAAGGAGTGACACAAGGGCGATGGCCATGACAACAGAACAGGAGCCGCCAGTTACAGGCTGTCCTCGCCCGTGCACGGTCCTGATATGCACAAATGTCAGTTTCTACACTTTGGTTAAATAATACCAGTCTCCCACAGCATGGTTCAAATTTGGCTATGGCAGCATACTAACTGTAATTGCATGAAGTACAAATTTCACTACTAGCTCCTCTGTCCCCAAATCACTGTGTAAATAACAGACGCTCACCACCATCAGTCACATCACTTCTCGCAAGGTCTATCAGTGACTGGTCGCTGCCCACCTGTTATTCAGTTCATGTGCAGACAGCAACGCAAGTAGTTGTGTTGCCTCCCTGTCTCCCAGTGATACACCTACAAGACGTTTTACAAAAGTTAATTATCAAAAGGAGACAGCTGGCCACCAGAGGCGAAAGTGCAGCAAAGAAATGAAAAGTTTGAACGCTGAAATTGAAACTTGAGTTGAATGTCAATGGAGTCATAGAGGGGGTGGAGCTGACCGTGGGAATGCTGACATTCCCATTCACTGTTTGGGAAACTCTAGACAAGCGGCTGAACGAACTTAGCCAAAGGTGAACTTAACCATCGATGTAAATGAGGAAAAGTGGTTGTGACGACAAGGAGGAAGATATCCCAGGGGAAGGGATGTTAAAGGGACTCTTGGAGATATTTTGCAACACTGAAAGCTGTGTGACCTTGAGTAAGTTGTTTAATCTCTCCATGCCTCAGTTTCTCCATTTATAAAATGGGGATAACAACAGTATCTACCTCCTGGGGTGGTCGTGAGCACTAATATATGCATATTGCTTAGAAATGGCACATGACAAGTGCCCACTAAGTGTTATAGTTTCATTAGCACCAATGCATCCCCCTTTTTGGCCAACTTCTTGCTCCGTTAATACCATGTCTAATGGAAGCCCTGCAGAGACAGATGTCAGAATCCAGCCTCTCCCCCTCCCCACACAGAGGGGATTCTCATCCCCCAAGTCCTGCCCTGTCGCTCTCTCCTGGTCCTGCAGGCCCGGGCAGGCAGCTCTTGTCGGAAAGCTGAGCACCTGCTTCCCCGCCTGACTGCTGCTTTCTTCATTTGTCTGAGTTTAAGTGCTGCTGGGGAACCATTCAGAGTCTGACGGGAGAACCAGGCCCTTCTGTTATCTCTCCTAGCCCTGATTCTAACTGAAATTGCCTCGTAATGATTGCATTTGTGGTCTGTAAAAACGGTGTCTTGCGGCGACCGGAGACTGATTATGAGCTGGCAGTAAACCTGGCACAGGAGGGTAGACGGAGGCATCACTGTGGATACGGGGGAGACGGAGGGTTTCGGCAGCTGGACTAAAACAGGCAGCCCGGGTCATTCTCTGTGCTGGAGAGCGGGTCAGATCGGGCCAGGGTGGGGGGCACTATTGTTTTGCACCTCCAGGCAGCGATTCCCCTTAGTCTGGGTGGTGACTGTATCACATGGGAGGTGGTACAGGAGAGCAGCCAGGCGTGCCACACCATCTGGTCTGCTACCTCCTAACACTCACCCCAGGCAAGTGACTTCACCCCTCTGTGCCTCAGTGGACAAGGATGATAGTACGCCACTGCCTGCTGTCACGGGGAGTGGAGGACCCAACGTGTGTACGGAACAGAAGATTGTACCTGGCGCATCCCAAGTACCCAGCAAGTGGCGGTGAGCGGGACTGACAGCATCTCCACCTTTGGGACCCTCCCCTCCCCTCCCCCACTGTGGGGCATCTGGATGGAACTGTCAACAGGGCTCTTTCAAGGACACTGGCGTCTCTGAGCACACGTTCATCCCACACCGTCTTCACCCACGTCCTACATTAGAGAGAATCGACAAATAACTGAGTCAAAATATTCTGGAATGGACTGGTTGATCATGCTACATTGCACTAGTTATAGCCAAACATAAACATTTCATTAAATATTTACTCATTTTGATTGGGTAGTTTCCCCCTTAATTTGGAGCCAATATACCAATATATACACACATGCGTGAATACACACGTGTGCGTGCGCACACACACACACACACACACTCCCTCTCTCTCTCTTTCAGGTGATCCCTGAAAAGCCATAGCCACTACACCCCTGGTTCCTCTTAAATACAAAGGTCCCAAGTGTCCATCAAGGTGTCCTTCCCCACCCAAGGGGCAGGTATATGTCTGAACTTGGCCAGTCAGACTCTGCCCTGGGACTTTGAATCTTGAGCTAGGAGACTCAAAAGTGGAAGAAGGGGTTGGATTTCTGTAACACCCCCCATGAGACAGTTGCTCAAAAGCTGCAGTCTGAATCCTCAGATCCCGTGTTTGGGAATCCAAATGAAAGAGGCAAGGCCATCAGGATGATGTAGTCCCCAAAGAGAAATGTGTCTTGCTCCTCCATCCTCATTTCTTTGTGTACAGAGGAAATGGCCTCCACCTGGACTAGGTGCCTCCCCTTTTGTCCCTATAACCCAGACCCCGCCCCCAAATGGCCAGAAGGACTCTTGTGAACCCAACACCCCTCCTGTCATTCCCCTTCAGTGACTCCCCCGCCTGTCCTGCTACCTCCGCCCGCATCTCCATCACTCACCCGTCTGCTCACTGTTCTGGCCACTCCCAGCCTCTTGTTCCTTAAAACGTTCCAAACTCACTGCCATCTCAGGGCATTTGCACCTGCTCTTCCCTCGGCCTTGGACACTTGCTTTCTCCCTTCTCACATGGACTGGCTCCTCCTCACTGTGACGTCTCAGATTAGATGTCACCTCTTCTGAGAAGGTGTCTGATCACCTTGCCTAAGGCCACCCAGCCCTCTCCCCAGGCTATTTATCTTCTCCATAGCACTCAGCACGCTCTGAAATTATCCTGTAGGTGTGTTTGTTTTCTTGTTTATCACCATCATTTCCCCAAGGATGTTGGGTCCACAAGGCAGGGGCCTTTTCTGGGTCCCCACAGCAAAGAATGACCTGACTTCAAAGCATCAGTGGTGCCGAGGTCAAGAAGCTCTGTGCTGGGTATACAGTTGCAAAAGCCACGTGGGTCTCTGGTGATGGAGACAGGGGTGCGGTGTGGCTTTGAGGAACTCGGGTTCCAGAATCAGGAGGGCCAGGGTTTGAACCCTGCCTCCTTGGGCAGATGAGTGTTCCTCTCTGAGCCTCAGTGACTTCATCTATAAAACGGGGGCCACAGCAAATGAGATCATGTCTGTCAAAGAGTAAGAACGCCAAAACAAGGAACTGTGAGTTCCCAAAATATAGCCCGCTTTCCTTTACGGGGGTGGGGGTGGGGGTGTGTGGGATGAGAACTCAGGTCTCCGGAGAAATGAAAATGGTTGTTAGAAACCAGATTCGACGGCATCTTGGAAAATGGCAAGGCTCCTTGGAGACTCCGGGAATGAGCTCAGGGAAGGATGTTTACACTGCACAAAGAAACCGGCTGAGCATGACACACATCTATTAGCCAGAGTGTGGAGCTGAGCCAATGACAATAAACAATGTTTGCCAAAGCGATTCGGAAAGGTCAGTGAAAAATGAAGTAGAACGCTGGAAAAGTCCATCCTTCCCAGGATAAACCACCCCGTTTCACAGGCAAGGAGTTTGGGAAAACACAAAGGGGTCTTCACCCTCCATGACCTCTTCCAAATTCCACTTGGCCCGTGCCTCTTTCACACGTTTTGCCATTTTTAAATTAAATATTTATTGAACATCTACTATATACCAGGTACTGATCTATGTCTCAGGGGTGAAATGGTGAACAAGACAGACAAACTTTCCAGTTCCAGATTATTTCTTGTGTTTATCCATCTCCCAGTGAGATGACAACATTTGGCCATTTTTATGTATCGTTTGGATGGTTAACAAAACTTAATCTTTTCCTTCAGATCAATTCATTTGATGCCAAACGGGCATTTCAAACTGGACTTTTGACTGGTTCCCCTGAAGTTGCTTCTCTCCCCACATTCTGGTAAACGCCGGCTGCTCAGGCCACACACCCCAAAGGGGTCTGCAGTTGCCCTCTCCCCCTCATTGATATATATATATTGATGATACACCACAGTAGTTCCATGTTCAGAACAGACTCAGGACTGAGCACCTCCTACATCTCACTGGGACCAGCATGGTCCAAGCCCCCACCTTCTCTCGCCTGGGCCTTGCTGGGGCCTCCTCCCTGGTCCTGATGCTTCCCTGCCCCAACCTCTAAGCTCCAGCCTCCCATCCAACCTCCACAGTCACCAGAAGGATTCTGTTAAGTCACAGATCAAGCCCAAATGCAAACCCTTCAACTGCTACGTGTCACATCTGAACTAAGATCCAGAGTCCCTGTCGTGTCCCACAAGATCCCACGTGATCTGTCTCCTGCTCCCTCCTGGACCTCGTCTCCCCGCTTTGCCTTAGCCCATTCTGTTCCCGCCGCAGTGGCCTCCTTCTGTCCTCCCAGCCCCTGAGGCTCATTTCTGCCCCAGGGCCTTTGCCCCTGCTGTTCCCGCTGAAGGAAGCATCTTCCTCAGACACCTGCATGGACCACTTCCTCACCTTTCCCAGGTATTTGCTCAAATGTTACCTTATTGGGTTACATCCCTAAGCATCCTATTAAAGTGGCCTCTCCCCGCCCCTGGCTCTCCCTCTTCTCCTGACTTTGTTTCTCCACAATATTTAGCACCACCTGACAAATTTGTCTTGTGGCTTTTCCCACCTGCCTGCCCAATTGGAACACCTGCTCCATGAGGGCAGGGGTTTCTGCCTGCCTTGTTCCCACTGTATCTCTACATCTAGGACAGAGCCCAGCAAGCACGAAGGCCTCAATAGATATCTGTGGGATAAATGACGAAATGATGGAACCAACGAATGTCCAGGTGATGGGAGGCCTGTGGGAATCCTGTCCAACTGAGGGACCAGCAGGTTCCTGTCGCCCAGCACCCAGGGTGCACCGTCTTAGAGCAGAAGAGCAGGTGGAATTGTTAAATTGTCGTCTTTCTATTTGATTTTGTGGCATCTGGTGGGCTGAATCGGGATCTCTCCCATCCACATGGGGCAGGGCTTCCCTGGGGGCGGGTTCCTGCGCAGCTGAAGAAGGGCCCCAGGCCAGTGTTCGTCAACAGCAAACCACTCTCAGGTGTTTCAGTATCAGGGTCCCTTCAGACTCTTAACTGTTATTGAGGATGTGAAGGAGTTGATTATGTCTAGCGATAGTTACCATATTAGAAATGAACACTGAGAAATTTAAAACGTATGAGTTCATTTAAAAATAGTAATAATAAACCTACTTGTCAGTATTAATATATGTATTTCAAAAGGATAACTAAATATATTTTCCCCCAACAAAATAACATTAGTGAGAAGAGCTGGACTGTTTTATAGTTTAGCAAATATCTATAAGTATCTGGTTTAACAGGAGACAGCTGGAGTCTCAAATCTACTTCTGAATTCGATCTGTCATGATTCGTTGTTCAGGTTGTGTTTTGTGAAAAATCCAACCTCACGTAGACATGCACACAGAAAGTGGAGGTGTCTTTTCATACCCTTTTTAGATGGTTGTGGGTATGCTCTGTACCCATTAGAAACACCATGAAGAAAATGAGGGTTAAAAGGCAAATGATGTCTTGGTATTATCGTGCAAATGGTCTGGGGTCCAGGATTCCTAGGGCACACTTTGAGAACCACTGGGTTAGAAGGTGATGACATACCACAACAACCCAATGAGGCAGATACTGTTTCTGTCCCCATTTTACAATTGGAGAAACGGAGGCACAGAGAGGTGAAGTCCCCTTCGGCCCAACATCCCCCAGCCGGCGGGTGGCAGAGCTGAGACTCAAACCCAGGTGGTCCGTCTCCAAGCTGACTTTTGGCTACTATACCTCATCCTGCATCTCGGCAGGGCAGCCACCCAGTCCCTGCAGATTGGAGCATTTCCCATCCGATGGGGTGGGGAGAGGCAGGGAAACCCTTGAGGGAAAAACGAAACAGCCAGTGGACAGCTCAACGGCCAGAGGCAGGAAGGATAAATGGACCTCGTTATCCGAGAGATCCTGCTCCTTGATGGGCTCAGACTACCCTCCAAAGTGCTTTCTGCCAGAAGTGCAGACAGAAGAGAGAGTCCACACTGAGGTCTCTCCATCCTCCTTCCAGGATTCATCTGGCTGTGGGCTGGAGGGACGGCCATTCCCAGAGCCTGAGCTCTTTGCCTTCCTTGAAGCACAGGCTTGGGAATCCAGGAGGGAACCACAGACATCATCAAGATCAGTGTTTCCAGACGTATGGGGTTGGAGGGAGAATTTTTATCCTGGGAGGTAGTCAGGCATGAAGGCTGAGCATGAGCTCTGGAACGGACATCCTGGGTTCAAATCCAGCTAGTTCCACCTGCCAGCCTCAGTGTTCCCATCTGTAAAATGGAGATAATGATATGCCTACCTGACCAAGTTGCTGGGAAGGATTTAGTGAGAAAATGCAGGGAAACTCCTCCCAAATGATGATCACTGTTTTTTGTTTTTTGGCTGCGTTGGGTCTTCACTGCTGCACGCGGGCTTTCTCTAGTTGCGGCGAGCGGGGGCTACTCTTCGTTACGGTGCGCGGGCTTCTCATCGTGGTGGCTTCTCTTGTTGCGGAGCATGGGCTCTAGGTGCGCAGGCTTCAGTAGTTGTGGCTCATGGGCTTTAGAGCACAGGTTCCGTAGTTGTGGCGCACGGGCTCAGTTGCTCCGCGGCATGTGGGATCTTCCCAGACGAGGGCTCAAACCCGTGTCCCCTGCATCGGCAGGCGGATTCTTAACCACCGCGCCACCAGGGAAGTCCCTGATTACTGTTTTTTATTATAAAACTATGATTTATCAAGATTTTACATATTCATTCATTCAGTCAGTCAATAAGTATTAGAAGAGCACTCTTATGTACCAGGCATGGTTCTAGGAACTGAGGATACCATTGAACAAAACAGAAGAAATTAAGAAACAAACAACCCCAACTCGCGCCCTCATGGAACTTACATTCTACGGTTGGGAACAGTCCCAAGTGGGGAACTGTGATTCTAGGAGGCTGTCCTAGTAATGTAGGAGAGCGACTGGGATGGTTCTAACCAGGTGGGCTCAGAGGGGTTGGTTGGTTTCAGGCTATTTCTTTTTCTTTTTTTTTTTTTTAAATTAATTAATTAATTAATTAATTTTTGGCTGCGTTGGGTCTTCGTTTCTGTGCGAGGGCTTTCTCCAGTTGCGGCGAGCGGGGGCACTCTTTATCGCGGTGCACGGGCCTCTCACTATCGCGGCCTCTCTTGTTGCGGAGCACAGGCTCCAGACGCGCAGGCTCAGTAGTTGTGGCTCACGGGCCCAGTTGCTCCGCGGCACGTGGGATCTTCCCAGACCAGGGCTCGAACCCGCGTCCCTTGCATTGGCAGGCAGATTCTTAACCACTGCGCCACCAGGGAAGCCCCTTCAGGCTATTTCTGAAGGCAGAACAAAAAGGATTTGCAGATGGATTAGATGTGGTGTAGGAAAGAAGTGACCAGTCAAGGATATTTCAAGGTTTTCGGCCGGAGCATCAAGGAGAGATCTGTCATCATCTAGGAAGGGGCTGCCACGGGAGGGGCAGGTTCCACAGTGGGGGTGATAAAGAGCTCAAGGTCAGACCCGTTAACCTCGCGGTGCCCGACAGACGTCGAGGTGGAGTCAGGGCGGCAACTGGAGATCTGAGCCCAGGTTGAGGGGAAAGGTCTGGGCTGGGGTAGAAATTTGGAAGTTGTCAGCATTTAGATGGCAGTTAATGCCACAGGACTTAATGAGAGTGAGATCACCTAAGGAAGGGGTTCTTAATCTGAGGTCCTTGAACTTGGATGGGAAAACTACGTCTTTCTTTATTTTCATGATCCTCTAACTGGCATTGCCTTCAATTATGAATGAAAGCAACAAGTCGTAGTAACAGTAGTTCCCGTGCCTTTGTTACCCACACAAGACAGATATTTTCATATCACAGTACAGTTAATGCAGACATCTTGAAATATCATTTAAGCCAGCACTACTTCCAAATCACAAAGTTATCGCACTTATCAGTTATCAGCTAAATAACTACTCCATCGTGTTATTCAGTGTGTAAAAAAGAATACCTATCACAGCTTAAAAAGTATTTTGGTGAATGTATTTTGACATAACTGGCTTCCTTCGTAATTCTGTGTATTTTCTTCTATGCATTTAATTTGCAAATATTATTCTGAAAAGGATCCATAGCCTTCACCAGACCCCAGGGGGGTCCCATGGCACCAAAAGGGGTAAAATCCCAAGTTAGGGAATGAGGATAGCTAGAAGAGGGCCCAGGTCCTGGGCTCTGGAGTAAGGGGACAGGATGATGAGACACCAGCCCTAGGAGACTCGGGAGGAGCTGCGGGTGGCATAGAAGGAGAACCAGGTGAGAAGCCAGATGTAGGAAGCTATCAACTCAGCTCCATGCTGCTCAGGATGATGGCCCTTCCTTCCCCAGCATGAGTGAGAATACTGACCGCAATCCCCACCATGAATCATAGCTTCCAGAATGCATCTCTTCCTCTGCCCAGCCCCAGAGCTTTGAGCATTAGATCTGAGAGTGTATTCAGCCCAACTATTTCCCAGTCACTAGTTTAGATAACAAGGGGACACACTGTGCATGATTCCATGCCTGCAACCTTTCCTCTGCCCTTGGAGTTCATCGGCTCCCTTTCTTCCTCTCCCCTGGGAGAGAATGTATATAATTTACAACAGGGCAAATGTAAACAAGATTCAGGTGCTCCCATGAATGAATGAAATGGACCAAGAATAACAGAAGGAGAGGTGTGCTGTGAATGGAGATCTGGGCCCTGCCGATGAAGTGCCATAGAATCTGCTGTGTCACCCAGTGTCTATGTGTTCCTTCTCCACAGAACGAGAAATACCACCTGGGCACAAGGCTGCCAGAACGAAGCTGACAGGCTCGGCCTTGCTTGCAGTTGGATGTGGCCATGACCAACTTCCGGTGGAGATGTAGATAGCTGTGGTATGTGAATTCTAATAATGGCCCTACTGGAAGTGGGTGTGCCTCCTCTGTATCTTCTACTTCGTGCTGGCTGGCTGTGGACGTGGTCAGCCCTTCTGGACAAGGGCAGTCCCCCAGGAGGGTGGAGCAATGTGACAGGAGCCTGGGTACCAATCCTGTGTGTGGCATATCACAGCTGGGCTGTGATGCCCAAACTGTCAAATGAGAGAGAGAAATAAGCATCTATCATCCCTAAACCACTGTTATTTGGGGACTGATGTGCCCTCAGCTGTACCTATATTCTAAAAATACTGGGGGTAGCTGTGATACAGATACAGCTGGCTACTGCCATCCAGGGGGTCAGAAAACCTTTTCCGCAAAGGGTCAAACTGAAAATATTTTCAGCTTTGCGGCCATATGGTCCCTGTTACAAAATCAACTCTACCACTGTAGAGCAAAAGCAGCCACAGACAATACATAAATGGATGGGCATGGCTGTGTTTCAATAAAACTTTATTTACAAAAACAGCTGACAGATCCCTGTGAGCTGTAGTCTGCTGACCCCTACCATTCAGGAATGTTGCCAATATTGGCAAGATCATCATCATCTTTTTTTTTTTTTTTAAAGAGCTTGGAATCTGAATTTTTGAGTGAAATTTCTAGGTTTTGAATAACATCTTGTAACTCAAACAGAATATATTTAGTGTTGAAGTGTGGACTCATGCTGCTGGCTGCCACTTTGCAAGACCCAAATTTGGTCCTAAGGGTGCAGAATTGAAACTGAGCTGGCCCAGGCCACATTCCCATCCCACCCCTGCTGCCAGTAGAAGGGCCCTGAGCTGTGAGACCATAGCCATCTGTCATTTGGCTTTCAGAGCTCCTGGTCGGAGCAGAATAGAACAATCCCACTAACTTTCTGGGGGTAAAGCTGGGGTCTCCTGAGGAACAAGTGATAAATGAGAAGGAAGCACTTTTGCAAACTCCAGAACGCTACAGATATTAGATGCAAAATGCCACAGGGCTAAAGTCTTTTGTTTTTGTGGCAGACAAATTGGCTGAGGAAGCAGGGCTGGGAAGAAATACATTAAATAAACCCAGAGCCCCAAAGCTCTTAGGACTGGAGCATTTCTGATCTTCTGTAACTGTATCCTTTTAACTTTGGGCTGCTTACAAGGTAACATGAATCTCTTTCTTCTGCTTTTGAAAAGACACCAAACGCAGATTGCTGCATGAAGTGATAAATCAATGCTGTAAAAGTTCTGGATGCCAGAGATGGGATCGTGCTGAACTGAGAACTGTGGGAAAACGAATGAGGAAGGCGGGGGCATGATTATGTATGAAGGAGGCATCTTGGGCTAGAAGCAGAGAGAGCTGGGGGCTGGGGAAAGGCCTTCTTTCCACTTGCCTCTTGAGGTGGAAGATGGATTTGGGTTTCTGTAGTAGACATCTGTTTTATTTATCTGCCCAGCATCAATTCTCCCGTCTTTTGGTAACTGTGCTTCTGAAGGAACCAACATTTCCCCTCTCTCAGTGTTACCTGTTTAGGTGAGGCTGCATCTAGCTCCCAGCTCCTGGGCTAGGCACATGATCTGGGCCTGGCCAATCAGGGTATCCCACCTCCCTTGGCCTCTGTGATTGGGTGAGGGAGGGACATATGACTCTAGCTGAGCCAATGAAAGCCTCCCCTGAGACTTTTGCTGGAGCATCAGAAAGAAGCTCTCTCTTTCAGGCAGGGTCAATACCCTGGTAAGATGGGATGTGTGGGGCCATGTTAACATCACAAAGGTAAACTTTCCTATGAATAAAGCCAACCCAAATGAAAGAAAATCCAAGAAGCAGAAAGACTGGGTTCTGATGACAATATTTGAGCACTGGGACTCAGCCAAATTTGCCTGAACTAATTTCAGTTATATTTCTTAAGGCTGGGAAAGTCAGAGAGTAACCCAAATTCCATTTTGTTTTCATTTTCTGCTAACTTCAAGCCTAACGCCTAAGAGTCATCCATTCATTCAAATTTTTATTGAGTACCCAACACCTGCCAGGTACTGTTCTTGGATCTGGGGATGTATGTAATGAACATAACAGGTGAGAAATAAGGTCAAAACACCTGAGATATAGGTCACAAACAATTGTCAGTTTGAGGACAACATCGTTTTATTTTACTTCATTTCTTTCACCATGAATGCACTCACAGAAGCACCTTTTTATGTTGATCTTGTTTTCAAGACTCGGGTGATAAAGATTTATTCTGCTTTATAAACCACCAACAACAAAGCCAACCAAAAACCTACCCTGATCTGAGAAAAAAAAAAAAAAGAGTAATTTTTTCCCTCCCTTAAGCAAATATAAAACTTCTTATACCTATACTGTTGTGTAAAGCACCAGAAAGTTATATCACAGCTTCAAACAAAGGCATTATACACATTTTCATAGTGCGTCTTGTAGTAAGATAGAGCAATCTGATGTACAGTCTCTAGAGGATTATTTGATTTTTCCATTTTACTCAGATCTCCATGAAAGCCTGAGAAACGCTTCATTGAAATCGGCACAGTGTTGAGGAATGTTTAGCAAGGACTCTTAAGGCACATTTGAGCATGTAAATTATTCTTGAAAACCGTATGTCACAAGTGGTATATAATTTACATTTTGTATTATTGTTCAAAACACAACCACGTATCCGGAAAATGAATATTTCTATTTTCCCATGAGAAAACAACAATAACAACAACAAAAGAACACCTGAGATAATTTCAAGGTGAGCGATAAGTCCTACGAAGAACATAAGCAGGGTATCATGGTAGCGAGTGATGGGGGTGGGGAGGACTCACTGACACAGGGAAGCAGCAGGGATGCTAAGACGGAAGTTGAGGGATGACAAGGAACAAGCTGTGTGAGCAGTGCTCTAGGCAGTGGCAACCGAAAGTGCAAAGGCTCTGGGGCAGGTCTGACCTGGGAATGTTTGAGGAACAGCAAAGAGGCCAGGTGGTCTGAATGTTGTCAGAAAGAAGAAAGAGGGGTAGGAGATGTGGACAGAGAAGTGAGGAGGCCAAGGCCATGCAAGGAGCTGTGAGTTTATTCTTAAAGTAGTGGGAAGCCAGTACAGGGTTGGAAGCAGGGAGTGACATGATTATATGTCCATTTTTCAAAGCCTCGTCTAGCTGCTGAGTAGGGAGGAGGAATGGCTAACCGCTAGGGAGAAGCAGGACAAGCAAATACCCAGAGAGAAGGGTGGGGGCTGCTGCTTGCATGCCCCTTCACCAGCCCCTGTGTTCTCCCTGCTGCTTTTGGGGAGGTTGTTGCTATCGAGGAAGGTTGGGCTGTAGATGACACTGATGCCCTGGCCGAGCTGTCGTGTTGGCGGCATCGAGGGTGGGCTGCGTGGGCCTCTAATTAAATGCTGGCCTTAGCCACCCACTCCCTGGGAGGGTCATGCAGCTTCAGTAAATGAGGACTGGGGCCCATCCGTTCCCTGAAAACTCGATTAGTGGGGAGTGGACCCCTCCTCCACACCTGCCCTCATTGGGATGAGCTGTATCTAAAAATATTTTTGATCCTTTTATTTATTTTGGCCGTACCGCACAGCATTCAGAATCTTAGTTCCCCGACCAGGGATCAAACCCGTGCCCCCTGCAGTGGAAGCATGGAGTCTTAACCACTGGATCGCCAGGGAATTCCCTTTTTGGTCCTTTCACAGTATGATTTTGTCCACATTCTCTGACGTAAATGATAACAATGTTTTCTTAAGTCAGTCTCCCAAGGCAATAGATATAAAAACAAAAATAAACAAATGGGACCTAATCAAACTTATAAGCTTTTGCACAGCAAAGGAAATCATAAACAAAATGAAAAGACAACCTATGGAATGGGAGAAAATGTTTGCAAACGATGTGACC
This sequence comes from Physeter macrocephalus, assembly GCF_002837175.3. Classification (NCBI taxonomy): domain Eukaryota; kingdom Metazoa; phylum Chordata; class Mammalia; order Artiodactyla; family Physeteridae; genus Physeter; species Physeter macrocephalus. Next base: position 12,865,727 of record NC_041227.1, on the reverse strand, counting down.
GACAAGGGCTTAATTTCCAAAATATACAAACAGCTCATGTAACTCAACAAATAAAACAAAACAACCCAATAAAAAATGGGCAGAAAACCTAAACAGACATTTCTCCAAAGAAGACATACAGATATGGCCAATAGGCACATGAAAAGATACTCAACATCACTAATTATTAGAGAAGTGAAAATCAAAACTGCAATGAGGTATCACCTCACACCAGTCAGAATGGCTATCATTAACAAGTCTACAGATGACAAATGCTGGAGGTGTGGAGAGAAGGGAACCCTCTTACACTGTTGGTGTGAATGTAAACTGGTGCAACCGCTATGGAAAATAGCATGGAGGTTCCTCAAAAAACTAAAAATAGAGTTGCCATGTGATCCAGCAATCTCACTCCTGGGCATATACACAGACAAAACTATAATTCGAGAAGATACATGTACACCTATGTTCATAGCAGCACTATTTACAAAAGCCAAAACATGGAAACAACCTAAATGTCCATTGGCAGATGAATGGATAAAGAAGAGGTGGTATGTATATACAATGGAATATTACTCAGCCATCAAAAAGAATGAAATAATGCCATGTGCAGCAACATGGATGGACCTAGAGATTATCGTACTAAGCAGTCAGTCAGAAAGAGAAAGACAAATACCATATGATATCACTTATAGGTGGAATCTAAAATATGATACAAATCAACATATCTATGAAACAAAAACAGACTCACAGATATAGAGAACAGACTTGTGGTTGCCAAGGGTTGGGGGGTAGGGGAGGGAAGGAGTGGGAGTTTGGGATTAGCAGAGGCAAACTATTATACATAGGATGGATAAACAATAAGGTCCTGCTGTATAGCACATGGAACTATATTCAATATCCTGTGATAAACCATAATGGAGATAAGCAGAAGATGGCGGAGTAGAAGGACGTGCTCTCACTCCCTCTTGTGAGAGGACTGGAATCACAACTAACTGCTGAACAATCATCGACAAGAAGACCCCGGAACTCACCAAAAAAGATACCCCACATCCAAAGACAAAGGAGAAGTCCCAATGAGACGGTAGGAGGGGCACTGTCACAATAAAATCAAATCCCATAACTGCTGGGTGGGTGACTCACAAACTGGAGAATGCTTATACCACAAAAGTCCACCCACTGGAGTGAAGGTTCTGAGCCCCACGTCAGGCTTCCCAACCTGGGGGTCCGGCAACAGGAGGAGGAATTCCTAGAGAATCAGACTTTGAAGGCTAGCGGGATTTGATTGCAGGACTTCAACAGGACTGGAGGAAACAGAGACTCCACTCTTGGAGGGCACACACAAAGTAGTGTGCGCATCGGGACCCAGGGGAAGGAGCAGTGACCCCTTAGGTGACTGAACCAGACCTACCTGCTAGTGTTGGAGAGTCTCCTGCAGAGGCGGGGGGTGGCTGTGTCTCACTGTGAGGACAAGGACACTAGCAGCAGAAGTTCTGGAAAGCTCCCCCCGGGCATGAGCCCTCCCAGAGTCCGCCATTAGCCCCACCAAAGAGCCAGGGTAGGCTCCAGTGTTGGGTCGCCTCAGGCCAAACAACCAACAGGGAGGGAACCTAGCCCCACCCATCAGCAGACAAGTGGATTAAAGTTTTACTGAGCTCTGCCCACCAAAGCAAAAGCCAGCTCTACCCACCACCAGTCCCTCCCATCAGGAAACTTGCACAAGCCTCTTAGATAGCCTCATCCACCAGAGGGCAGACAGCAGAAGCAAGAAGAACTACAGTCCTGCAGCCTGTGGAACAAAAGCCACATTCAC
>NC_041227.1:12861280-12862166 GCF_002837175.3 Physeter macrocephalus | reverse complement strand
CATTTAGGGAAGAGCTAACACCTATCCTTCTAAAATTCTTCCAAAAGATAACAGAGGGAGGGACACTCCCAAACTCATTCTATGAGGCCACCATCACCCTGATACCAAAAGCAGACAAAGACATCACAAAGATAGAAAACTACAGGCCAATATCACTGATGAACATAGATGCAAAAATCCTCAACAAAATACTAGCAAACAGAATGCAACAGCACATTAAAAGGATCATACACCATGATCAAGTGGGGTTTATTCCAGGAATGCAAGGATTCTTCAATATATGCAAATCAATCAACGTGATACACCATATCAACAAACTGAAGGAGAAAAACCATATGATCATCTCAATAGATGCAGAGAAAGCTTTTGACAAAATTCAACACCCATTTATGATAAAAACCCTGCAGAAAGTAGGCATAGAGGGAACTTTCCTCAACATAATAAAGGCCATATATGACAAACCCACAGCCAGCATTGTTCTCAATGGTGAAAAACTGAAACCATTTCCACTAAGATCAGGAACAAGACAAGGTTGCCCACTCTCACCACTCTTATTCAACATAGTTTTGGAAGTTCTAGCCACAGTAATCAGAGAAGAAAAAGAAATAAAAGGAATCCAAATTGGAAAAGAAGAAGTAAAGCTGTCACTGTTTGCAGATGACATGATACTATACATAGAGAATCCTAAAGATGCTACCAGAAAACTACTAGAGCTAATCAATGAATTTGGTAAAGTAGCAGGATACAAAATTAATGCACAGAAATCTCTTCCATTCATATACACTAATGATGAAAAACCTGAAAGTGAAATTAAGAAAACTCTCCCATTTACCATTGCAACAAAAAGAATAAAATATCTAGGAATACACCTACCTAAGGAGACAAA
>NC_041227.1:12860393-12860787 GCF_002837175.3 Physeter macrocephalus | reverse complement strand
ACAAGCAGCTCATGCAGTCAATATCAAAAAAACAAACAACCCAATCCAAAAATGGGCAGAAGACCTAAAGAGACATTTCTGCAAAGAAGATATACAGATTGCTAACAAACACACAAAAGAATGCTCAACATCATTAATCATTAGAGAAATGCAAATCAAAACTACAAAGAGATATCATCTCACACCAGTCAGAATGGCCATCATAAAGAAATCTACAAAACAAGGCTTCCCTGGTGGCGCAGTGGTTGGGAGTCTGCCTGCTGATGCAGGGGACACGGGTTCGTGCCCCAGTCCGGGAGGATCCCGCGTGCTGTGGAGTGGCTGGGCCTATGAGCCATGGCCGCTGGGCCTGCGTGTCCGGAGCCTGTGCTCCGCAATGGGAGAGGCCGCGCCA
>NC_041227.1:12851547-12859827 GCF_002837175.3 Physeter macrocephalus | reverse complement strand
GGTACGGACATGGAGGGGGGGAAGTGGCGGGGGGTGGTGGTGGGATGAACTGGGAGATTGGGATTGACATGTATACACTAATATGTATGAAATGGATAGCTAATAAGAACCTGCTGTATAAAAAAATAAAATTCACAAAAAAAACCTATAATGGAAAATAACGTGAAAAATATATATGTATAACTGAGTCACTTTGCTGTACCGAAGGAATTAACACAACACTGTTAATCAACTATACTTCAATTTAAAAAAAAAAGTATCATTTTGTCCAGAATGATGGGACAAAGAAAGGGGAGAAAATCCACAAGAGACCCTTAGAACAAGGCCCGGGAAGACCATCAATCAATGGATATTTAATTATTACCTCGGAGGAATATGACACTAAGCTGATCCTTCAAAGAGCTGTTCTCATCGCCATTAGACTGATGCCCCGTTTCTGTGACAAATATTTTGTAATGCTCCTTTATTTTCCTGCAGGGAAACTTATAGGTAACCAAAGCTACGTATGCACATCATTTCCAAAAAATCAATATAATGCTCTAACTGCAATCTACAAGAAAAAAAAAAGGAAGGCAATTTATAATAAGGAAAAATTTCAGCATGAACTTTCAAGCACAACCATCAAGGAGACAGGATGGAGTAGTCGGATGCGTGCACTTAGATTCACGGGGAGTGTGACAGCTACAAACACAGAGTGGGCGTGGCTGCATGTCGAATGCTTCAGGTGGCCCTGCCATCAGTGAGGAGATTGTCAGCAATAGAGAATAACTCTGGGAAAAGTTCTGCATTCAAGTATAATATACCCTCCATTTACTTATCCTTATGTTCCTGGAAAATTCAAAGTGTATTAAAAGAGTGCAAAAACCCCTTCAGTGTTTATATATAAAATGGACTTATGGTCAAGGCTCAGATAACAATAAACATCAAATAATCCACTCATATAATGACCTGGTAGAAGACTCAGAAGCCATGTGGAATGCAAGACAATTGGGGGCTGTGTGGGGCTTTCCTGTGCAGAGCAGGGCACAAAGGTCCCTGGTCCCTGCCCCCAGTAGCACCCCTCAACTTTTATAACCACCGGAAACGCCTTCATAGATGTTAAGCCTTAGGGGGAGGTGTGCTCTCTTGAGAACTACCAGGTTAGAAAAGAGTTTGCAAACATGGTGGCCTGTGGGCCAAATCCATCCCACAATTACGTTTGCTTTGGACCTGGCTGGTGCTCTTATTGATTTTTTTAGAAAGTACAGCAAATAATCCACATTAGAAATCTGGGCAATTTCAATAAAAATCTGGACATCGCACTTCTGACAAAATCAGAAGATCTGGGAACTTTGGACCCATTCATCATCTAATGGGCACACCTGGGTGGGCTGTACGGTGCTGCCCCCTTCCCTGCCCCGGCCCCTTGATGCCTTAGAGTTTGTCTTTCCCGGGTAGAAAGGGTTCACGCAGACACGGCAGCGAGCAGACCTCTTCTTGGTGCTGGGAGGGCTGATGCCTGCGGTGCCCAGCTCCCCTCCTCTGCTGAAAGCCCTCTCTCCTACTCTGATCCCTGCCACAAAACCACAGATGCATTGTGAAAGGGCTGGACGTGTGTGCTGGAAGCGACCTGCTGCCCAAAGGATGGGATTTGCCGGGTGCTCAGAGAACAAGAACCTGTCTACGGACAGGTGGGACCCATAGGCCCCGGGATGGAGGGCTCCTTTGTGGCTGCCCCTGGTCCTGACCCTGACCCATGACACAGCCATAGGATGGCCTGGGAAGGCTTGGAGAGGCAGGTACAGGAACTGGATCCCCAGGCTCGGGACCCGAGGGGGGCACTACGGGAATAGAAGGGGGCACAGCTACTTCAAAGGCTTGTGTGAGGATTCAGTAGGATGAATTATGTAAAGCACCCGCCACAAGGTCTGGACATGGTAAATGCCTCATAATAACAACCTGCATATTTTTTTGTTTTTTAGTATTGTTGTTGTAATGATCATATTCCCAAAGGTTTGTGCCCCTTTCCAAAAAGATTTTGCTTGAATTACACTATTCCAAGGCTGTCCAAATAAACAGAACACTTTGCAGTGGTGGAAACACTCTATATCTGCACCATCCCACCTGGCACCTACGTGTGTCTACGGGGGCACTTGAAACGTGGCTAGTGCGACTGAGAAATGGAATTTAAAGTCTGATTTATTTTTAATTAATTGGAAGTTAAGTAGCTCCCGGTGGCTAGTGGCTACCGTATTGGGCTCTAGTCTAAACCCTTCTAGAATGTTCAGGGGAATCGCACTTTGCGCTGGGGAAGGGCCTGCAAAAGGTCACACTTACCCTGAAAACTCCCTCATAGCCTCTTGAGGCTCTAGGGGGACAGGGTTATATATTCACCCACCATAGTCGTCCTTCCTCTCACTTCTATTTTGACTTCTAAGGTCATTTGAATGACCTCCATGAGCAAAACCAAAGCATGGAGCTGACCGGCTGGGTGGCCACATAGCCCCGCACTTGGGCCCACAGCCCCGGTGGTGACGGGGAGACAGCTGGTTTCTGAGGATCCCTGCTCTCCTGCGGGGTTTGCTCCAGCTGGATGTCCCTGCAGCTTAAATGGAGGTTAATGCATCACTGAGGATTAAATAAAGTGGTGCGTGGGAAAGAACCCAGCTGGTGTGGGTTGGATTGTGGCCCCCAAAATATATGTTTGAGTTCTAACCCCGAGTACTCGTAAAGGTGACTTTATTTGGAAATAGGGTCTTTGTAGATGTAATCAAGTTAAGATGAGGTCATACTAGATTAGGGTGGGCTCTCATCTGGTGACTGGTGTCCTTAGAGAAGAGGGAAATTTGGATGCAGACACACAGAGAGGAGAAGGCCATGTGAAGAGAGGACACACAGGGAGGTGGCCATGTGAACATGGCGGCAGAGATGGTAATGATGCAGCTACAGGCCAAGGAACGCCAGAGCTTGCTGGCACCCACTGGAAGCTGGAAGAGGCAAGGAAGGATCCTCCCAGGGAGCCTTTGGAAAGAGCACAGCCCTGCTGACGCTTGCTCTGGGGCTTCTGCCCTCCAGAACTGTGAGAGAATACACTTCTCTTATTTTAAGCCACCCAGTTTGTGGCACTTTTGTTACAGCAGCCATAGGAAAGGAATATACCAGCTAATGGGCTGGGACAGAGGGTGCTCGAAAGTGTATAAATCTTGTCGCATTAGCCTCACACCCAGTTTTTGAAAAGTCAAGGAGAAGCATGACCACCTGCTTCCTCTTTCCTCTTGTGGCCCCCGGCTGGTTCTCCTCCCAAGATTGTGGGCACTGGTCCCATGACCCTGAGGACAGAATCATAGCAAAGAGGCATCGGGTAATTTCCACATAGACGGTGCAACTCCACTGCATCGATGGGGAAACTGAGGCCCAGAGGGGGCAGGTCTCAGCTCAAGATTACAAAGAAGTTAGAAGCAGAGCCTAATTCTCTGGGCTCCTGCACCAATGTTTTACTTGTTTTGAAGCTTGAAGGTCTTGGAGGAAGGGAGTGACTATTACACTGGAGTTTAAAGAAATGTAGTTTGAAGGTGTATGTGGAAGGGACAAAGGCGTACCCCCTAAGGATGCCCTGGGCCCTGGAAGGGGCTGCTACACCACCACCAAACCTGACTTTCATGGTGGGGAAGGCGGAGTCGTGGTGTCAGGAGAGGAAAAGCCCCCCGCTTCTTGAGGTGGCCTACTTCCTGGGGCAAATGCAGACGCTCTAGTGTCCCACCACAGGCTGGAGAGGGGGTGGGCGGGGCGGTGGAGGGGGGCAGCTGGACAGAGGGAAGAAGGGAGCTGTGTGTACACTCAGGGGAGAGGACGAGAGTGGGGAGCAAAAACAGGAGAAAGGCCAAGCAAAGAGAAGGCTGCCATTGTAAAGGCGGGACAGCTGCACGGGGGCCCGGAGGCATCGGCCCAGGAAGAGTCTAAGTCCTTTCTCCTCTGTGCAGGCAGAAGGGCCAAGGAGAAAGAGGAGGAGAGGCTGAGACGGCGGGACTGGGGGTGGGCAGGAGAGAAACGGGAGAGGAGAAAGGAGCACAGACAAGATGGGGGAGGGTCGGGGGCGCTGCCAGTTTTGGACAGAATACAGATTCATCCACTCATCCTGCAACCATTCAATGAGCAGCTACTACGGGGCAGGCCCCCTTCCAGCACAGGGATACCGGAGAGGACAGACCACATATCTCTGCTTCCATGGAGCTGACATTTTAGAAGGGAGACAACCAACAAGATACGTGGCAAAGTGTATCATCAGCAGTGAAAGGGCCAGGGAGGCGGATAAAGCAGGAACCAGGGCAGGGAGAACCAGAGGGGGCAGGGGATGTAACTTAACATGGGAAGTTGGACAGACAACGTTCAAATATATGTTATGCGGCAACAAGGGCTCTGACTGAAAAAAGTAGGGTGAGGGGAAAAAGGGGGAAGGCGAGCCTCCTTCGGATGGATAGTCAAGGAGGGCTTCCCTGAGGAGGTGGTATTTGAACAAAGGTCTGAGGAAAGTGAGTGATGGCCATGCAGATGTGAGGGGAAGAAGTCTCCAGAAAACCAAAGAGTAAGTGCCAAGGCCCTGAGATGTGAATGGGCCAGGAATTATTGGATGGTTTGAGGAACAGGAAGGAGGGGAGTGACTAAGGTGGAGGACAAGAGGTGAGGTGGTCAAGAGGTGAGGGACAGGGGGGCAGATCATTAGGACCCTGAGGTGACTGTGGGAGCCTCTACCCTGAGTGAGGGGGGAGTCTTAGGAGGGCTGTGGGCAGAGGAGAAACAGGATCTGACGTAGGTTGACAGTATCCCTCTGGCTGCTGTGGTGAGAATAGACCCTAGCGGGGTGAGGGCGGACGCAGGGCGGCCCGAGATGAGAAAGCTGGGGCACCCCAGGTGAGAGATGATGGAGGTTTAGATAAGGATGGTGGCACCAGAGAGGGTTCTGGTATATTTTGCAGGGAGAGTTGATGGGGTTTGCTGATGGATTGAATGTAGAGTGTGAAAGGGAGACAAAACAAACAAACAAGAATAACACTAAGATTTTGGTCTGAGCAGCTGGGACACTGGAACTGCCAAGGGGAAGACTGAGAGGTGCCTGGGAGGGGGAGGAACAGGGTCAGGAAGTCAGTTTGGACATGCCAGGTTCGAAATGCCAGGGACACATCCAAAGGCAGATGCTGAGGCAGCTGGAGGCTGGTGTGTGGGTTTCAGGGCAAGAGGCTAAAGCAGATCAAAACTGAGTGGTGGAAAGAGGGAGGGGTGAGGATTATTTCACAGAAAAACACCAGCTCTAACGTCTTTGTGGTTCTAAAACCACTTTGGGGAAAAAATAAGTCACACACACGTGCGCAAACACACACACGCGCACACCCCTGTACATGCCAGCAGCAAATCTTTGTCAGGGATGCCCAAATGCCAAGCAGATTCCTTTCCATCCTCCTACATCAGGGGGATGCCCCAGCCTCCACCAACGCCCCAGGGATCCTGCCACAGGAGGTGTCATGGCACAGAAGCCCCCCCCCCCCCCGCAAGTAAGGGTGGCTGCCCAACGTTGACAGCCAAGTAGTCTAGGTCCTCTCCCCTCCCCAGCTCTGTATGAGGAGAAGAGTGAAAATAATTGGGGTGCTCAGGGCCTGATTTCAAAACAGCTCTGACTGGGAGCCCTGGCACACCTGGGGCCTGTAATGAGGGGCGTGCTCCCCTCCTCCCATGGTGCATTCTAGAACACGATGAGGGAAAGGCAGGAGGCTCAGCCCCAGTGCTCACATCTCTACAAAAGTCTGCACCAGATGGCAGGAGCTAGGTGGGGAAACAGCTTCCGAACTGCCAGACTCAGACGGCAACGTGGAAGGAGAAAGCAGTACCCTAACGAGAAGAAAATGGTTACTCCTGTCTAATTCATCAGGAAGGGCCGGAAGAGGTGTATTGTTTTTCCCCCTTTGGCGGTGGTTGTTTTGCCCACGGCAAGGTAGTGGAAATTTGTGAATGTCACTGTAGTATTTCTTCTTTATCCTTTCCAACAGCTCTTGATTTCTATTCGGGAACCCAGGTGCTGGGGGAAAATGACGCCAGCTGCTGCTCCAGGCACAGGTGAAATGGGCTCAGCTAATTGGCACATACCTTCTGCTCTCCGTGGTGATTGGTTCAGGGGTTGGCATGTGACTCAAGCTGGTCCAATCAGAAAGACTCTCACCACTTGGGCATTCTGGGAAAAAACCCTGCTGAATGCTAAGGTATCATACAAAGGAAGAGGCGTGGGGCCCGTCCTGGTGCCAGTCATCCTCTTGAGACCTCAGGCCTTACGATAAAATCGTGACACTGTCAAACCACAGAATCTGTCTCTGTATAAAGCTCGCCTGTATCTTTTTTTTTTTTTTTTTGGTGCGCGGGCCTCTCACCGTTGTGGCCTCTCCCGTTGCGGGGCTCCGAACGCGCAGGCTCAGCGGCCATGGCTCACGGGCCCAGCCGCTCCGCGGCATGTGGGATCTTCCCGGACCGGGGCACGAACCCGCGTCCCCCGCATCGGCAGGTGGACTCCCAACCACTGCGCCACCAGGGAAGCCCTCGCTTGTATCTTTTTGGTTTAGGGAGCAAAGAATTCAATCTCTTGTCAAAACCACTTGGGGGGCTTCCTTGGTGGCGCAGTGGTTGGGAGTCCACCTGCCGATGCGGGGGACGCGGGTTCGTGCCCCGGTCCGGGAAGATCCCACATGCCGCGGAGCGGCTGGGCCCGTGAGCCATGGCCGCTGAGCCTGCGCGTTCGGAGCCCCGCAACGGGAGAGGCCACAACGGTGAGAGGCCCGCATACCACAAAAAAAACACAAAAAACAAAAAAAAAACCACTTGGGAATTGGGGTTTCTGTCAATTGGATCTTAAGGTTATCTACCAGCCACAAGCATCACCAAGAAATACCCTCTCCTTGCTTAAGCAGAACTACATATCACCTCCTCAGAACTGAGGGGTGCAGAGCCAGAGAACTGCTGAATGGAAAGAGATGCATGTTTTCAGCTTTGCCAGAAACTGCCAAATTGCTCTCCAAAGTAGAGGTGCTAATGCGCATTCCCACTGCTGGCCTTCCTGTTTTCTCACATCCTCACCATCATTTGGTGTGACAGGACCTCTGAATATTTGCTGTGGTGATGGGCGAGAGGTGATAGTGCACTGTTGGCTGAATCTGCATTTCACTAATTACCAGAGAGGTTGAGCACATGCTGCTACCTTTTGATCCGTGGGTATAACTTATTTTAATCACATGACGCTACATGTTGTGACATTCACCTGAACGCTGGTCTGGGGTGGGTTGTGCAGTGCTGTGTCTATCATTGCTAATGTTTCTTAAGTGCTTACTAGGTATCACTGTTCTAACATATTTAATCCTCAGAAAACCCTACGAGCTAAGTAACATTATTATTCCTAGGTGAAGTAACCAAGGCATGGAAGTTAAATAACTTGTTCAAATTCACTCAGCTAGTAAGTGGTGGAGCCCAGATTTGAACCCAGTCAGAGTCCTTGCTCTCAACTGCTTTGCAAAGACCTGGAAGCATCTCGCTCCACGGATGATATAACTTTAACTCATGGGTATATAAGGGAGCACAGTCAGGGCAGCTGAAGTGTGCTAAAAGATGACTAATCACATTTTGTAAAAACTTAGTATACAGTTTATCGTTTCAAGGGTATTTATATTTGAGATCTGAGTCCCTGAAGTGAGAAGAAGCCAACACAGAAATACCCATGAACAAATTGATATTTATCCTGCTTAAACTTAGCACCTCTCACTTCATCCTTTGTCAATCTCTACTGCAAACACAAGGAAGCACAGAGCAAGATGATGGCAAAATGAAATGGCAAATCTTATGAAAGATGCAAGGTTTTGTGAAATTAATTAAAGTGATGCGGGAGGACAGCTTAAAGCATGTGCAAATCCACTGACAATAATCTGGTCTACGAGATAACTGAAGAAGAGACCACTGAAAATGACGATGAGGGAATCAGCACTTCACAGGGAAGATTCAGATGTCAAAGGATTAAGAGAGGCCCTTGGGAAAACTGATCAAATCCTCAAATACGTTTGCGAAAATGACCCTTTACGATTTTGCTGTGAAAACTGAAGGTGAAGTAAAGGATATCATATTGTGCTATCATTTAAATTTGTTGAACAAGTTATCCCCCCACTGCGTTTAACTGACACTTCATCAATTCATTTGATTAAAGAATCAATCCAGCGGCTTCCCTGGTGGCGCAGTGGTTGAGAATCTGCCTGCTAATGCAGGGGACATGGGTTCGAG
>NC_041227.1:12832272-12851537 GCF_002837175.3 Physeter macrocephalus | reverse complement strand
AGAGGCCGCGATAGTGAGAGGCCCGCGCACCGCGATGAAGAGTGGCCCCTGCTTGCCACAACTAGAGAAAGCCCTCGCAAAGAAATGAAGACCCAACACAGCAAAAATAAATAAATAAATAAATAAACTCCTACCCCCAACATCTTTTTTAAAAAAAAAAAAGAATCAATCCTTCGGCACAATTATAACCTAACCTTTGTTAAATACTATTAGAATATAACACAGAATAAAGTTATTTTCAAAACTGTGTAGTTTCACTTTTTCAAGATAAAATACCTAATTAAATACATTAAAAGCACTATTTACATGAACTGTTGGTCCACTTAAGGAACAGTTTTCTGGTTCCAGTCTTCCACAGTTCCAGCTAACCTCCTGTATTCAAAAGGGTATCACATACACAAACGGACTAAGAACCATTATTGAGGCTGTGACTTTAATCTTCCCTCAGTATCCATTTCTTCTTCTCCCATAGTAACAGAATTTTTAGCTGGGCAAATGGCCACCCAGAATAAAGACTACATTTCCTAGTTTCCTCTGCAATCGTGTGTGCTCATGTGACTTGTTTCTCATCAGTGGGAAATAAGGAGAAATAAAAAGCAGTTGAGTCTCTGACCAATTTAAGAGCACCTAAACATATAAAGCAAATATTAATAGACCCAAAGGGAGAAATAGACAGCAATAGAATAATAGTAAGGGACTTTATTACCCCACTTTCATCAATGGATAGATCATCCAGACAGAAAATCAATAAGGAAACATAGGTCTTAAACTATACGTTGATCAGATAGACTTAGCACACATGTACAGAACATTCCATCCAAAAGCAACAGAATATACATTCTTTACAAGTGCACATGAAATATTCTCCAGGATAGATCATATGTTAGGCCACAAAACAAGTCTTAATAAATTTAAGAAAATTGAAATATCAAGCATCTTTTCCAACTACAATGGTATGAAACTAGAAATCAATTACAAGAAGAAAACTGGAAAATTCACAAATATGTGGAGATTAACAACATGCTACTGGACAACCAACTGGTCATAGAAATCAAAAGAGAAAAAAAAACTTGAGGCAAATGAAAATGGAAATACAACACACCAAAACATATGGGATGCAGCAAAAGAAGTTCTAAGAGGGAAGTTCCTTGCAACAAATGCCTACATCAAGAAACAAGAAAAATCTCAAATAAATAACCTAATATTACACTTCAAGGAACCAGAAAAAGAACAAAGCCCAAAGTTAGTAGAAGGAAAAAAATAATAGAGATCAGAGCAGAAATAAATGAAATACAGAGACTAAAAAGACAATGGAAAAGATCAATGAAAATACAAACTGGTTCTTTGAAAAGATAAACAAAATTGATAAACCTTTAGTTAGACTCAACCAAGACAAAAAGGGAGAGGACTCAAATAAAATCTAGAAATCAATTACAAGAAGAAAACTGGAAAATTCACAAATATGTGGAGATTAACAACATGCTACTGGACAACCAACTGGTCATAGAAATCAAAAGAGAAAAAAAAACTTGAGGCAAATGAAAATGGAAATACAACACACCAAAACATATGGGATGCAGCAAAAGAAGTTCTAAGAGGGAAGTTCCTTGCAACAAATGCCTACATCAAGAAACAAGAAAAATCTCAAATAAATAACCTAATATTACACTTCAAGGAACCAGAAAAAGAACAAAGCCCAAAGTTAGTAGAAGGAAAAAAATAATAGAGATCAGAGCAGAAATAAATGAAATACAGAGACTAAAAAGACAATGGAAAAGATCAATGAAAATACAAACTGATTCTTTGAAAAGATAAACAAAATTGATAAACCTTTAGTTAGACTCAACCAGGACAAAAAGGGAGAGGACTCAAATAAATAAAATCAGAAATAAAAAGGGAGACGTTACAACTGATACCACAGAAATACAAAGGATCATAAGAGACTACTACGAACAATTATATGCCAATAAATTTGACAAGCTAGGGAAATGGATAAATTCCTAAAAACATACAACCTACCAACACTGACTGATGAAGAAAGAGAAAATATGAACAGACCAATTACTAGAAAGAAGACTGAATCAATAATCAAAAACTTCCCCATATATAAATGTCCAGTACTAGACAGCTTTACAGGTGAATTCTACCAAAAATTCAAAGAAGAATTAATATCAGTCCTTCCCAAACTCTTTCAAAAAACAGAACAGGAGGGAATACCTCCACACTCATCTTATGAGGTCAGCATTACCCTGATACCAAAACCAACCAAGGACACCACAAGTAAAGAAAATTATAGGCCAATATCTCTGATGAACACAGAATGCAAAAATCTTCAACAAAATATTGGCAAACTGAATTCAACAATACAGTAAAAGGATCATATACCATGTTCACGTGGGATTTATTCTAGGAATGCAAGAATGGTTCACCATCCCCCAATCAATCAATGTATACAGCACATTAAAAAAATGAAAGATAAAAATCATCTCAACAGATGCAGAAAAAGCATTTGACAAAATTCAACATCCATTTATGAGGAAAACTCTCAAAAAAGTAACTGTAGAAGGAACATACCTCAACATAATAAAGGCCATACATGACAAGCCCATAGCTAACATCATATTCAAGTGATAAGCTGAAAACTTTTCCTCTAAAATCAGGAACAAGACAAGGGTGCCCACTCTTAACACTTTTATTTGACATAGTATTGGAAGTCCTAGCCAGAGCAATTAGGCAAGAAAAAGAAAGAAAAAGCATCCAAATCATAAAGGAAGAAGTAAAACTGTAACTATTCGCAGGTGACATGACATTATACATAGAAAACCCTAAAGACTCCACCAAAAAACTCTTAGAACTAATAAATTAATTCAGTAAAGCAGCAGGATACAAAATCAATACACAAAAATCTGTTGTGTGTTGGTTTTTTTTTTTTTTTTGCGGTATGCGGGCCTCTCACTGTTGTGGCCTCTCCCACTGCAGAGCACAGGCTCCAGACGCGCAGGCCCAGCGGCCATGGCTCACGGGCCTAGCCGTTCTGTGGCATGTGGGATCTTCCCGGACCGGGGCATGAACCCATGTCCCCTGCATCGGCAGGCGGACTCTCAACCGCTGCGCCACCAGGGAAGCCCTCTGTTTTGTTTTTATACACTCAAAACAAACTATCAGGAAGATAAATTAAGAAAACAGTCCCATGTACAACTGCATCAAAAAGAATAAAATATCTGGAATAAACTTAACCAAGGTAGTGAAAGACTTGTACACTGAAAACTGTAAGACATTAATTAATGAAAGAAATAGAAGAAGACACAAATAAATGGAAAGGTATTCCATGCTCATGGACTGGAAGAATTAATACTGTTAATTAAATTTCCAATGGCATTTTTCACAGAAACAGAAAAAACAATCCTAAAATTTGTATGGAACCACAAAAGACCTCAGACAGCCAAAGCAATCTTGAGAAAGAAGAACAAAGCTGGAGGCATCATGCTCCCTGATTTCAAACTGTATTACAAAGCAGCAGCAATCAAAACAGTATGGTGTTGGCAGAAAAACAGACATAGATCAATGAAACAGAATAGAGAGCCCAGAAATAAACCCACACATATATGGTCAATTAATTTATGACAGAGGAGCTAAGAATGTATGATGGGGAAAGGACAGTCTCTTTAATAAATGGAACTGGGAAAACTGGACAGCCACATGTGAAAGAATTAATCTGAACCACTATCTTACACCACAGACAAAGATTAACTCAAAATGGATTAAAGACTTGAACATAAGACCTGAAATCATCATTTGACATGGATCTTGGCAATGATTTTTTTTTTGGATTTGACACCAAAAACAAAGGCAATAAAAGCAAAAGGAAATAAATGGGATGACTAAAAAGCTTCTGCACAGTAAAGGAACACTGTGCACAACAAAACGAAAAGAAAACCTACCGAATGAGAGTAAATATTTGCAGCTCATACATCTGATAAGGAATTAATTTCCAAAATATACAAAAAATTGATGCAACTCAATAGAAAAAACCAAACAATCCAATTTAAAAAATGGGCAACAGATCTGCATAGGCATTTTTCCAAAGAAGATATACAGATGGTCAACAGGTACATCAAAAGATGCTTCACATCATTAATCAACAGGGAGATGCAACTCAAAACCACAATGAGATACCACCTCACAGCTGTTAGAATGCCTGTTGTCAAAAAGGCAAAGAATAACAACATTGGCAAAGATTTAGAGAAAAGGAAACCCTTGTTCACTGTTGGTGGGAATGTAAATTGGTACAGCCATTATGGAAAACAGTACGGAGGTTCCTCAAAGATTAAAAATAAAACTACCATATGATCTCGCAATTCCACCTCTGAGTATCTATCTTGAAGAAAATGAAAACACTAACTTGAAAAGATATCGGCACCCCCATGTTAACTGCAGCATTATTTACAACAGCCAAGATACGGAAACAACGTAAGTGTCCTCAATGGATGCAAGAATAAAGAAAATGTGGTATACACACACTGGAATACTATTCAGCCATGAAAAAGAAGGAAATCTTGCCACGTGCAACAACATGGATGGACCTTGACGGTATCATGCTAAGTGAAATAAGTCAGACAGAGAAAGACAATTACCATATGATATCACTTATATATGGAATCTAAAACAAAGTCGAGCTCATAGATACACAGAACAGATTGGTGGTTGCCAGAGGTGGGAGGTAGCGGGTGGGTGAAATGAGTGAAGAGGGTCAAAAGGTACAAACTTCCAGTTATGAAATAAATAAGTCATGGGGCTATAATGTACAACATAGTGACTAGAGTTAATAATATTATGCTGTATATTTGAAAGTTGCTAAGAGAGTAGATCTTAAAAATTCTCATCACACACACAGACCTTTGTAACTATGTATGATGACAGATGTTAGCTAGACTTATTGTGGTTATCCTTTTGCAATATATACAAATACTGACTCATCATGTCATACATCTGAAACTACTATAATGTTATATGCCAATTATGCCTCAGAAAAAAAAATGAAAAGAAAATGGTTGAGTCTCTGATCAATTCATGGGCAGGTCCATCAAAGCAGCACAGACTTTTAGGTGACAGGGTAATAAATGACTGCTGTCTTGGGTCTCTCACACACAGCCAAAAAACTTCAAATTCAATCAGTTGCCCTAGACACTCATGAGAATGCAGGGTTGAATGTGTCCAAAGACCTGGTAAGAACAGTTGACCATTGTTCCCTGGGGAGCTAAAAAGTTATTATTCTAATATAAGTCTAATTATTCTAATGTGAGTCATACAAATCAAGTTAATCTAAAAGGGATTTTGAATTCATTATAGTTTTCTGTTAGTTTTCTCAATCAACCTACAATGACTGGCATAAGTGGTCATGTTTTCACTTTAAGCAGTGGCTTAATATAAAACTCAAATTTCCACTGACAGATGAATGGATAAAGAAGATGTGGTGTGTGTGTGTGTGTGTATGTGTGTATATATATATATATATACACACATACACACACACACACACACACACAATGGATTATTACTCAGCCATAAAAGAGAATGAAACAAAACTCAAATCTAAGCTTCCTAACTACCAGGGCAGAAAGGGAAAGTATACAGGGTACACAGCTCTTGTTCTTTAATGACAAGAGCACATAAGTTCATCACAGTAAACAGACATTTTCAGGGTCCTGAGTTCTCAAAGTCAGGTTAGACAGAGTTCCTTGTAGAGAGGGCCATTCTAAACATAACGAATAAAATTCTCAGGGACAGTTTTACAAAAACCATAAATGTTCTATGTAGGGCAATTTATACTTGGCATTATACTCCCAGTCTTCATTGAGGGTATAATAGTTAAGCATAGTTGGATGAAAGCAGTTTTTTTGGGAAAGTGCATTTTGGTGATTTGTTTAAATTCAAGGACAAAGTTTGCGGAAATCAATTTTGGAGAAATGTTAAATCCTGAGAGATGGCTCCTTCCCTTGTGCCAGCTACATGATTCTGAAACAGCAGGCTTTGGCCCCTATCATGAGCCCCTAAGATATTGCAGGATATAGGTTTCCTTTCAATTTGATGGATGTAACAACATCCATACTCCCTTTGAAGTCCTACGGTCTTGGTTTCCATTTTGATTATGCCACAAGCACCTGCTTTTATGACTATGAGCAAGTCTCTTTTCTGGGCTGCAGGTGCCCTAGCTGTCAAATGTGGGGGGTTGATGAGTACACTTTTAGGGTCCTTACTGTTCCTTTGGCATCCAAAGCTAAAGGTTTCTACACAGACCTTTCAGCTAGAGGTTCTAAAAGTGGGTCTCACAGCCCTCAGACATGTTTTCTTTGTGGGTCCACACTGTGTATTAAAAAAACAAAACAAAACGAAACAAACTGAGTTTTGCCAATATTTTTTAAAATCAGCAGATTTTGGCCAAGAATTCAGATCAGAAATATTTGAAGGTTGGCAACCCTGAGCACGAATGGCTATAATTACCTGGACCTGAGTGGCAGATGCCCCTTTCAGTAGGTGCCCTGGTCTGTCCTGCTTCCTCCATCTATATCCAGGTCTCTGCAACCAGATGGGTGGTGGCCTGGGGTAAACTCTGACCCCTGTGGCTTTCTGCAGAGATCCCGGAACCAACAGGGTTATGTGTATAGGATTGAGGCCTTCCTAGTTCTCTCAGCAGGGCCCACTCGCTGGGTGATTCTGGCAGTGGAAACAGTCTGCAAGACGACACATCTCACCAGCGTGCTCCCCACCCCGATGTGCCCACGCTAGCCACACCGTGTACGTGAGGGGCAGCTGCCCAGCTTCCAGGACGGCTTCAGTGCCGTGAACCCAGCTGAGGGAGGTATCTGTCCTTCTCTCATGTCACTCCTACCCAAACAAGCCCCTTGTCACTTGAACACAACTTCCCAGGGTTACAACATTCAAGCCACAGGATCTGATTTCACAACTGCCTTGGCTCCTTACCCAAGGTGAGGAGTGTTTGTTTATTTTTCTAAATTAAAGCAAGTTTAATTGAGTTTGGAGGATTTTGCAATGGTGCTGCAGGTAAGTGACTGTAATTGTGCCTTTGCCTCAGGCAACCAGCCTGGCAGGTGAGTTTTCAGAACGCACCAAAGTACCTCCTGCAGGATAAAGAGACAGGACACCTTGCTGGCTCTCCACCCAGGATGCAACCAACACTGCGGGCACCAGCTGCAGGAGGGATGGAGCACCTTGGGCAGTGTAGACGATCAAGTGTAGAGAAACAGTCCCCTGCCATCTGTAGAGTGGCCACAGTCCCTACATACACTCCTCTCCATCCCCCACCCCAATGTTCTTCTGGAAGCTTATTCCATGCTGATGGCCTCAAGTTAACCAAGCAGTCCCCCCACGGCGTAAATAGCACAAATCACAGAGAACTCACACTCCTGCCCGAGTACCTCATGGCCTCTCTGTAGTATATTTCATATTTTAAATGGACTCACTTTTTTTTTTTTTTAACTCAAATTCCTTTGGCAAGGTCACTTTCTATCACTCCTGTAGGCAAATAAATCTGTATTTTTCGAACACATCTAGAAGTCAATGCACAACTTTTAAATTAAAAGAAAGCTGTTCACGCACTACAGGGACCCCCTCGCAGTACAGGGACCACAGTGGGAAAGACAGTGGTCCGAGGCAGGACACTGGGTACCACGTCGGAGGTTCCCAGCCCACTCACGTGCCCGCCCGTGGCAGCCTGGCTCCCTCACCTGTCCGGTAGCCCGTGCTGTTGAGGTACACGGCAAAGGTGCGGCTCTCGTGCTGTGCCTGCCAGGAGGGCGAGGAGCAATTCTCATTGTTGGTGTAGGTGTTGTGGTTGTGGACGTACTTCCCGGTGAGGATGGAGGAGCGCGAGGGGCAGCACATGGGCGTGGTCACGAAGGCATTGATGAAGTGCGCCCCGCCCTGCTCCATGATGCGCCGTGTCTTGTTCATCACCTGCATGGAACCTGCAACCAGAGCGGAGGTGAGATGCGGGACAGCAGATTTCCAACGAGTGGGCCCCAGTCGGGCACCAAACAATTAGAGACGGGTTCTGAGTGGTCCTCAACAGGGCAGCACCCCCATCCCGGGGGCGGGGAGTGTATGTTGGAGATCTCCAGGGACAGGTTGGGGGGCACCCCTGGCATTTCTGGGCAGCGGCCAGCAATGCGCTATTGGATGGTCCTGTGCAATGAGGAAGTACCCTGGGTCCCCAGTTCCACTAGACATTCATGGGGGCGGGTAGGTAAAAACCTGTTTGTAAGTTATCCGAGCCTAGTAAAGAACTCTTGTCTTGCATACAAACAGAACATCTTTTTTTTTTTTTTGCAGGGTATTAATATATGCTGACTTTTGTTTTTGGAAAGCAACCACTATGTAAACAGAGAGAAGATTATACTTTGTTTCATTTGGAACTTCCCCAAGAATTGTTCCCTCTTAATGAAATCCGATCACGTCAACCTGGCAACCCCTCCCCCCCACACCTTCCCTCTGAATACTTCTCAGCTGACCTGCTCTGCATCAGTCATAACCCACCGTCGCTGCCTTTGTCCACATGGTCCTTCCAGCTTGGAACCCACTTTCCATCTCCCCCCGCCCCAAATCTGACCCATCAGTACAGTCGCACCTCTTCTCATTGCTCTCTGCGATCACTCTGGCTTCTGATTCCCTTGAGCTCTTGTCACGCATGTGTTATTAGGACTTAATGATAAACCACTAGGTATGGTGATTTCACTCATGCCTATTCTTGTTTCGTAATGAAGCTGTGAGCAGAGCAAGGTACAGGAAGGAAAGGAATTTGTGTGGAAACCCTACTGTGCGCTGGTGCCTGCACACTGCCTGCTCCACTGAGGGCTCCAGGAGCTCAAAGACTGTGTGCCTTGCTCAGTGCCGAATCCTCAACGCCCCTACGGCGTGTGACACACAGTAGGTACTCAATAAGTGTGTGAAGAATGGATGTGAAATCGTATACCATGGCTGGTACCCAGATACTTGGTAGGTTTAACAGAAATATTCAGTGGAAATCCTTTTTCTTTTCCTTCTAAGGCCATCCTCTGTTTTTTTCTTTTCCTTGCAGTTCTTAGGCTCTAGAGTGGGTTGAATGAATGGCCCACCCTCCAAAGATAAGCCCCTGTCCCAAGTCCTGGCACCTGTGAATAGGACCTAATTTGGCCAAGGGTCTTCGCAGAGGTACTTAAGGATCCTGAGGTGAGATCATTGTGGATTACCTGGGTTGGCCCTAAATCCAATGACAAAACCTTCCAAGAGACAGAAGGAAGAAGACACACAGACACGGAGGGGAAGGCCATGTGAAGATGGAGGGTAGGCCATGTGAAGATGGAGGCAGAGATTGGACGGACGCTGCCACAAACCAAGGAACTCCTTGGGCCTCCAGGAGCTGGGTGAACTGAGAAGGGTTCACCCCTGAGCCTTTGGAGGAATCGGAGCCCTGCCAACACCTTAATTTCAGACTTCTGTCTCTACAATTGTGAGGGAGCAAATTTCTGTTGTTTTAAGCCACCTGGTTTATGGCAATTTGTTAGGACAGCGGTAGGAAACCAATCCAGGGTCTACCAGGCATTTGAAGTTCTTGCCAGGGAGCTGCTGATCCCAATCACCAACTAGGTCACCCCCTAGTGACCTGAAAACAACAAATCAAACCCACCTGGCACTCTGTCCCTAAAGGCTAAGAGTGAAATGGAGATTTACATGATTCTTTTATCCCATCCTTCCACCAAACAGGGAAGGAAACAGCTAGAGCTTCCCTGAGGCAAACATAGATTGTATTTCTTCACTGCTTCAAACCACCTGGAAGCTTCCCATCACACTCAGAAGAAAACCCCAGTTCCTTACTGTGGCCTAAGACTCTTCCAGACCGGCCCTCCCTGCCAACCCACCTCCCGTGTTTCTCTGACCTCATCTCTTCCCTCCCCCTTGCTCACTTGGCTACACTGGCTTCTTCTTTGTTTCTCAAGGGCTCCAAGCTCATCCCTGCCCCAGAATCTCTGCGCTTGCTCTCGCCTCTGCCTGGGACTCCCTCTCTGAGACTTCACTTTGCTGGCTTGTCCCATTCTTCAGATCTCAACGTAGAGCTCCCCTCCTCAACAAGGCCTGACCGGCCTCCCCATCAGAAGGAGCCCCCTGTTTACTTGCTATCACACCAACGTATGTTTCTTCTTAGCATTTCTGTCCTTCTGAAACGGTCTTCTTTACAAGTTCACTTGTTTATGATCTGCCTTTGCTTCTGGACTGAGAGCTCTGGGTGATCCAGGGCACCGTCCACCCTACCCCCAGGAATATATAGACGATGCTCTGTAACATCTCACTGAACGACTGAAGGAAACAGAGCAAAGCCTGCCCTTTCGAGCCCAGTGCTGAGGCAGTTTTATAAGGGACGCCCACCTGGGGCCAGCTGTGTTCCCTGAGGCTCTTGGCGGAGGTCAGCCCAGTGGATAGAGGAAAGAACCGGCTTTTTGTCTCAGCAGGAATCGTCAGGCCTGGAACTACATGAACATCTGTTGTCAAGGTCACAAGCCCTCCCGAGAAGTCCCCAAGGGTCCCATCTGTAACTGGTGGCAATTATAGGGTTTCTACCAGGTGTGAAGTCTCCCTCTGGAGGGGATGGAGGAGGTGAGCTTTCCAAGGCCTCCCTCCACCAGCTGGTGCGAACTCTCCAGAACCTGCAGGGCGAGCGGGCCATGGCCTCAGCGCCCAGCAGAGCCCCGGGCCCCACTGGCGTTGGGGTGCATCCTTCCAGCCTCCTTCAGGTTATCCATCAAATGTCACATATCTGATTCCACATATCTCTGGAATCTAGAAAAATGGTACAGATGAACCTATTTGCAGGGCAGAAAGAGACACGCAGATGTAGAGAATGGACGGGTGGACACAGAGGGGGAAGGGGAGGGTGGATGTATTGGAAGGTTAGGATTTACATATATATGCTACCATGTATAAAACAGGTAGCTAGCAGGAACCTGCTGCATAGCCCAGGGAGCTCAGCTCAGTGCTCTGTGATGATGTAGATGGGTGGGAGGGAGGTCCAAGAGGGAGGGGATATATGAATACGTAGAGCTCATTCCCTTTGTTGTACAGCAGAAACTAACACAACATTGTAAAGCAATTATACTCCAGTAAAAAAAAATGTCACATACCTGAGAGGCCTTTCCTGGCCTCACACTGAAACTGCCGCCCCGCCTTCCAGCACCCCTACAGCCCCTCCCCGCTTCACTTGCTCCCCAGCACTTAGTGCCCTCGGACAGTTCTCTTATTTGCATGTCGCCCTCTGCTCCCGCCGGACAGCTCCACGGGGACAGGGATCTAGGCCTACTTTGTTCACTGTTTGTCCTCCCAAGCCCAGAACAGTGCCTGGCATATAGTGACCACTTAACAAATATCTGCTAAATTAACAAAAAATTATCTCACTCTTTGCGTTTCCATATAATTCAGGAGCCCAAGCTAGTTTGTGTCCAATAGGCACACGTGTGTATCTGTGTCGTGTGCAGTGGATTTAAAAAATCTGACTTTAAATAGCCCCAAACAGACGATGTGCTCTCTACTGTGCCACACTCCCCAGCCCTCCCTATAGTCTTACACCAACTTTGCCCATTCACGTTACCTGCCTGGTCCCTGAAGGCCCTGCTTTGGCAACTCTTAATATAACTTAGTTGTTGAGACAGCTCTGACCTGTCCCTGGAGTGGAGGGCAGTGTTCCATGTCAATAACAATCATTATCATTAATGTGGTGACCGTCACTGGCTGAATGTTTGCTGTATGCACTGTGCTGGGCACACAACGTGCATCGTGTTACTTAATCCTCCCAACAAACCATTTAACAGAAGGGGGAACTGAGCACAGGAGTTAAATGACTGGCCACAGCCACAGAGCAGGGGCAGTGGGGATGTGAGGACTCCAACCCAAGCTTGTCTGACAGCAGAGGTGGGTGCTGGGTGTCACGTTCAGGAAACATCCAGTTTATAGCACGCAGGAGGTGGTGCTAATGAACCCAGGAAGGGCACAGAGGTCCCCACACACTTGGTCAACTCTCGGCTTCAGTGAGGCTCAGAATCGTCCCCTGGACTGTGTATCAGGTCCCCTCGTCATCCCAGAGGTGACTTTAGCTGGCACACCAGCAGTGAGTCTGGCACAGGGTCACATCGCCCAAATGCCAGGGACCCCAGCGGTGGGAAAGTGATTCCCGTTCGTTCCTCCTGATCAACTCCAGGAGAAAGTCTCGGGTGGGTGCGGTCACGTGGTCACGTCCTTAACACCCTCACATCTCCTATTTCAACAGGAAGAGCCCCGGCCTCCCGGCTGGAGCTCTGGGCGGGCAGCTGTGTTAGTTTATACTGGATTGCCTGGTTTAATTTCCTTTGACTTAGGGCAAGCGATGCTGGCTTCTCTCATTGAGGGCAGTGGAATCCTGCTCTTAAAAAACAATCACGTCTGTTTGAAAAAAGTACATAGTAGTACAGGTGGCAAGGTGGAAAGGCGAGGGGATGGCTGGCCTTTGGCACAATCTGCAACTGTCTACCCGGTGACGTTACTGGCTAAGCGACGCCTCGGGTATACCCTGAGCTCCTCCCCTCTCCTCCAGTTACACAGGCGACGATGATCTTGGCTACTCCTTGGTCCCATCTTCCTGTTCCCGCATCCAATCCATCAGCAAAGCCTGGTGTTCTTTCTTCAAAGAACATCCAGACGCAGAGTCCTGTCGCCTCCTCGCCGGGCAGCGGTCATCCTCTCTCCTCTGAATTAGGTCAGCTGCTTCCTGCCTGGACTCCGGCCGTATATTCCCCGAGGAACAGCCTGAAAGCCTCCTCTCCTCAGCACTCTCCGTGGCTCCCACTCGCTCGGAGAGCAGAGTCCCCGTGGTGGTCCGCAGGCCCTGCGGGATCCGGGCCCGCTTCCGCACCCCGTCTCCGCGGCCACGGCGGCCTCGTCTCTCCTCCCACTTGCCAGCCTCACTCCCGCCTCGGAGCCTTTGCCCGTGCTGTTCATCCTGCTGGGAACGCCTTTCCCCAGCACCTCCAGGGTCTGTGCCCTCACCCCCTTCTTGTCTCTACTCAAAAGGTCTCTTCTTGGGGGGAGGGGGGATATACGGGTAGGGGATTGAGAGGTACAAACTATTAGGTATAAAATAAACGACAAGGATATATTGTACAACACGGGGAAATACAGCTCACATTTTACAATCACCGTAGATGGAGTATAACCTTTAAAAATTGCGAATCACTACCTACTATGCCTGTAACTTAATACGGTACAGCAACCATACTTCAATTAAAAGAATAAAAGTTCTCTTCTTCGTGAGGCCCGCCCTGCCCACCACATCCACAATTTTACTCCCCTGCCCCTGATATTTCACATCCTCTTCCTTGTTTTACGTTTTCAACTCTGCACGTGTTGCTCTAACACGTGATACACTTTGGTCCATGTACGTATTTATCTTGCTGGTCACCCCCCTGCAGCCCTAGATGTCACAGCCATGAGCGCTAGGGCCACTGACCACACCTCACAGCCCTGAAGCCTAGAACAGTGCCCGGCACATAGTAGGTGTTCAATAAATATTTCTCAAAAGCATGAATCTAGGGCGCTCCAGGCAGAATCAAGCCTTTGCCTGCTGTTCACAGACTGAAGAGAAAGAAGGAAGCAGCTGGTAGTGAGGACTTGGCCCTGCTCGGGCTCCAGAGACTGCAGAAAGGACAAAGCTGGCCGTCCACCCGACCTGTCAGACCCTTCTGGAAGGCAGGGGGGCCGCCACCTGGTGAATAATTCACCTGCAGTCAGCAGCCTCGAATGCTGCGTTGGCCAAAGGCAAAATGCCAGAGGAACCGTTTCTTTCTTTTAATGGGCTCCAAACCAGGGTCTCAAAGCCCTTGCACCGCCATCCTCCTCATTTCAAGGCAAATGAGTGATGGTCCACTGTTTCCAGCAGTTCCCTGCACCTGTCTGCTCGGGGCGCTCACCCCGGCCCGAATAAGCCGGCTGAAGGGGAGCTGTGTCAATCCACTATTAAAGCACAATTTAACGGTGCCCTGAAATGAGCGCCGCATCTGTGCGTAAGCAGCACGACATGTTAAGCCTCCCCTTGGGGACCGTAACCTGTTTTATTAAAGCTGCCACAGTGACGAGGCTTGATAAATCCACATCTGGGACAGGAAAACATATGATCTAATCTCCTTGCCCAGCACAGCCCTAATGCAGATGGACAGCTCTGAGGGGAGGGAAGGGCCTGGAAGACCAGGCCACACAGAAATAAAAAGGCCAGCCAACCAAAACTTCTGTCGCCCAACACAAGCCTGGGGACACGCAGACAAAAACAAGACCCGGCTTCTTTCCACGATCAAACCTTCCGCCCTCGCTGGGCCAGGGTGAGGTCACCCTGACACCTTCCTTGGTGACTCTAATAGACTGGGGAGGCCTCACCGCCACCCTGATGATGGCGACTTAAATTCTGGGGCCCAAACCACTCACCTGCCAGAAACACGGTGCTTCCTCCACATACTCGTCTGCCCGTCCCCTTTCTGATTGCTTTTGTGGGGTGCTCTCAGTGTACCACCTGGGCTACTATTTGATTTGATATTTTTCTCTAATGTGACTTTAAAAAAATAAACTTTCCTCTCAACCCAAGTAACTATGTGAAATTCTGGATCTGATATGCTACTTAGATTTTTTTTTTTTTGGAAGCATATTGAAAGAAGTTTGTAAGTAGTAAAATCAATGTTTGTCGACCTGTCACACAAGATGATTTCGTGCACGACCTGTGTCCTAAAAAGGCATTTTGGGAGATACTGATTTAATGTGCTCTTCTAAAGGTTTGGGTCAGGGCAACTGCTATCTCTGGGGACTTAGCAGGTGCTGGGGGCTCTCAAGATTCAAAATATGACCCAATTTGGGCCATTCCTGGGACTTAGGTGGCTCACATCTACTTTCTGTCCTAGAGCTCTGTGTCAACTAGGAGAAGATGCACCCTACATGCCACCCCCGCCCCCAAGACAAGGTCCTGCGGCCCCCAACTTGGGTGGCATTACATAGGAGGCATTGGTAATGGATGGATAACTAAAGGGATGATGTTTTCTGATGTTTGTTTTCTTTAAATTATAGGTAAATAATTAGAGTCTGTGATGTCGGACCCTCCTTGGGAAGTAGTGGGAGATGGGACACGGTTAGCAAACCCAGGGCCTTGACTTAAGTCTATGTTTAACCATTGCTTTTTCTTACCTAGACTATTGCAGAAATTTAATTGAGAAAAAATATATGCAAAGCCTTTAGTTCAATGCTTGGCATACAGAAAGGACTCAAAACATGTTAGCTTTTAAAAATTTAAATTACAGTAGCTCCCAACTGTATATGGTGTAACAGAGATCACAAATCAAGCGCCTCTGGACAGACTCTTGTCTGCGTGTGTTGGATTTAGGTCTGCTCAGAAGTGTTAAAAAATCTGAATTAATTGCTAACTTTTATTTGGGAGATTTCACATCAATCCTGATTTCAGGCTTTGCATGAAAATACACAGATCTGGGCTTGATGGGCCCACAGGTGGGTGGATCTGAGTAGCAAAGGCTGGCTTTAGAAGGGCTCCCCTCCGGTTCTGCATGGGCCCCCATCAGGGCCACTTCCCTCATCTGCGGTACCAGCCCGGCCCTGCAGGCACTGGGTTTGCAACCCATAGCTGATTCTATTCCAGCTGAACTGACCAGCTAAGTAAACTCGCTAAGTAACACTGTGGCCTGAAGACCCACACAGACCAGGCTTTAAGGGAGCAAAGAGGGGTTGTGGGTTTGGGTAAAGGCTGGTACAGAGCCTGGACCAGGACAGGCCGGCGGTGGGGGCCGTGAGCTCGGTGGGGAAGCACGTGTGTCCTATACCACCTCATGGCGCCCATCATTTAACCACACCCCCCTGCTGGGGGTGCTGCCCCTTTGGGGTACCCTTGCTACTGATCTCTGGTGTGGCTGAGACCCCAGGTTGCCCACCAATAACTGTTTTCCCTTCTTCCTTATTAACAGGCCCTGACTTTAATCTTTAACACACCCAGCTAGGAAACTGCATCTCCTAGACTCTCTTGTAGCTCCGTGTGGGAGTGGTCCTTCCTTTAACCTTCCAGATCCACTGTCTGCCTCGGTCTCCAGCCCAGGAAGCTGGCCTGGATGGGCTGTATCCACAAGTGGCTTTATACTCTGGCTTTGGGCTAGGTTTGGCTAATGGGGGGCCCTGGCAGGAGATCGGCAAAAGGAAGAACTGAAGTTCGGGTATGGATTCCTCCATCTTGCTCCCTGTGGTGTCAACAGAGGGCGACAGCTCCTACTGAATGGCCCTGTGTCATGAGTTTCCAGTAATCATTTGCTGCCCTCACCCTCTTGGTCTTGGAGTGGGGATGACCCCACTGTTACTAACTACCCTTGAGTGCTGCCCTATCACTAGTGATTTCCCCACACTTGCTCATACCTTAGCAAAAAAGTTAAACCCTCCTTGAATAACTCAAGTTTGAATGTGTCTTGTATTTCCTGCTGAGATTGTGTGGCTAATTAAATAAGTTCTGTCCGTGTTGTAGGTGATGTCTGGGATGCGGTTCTTAAAGGGAGCTGACTTAACTTGAAGGTCCATCCTTTTTGCCCTTCTGCTTCCTCCTCCTCCTTGCTGCCTGGAATGTGGCTGTGATAGCTGGAGCTCCAGCAGCTATTCTGAATGATGAAGGTGACCTTAAAGATGGAAGCCACACAATAAGCACAGTAGAATACAAAAGTAGAGAAGGAGCTTGGGTCCCTCATAACCTTGAAGCCACCAGGCTGGCCCTGAACTGCCAACTTCCAGACGTTTTTATGTGAGTAAGAAGCAAAACTGTCTTGTTTAAGCCACTGTTATATTTTCTTTTACATGCAGCCAAACCTAATGCTGATACACTTAGCTTCCAGAATTTAAGTGATCTCTTAAGTGTTGCTGAATTAAAAAAAAAAAAAAATCCTGCAGGAATGTGCTTGGCAAGTTGAACACCAGGGTGGGTCCACATGAGCCTCTCTTCTTCCTGAGATCACCTGCATCCACATGTCTTTCTAACTCCAGGGAGCGGCGGCAGGAATGTCAGGAGTTGGGATCTCAGAGAGGCTACGTTGGAAGTTACCACCCATCTGGCGTCCGGAATCTGGGCACACTGTCCTGGGCTTCCAGCCATGTGGCCCCTGCACAGCATCCAAGCCTGCAATTTAGAATTGATTTCTGGATATCAGTCTGCAGCACAGGGTGTGGTTTCCTTGTGTTCACAGATGGAAAGAGGCCTGGCCAGAAGCCCTCCCGAGCCTCTCTCTCAAGAGCCAGCCTCTCCTACAAGACAGCCCTCCAGGCTGAAGGTCTGCCGTTTTCAGGATCACAGGCCCCTCTGAGCATCCAGTGAGGGTCTCCGACCCAGGAAAGCACAAACAGGCACACGATCTGCATATAATTCCCACCCTCCTCCACTCCAGGCCCATCTAGGCCTGGGCCTCCCCGCTGAGCTTCTGTCTCTGAGGCTGGCTGCCCTGGACAGCTCCTCTTGGCTTTTCATGGGCATCTGCAACTCACCAGGTCCAGAACTGAGCTCCAGACCATAGCTTTTCCCCATCTCTGTAAACGGAAAATCCCTCCTTGCAGTTGTTCAGACCCAAACCTTGGAGTTATTCTGGACTCTTCTCTCCCACTCCACATCAGATCCACGAGCACATCTTTATCGGCTCTACCCTCTCTAACTCTGGGCAGCGTCTGACTACTTTGTCCACTCTGGTCTGAACCACCATCATCTTGTGCTTGGACCATTGCAGTAGACCCCTCAATTCTCCTATTATATCTCTTCAATCTATTCTCCATAAAATAGCCAAAGGGGTCATATTAACATGTAAGTCAGGTGATGTCAATGTCCTTGCTCGTGTCCATCTCATTTAGAAAGAAAGCCACAGTCCTCTCTCGGGTTCAAAGGCCCTGCATGATCCACCCCCGCCCCCCGCCCCCCCCGCCCCCTGCCACTGCCTCTCAGACCCCACCTCTTCCCGTCCCTTTTGCTCACAATGCTCTGCCATTGTGGGCCATCTGCTGCCCTGGGAGCCTGCCGGGACTGCTTCTGCTTCAGGGCCTTTGCACCCACTGTTCCCTCTGCCTGGACTGCTCTTCCTGGGGGAGTCTCCTTGACTCATTTCCTCACCTTCTTTGCCCAAATTTCCCTTTCTCAGTGAGGCCGCCCTACATAAAATCACAACTCTCCCTTTTCCCTCCCCTCCTTGCTGACTTCCCATCATTCATTCATTCATTTATTTATTTACGGTACGCGGGCCTCTCACTGCTGTGGCCTCTCCCGCAGCGGAGCACAGGCTCTGGACGCGCAGGCGCAGCGGCCATGGCTCACGGGCCCAGCCGCTCCACGGCATGTAAGATCCCCCCGGACCGGGGCACGAACCCGCGTCCCCTGCATCGGCAGGCGGACTCTCAACCATTGCGCCACCAGGGAAGCCCCATTCTTTCTTTTTAATATATTTTTCAGAGCGATTGGGAAAATCCCTGTGTTTGGATGACCAGATCCCCCTGGACCGGGGCACGAACCCGCGTCCCCTGCATCGGCAGGCGGACTCTCAACCATTGCGCCACCAGGGAAGCCCCATTCTTTCTTTTTAATATATTTTTCAGAGCGATTGGGAAAATCCCTGTGTTTGGATGACCCTTGGAGACCAGCAGGGTCTCCTTAACCCTCAGACACAAGAGTTACTGCCAGGTGGTACCACATAAGCGTGGCCCCAACATTCAAAGCCCGTGACTCACACTCGAGAAAGTCCTTCCCTTTTCTAGTCTCCAGCCTGTTGATTACGTCAAGTAGAAAGTCTCAGGGAGGGGCTGCTTCACCTTTAACGCCTCTCTCAAAACTGCCCGTCACCTTTTTTTTTTTTTTTAACATCGTTATTGGAGTATAATTGCTTTACAATGGTGTGTTAGTTTCTGCTTTACAACAAAGTGAATCAGTTATACATATACATATGTTCCCATATCTCTTCCCTCTTGCGTCTCCCTCCCTATCCCACCCCTCTAGGTGGTCACAAAGCACCGAGCTGATCTCCCTGTGCTATGCGTCTGCTGCCCACTAGCTGGCTATTTTACATCTGGTAGTGTATATATGTCCATGCCACTCTCTCACTTCGTCCCAGCTTACCCTTCCCCCTCCCCGTATCCTCAAGTCCATGCTCTAGTAGGTCTGTGTCTTTATTCCTGTCTTACCCCTAGGTTCTTCA
>NC_041227.1:12801394-12831840 GCF_002837175.3 Physeter macrocephalus | reverse complement strand
AGAGGAAAACATAGGCAGAACACTCTAGGACATAAATCACAGCAAGATCCTTTCTGACCCCCCTCCTAGAGAAATGGAAATACAAACAAAAAAATAAAAACAAAAATGGAAATAAAAACAAAAATAGACAAATGGGACCTAATGAAACTTAAAAGCTTTTGCACAGCAAAGGAAACCATCACCTCTTATAACAAAGCCATCCAGGCCTCGGCCTCAGGGGAGGCAACATCTTGCTGAAAGGTGAAAACACTGCTGTTCTCATTAGACTTGGTCTTGCGGTGACCCTCACTAGTATCCACTAGGGAAAAACTAGTGGATACCAGTGTTTCATATACAGTCATAACGAAAGCTTCCTGTTAAAATAATACTTAAGCTTCAAAAGGTAAGTGCAGTTCAAGTAATAGAACAGACGGTCCTGGGATGTCGAAAATATTCTCTTGCTCCAGGCAAGGACCCACGTCCAACTCATCTTGTTGTCTCAGAGCCTGTTCCAGCCCTGGAGGCTCACCAAGGGTTTGCCTGGATTGAATTAAACTAGTAAACCTGGCAGAGTCCACAGGTTTCAAGTCCTATTTGAAGGACACATGCAAACGAGACCTTGGCTTCTGTATTCTTCTCCCTCTTCTACCCTCCTGGTGAAGAGGGCGGCCAAGACCCTGCCGGTCTCCAAGGGTCATCCAAACACAGGGATTTTCCCAATCGCTCCGCAAGAGGGAAGAGATATGGGAACATATGTATATGTATAACTGATTCACTTTGTTGTAAAGCAGAAACTAACACACCATTGTAAAGCAATTATACTCCAATAACGATGTTAAAAAAAAAAAAAAAGGTGACGGGCAGTTTTGAGAGAGGCGTTAAAGGTGAAGCAGCCCCTCCCTGAGACTTTCTACTTGACGTAATCAACAGGCTGGAGACTAGAAAAGGGAAGGACTTTCTCGAGTGTGAGTCACGGGCTTTGAATGTTGGGGCCACGCTTATGTGGTACCACCTGGCAGTAACTCTTGTGTCTGAGGGTTAAGGAGACCCTGCTGGTCTCCAAGGGTCATCCAAACACAGGGATTTTCCCAATCGCTCTGAAAAATATATTAATAATGGAGGCCACTTACTGACCAATATGCCCCGGAACCTGTTCCCCTGGGACCTGGACACTTTCAAATGACAAGTCAGGGAGGCATGTTAAATGCACCCCCCGCCTCACAATTAGGAAACAGAAAGAGCCCCTCTTCTGTGCTGTGTCCCATACCAGCTCTCTCATCCAGACCCTAATTAGGATGGATGGCTGTTCTCTGCCCCGGGACTGGAAGAAAGCCTGGAATCATCTTAGTCGAGAAGTCTCCAGCCCCAAGAACCGTCAGAACTGCTGCCTCTGGATGAGCAGAAAATAGCAGATGATAAATTTTTTAGCACTACCCTCTGTGTGCCAGTTGTTGCTGACTCTGAGATAATGTGCTGGCCTTTTGGGGAACATGCATTATTGATCTGGGTCTGTCTGGTGGTTTATAAAAATCCCACCCTCCCCCCACTACCACCTTGCCATCATCCCTCACCTCCTAAAAGAAGCACAGCCTCCTCCAAATGCTGTTGGAGGGGTTGGCTCCTTTGCAGAAGGGAAGACTTGTAGGCACCGATCTGTGCAAGTGAGTGCTGCGGGGGGAAAGTGACAGTTGCCACCGAACACGAGGGATCCAAACCTACCGCATCCACTTCCCAGAATTTATCTTTCAGAAATCCTTGCTCACTTATGCAAAGATGCACGTGTAAAGACATTCTCAGCAACGGTATTGGTAATGGTGGAAACTAGTAACAAACACACTCCCAATCTGGAAACAACTGAATAGCCATCCCAGGAGACTGGTTAAGTAGAGTAGTGGTTAAGACCACAGGCTCTGGGTTCAAATCTTATTTAGCCACGTTCTAGCTGTGTGACCTCGGACGAGTGACTTCATTTCTCTGGGCCTCAGTCTCTCCATCTAAAATGAAGAGGATGGATCTAGGTGTTGTAAGTTAGCCCTGGTTTTCTCTGCTTTCCTCTCTCCCACATCCTCATCACACCCGGACGCCCTTTCCTTATATTTGCATACGCTGCTGGCTTTATTCGAGAGTCACAGGTGCAAACTTACAATCAGATTCTGACATGAGGCTTAGTTAGATCATGTAGCTGCAGCAAAAATGCGGCGCTCCCAAGAGTTCGTGTTCAATCATTCACCTTGGTTCCAGCCAAAAATCTAGGGGCCGCCACTGATGCTCTTCCTTTCCTCACCACCCACACGCCCCATCCAACCCGTGCACGCATGTCTTCCGGGTTCCACTGTTCCTGCCCTGGTCCAAGCTTCCATCCTCGCCTGCCCCGTTATGGTCCTGTCCTCCTAATGTCATTTATTTCAACGTAACAGCCAGAGGGATCCTACTGGAACCTAAGTCAGGTCACAGCCCCTCCTTTGCTCAAGGCCCATTTTCACTCATGTCTGTTTCACTAAGAATAAAACTCAAAACCCTCAACATGGCCACAAGGCCCCGCACGACCTGGCCTCATCGCTCTCCACTTATGCCCTGGGTCCCTCCACCTGGCTCACAGGCATTCTTTCTGTCCCGACCCACCAAGCTCATTTCTAACTATCTTTGCCTTTCCTGTTCTCTCCAGCTGGAGGGAGCCTTCCCCAGTCCTCCCGCTCCCAGCACAGTGCTCTGCACAGAATAGATGCTTAATCAATATCTGTTGAATGCATGAATAAATGTCCGGGGAGTCCCAGGCAGAACTACGATGGAAGCAGATAGAGGGGCCCCATGAGGCAAGACCAAGGTGCCCTGAGGTCAGGTGCCGCCTGTGAGCACTCTTTGCAAAAATCTGCCAGAAACAAAACTCACGGTCCTATGGACACTTTCCGTAGGCTCCGCATGGTTATCGAATGTGGCTCATTCTAAATGCTGCCTGTGAGATAGGTATCATATGTGTCAAACTGTCAATAAAAGCCCTGGGCTTTGATTGCTTCCTGGCTGCAAATTCTTTTTGCACAGATAAATTCCCTGAGAAACATCTATACTTGTGATCATTAATACAAATCATTATGAGGAATGGCTTGGATGTATAGAAATCACCTTTACTTGGTGCTTAAAAGACTGATTCGTAGGTTTTTTTTTTTTTTTTTTGCGGTACGCGGTCCTCTCACTGTTGTGGCCTCTCCCGTTGCGGAGCACAGGCTCCGGACGCGCAGGCTCAGCAGCCACGGCTCACGGGCCCAGCCGCTCCGCGGCATGTGGGATCTTCCCGGACCGGGGCGCGAACCCGCGTCCCCTGCATCGGCAGGCGGACTCTCAACTACTGCGCCACCAGGGAAGCCCCTGATTCGTATTTTTAATAATGGATCCAAAAAGGGTGCAGACTTGCAGTTGGATCTTCACCGCAATCTTATGTTTGGCTGCAAAGGCTTTTCCAGTAAACCTTTAAATTTGTTGCGACCAACAACAGTTAGTTGCCCTTCGATAGTGGAAAGAGGCTAAAGGCCCACCGCTCACCTGGTCAACTACTGGCACTCCTTACCACAATCCATGAGAACCTCCAAGATCTGGCTCCCTTCCTTCTCTCCAGGGTCATGCTATGACCCTTCCTTAGGCTCCAGCCACATCTGTCTCCTTGGTCCTGCCTCAGGGCCTTTGCACACGCTGTTCCCTCTGCTTGGAAGGCTTTTCCCCAGATCCTCACAATACGCAGTAGTATGTCTATCATCATCACTGATGATGAGAAGGGAAATCTAACTTACAGGAGAAGGAAAATGCAGAGGGGCTTGTATGCTGTCCAGTACGGTAGCCATAAGTGGTTACTGAGCACTTGAAAGGTAGCTGGTCCTGAGATGTCCTCTAAGTGTAAAGTACATGCCAGATTTCAAAAGCAATATAAAAAATGTAAACTATCTCATTAATGATTTTTATATTGATTACATGTTAAGATGACAATAATTTGGATATACTGGGTTCAGCAAAATATGCCTTTAAAATTAATTTCCCCAGTTTCTTTTTACTTTTTAAAAAAGTATAGAAGATTTAGAATTACTTATGTGATTTGCATTTGTGGCTCGCCCCCCTAGATGCATCTTTAGGGCAGCGCTGTGTAGGGTTTAATGTGGAGAAACGGAACCAGTAAAATCAGTGAATTCGAAGGGGGAGAAGACACAAGAAAAGGAGAAAGAAGATTGACATTGAGAGAGACCCCCAAAGGTAAGCTGGAAATATAGGCAGAGTTTGACCCCAGGGAACAGAAGGTCCAGCTGAGATTGACTCTGGGGGCCTCCTTCCTGGTGGCCTCATTTATGGGGACTTCTTCTCAGGCGAATGAAAATGTGGTGAGAAATGCCTCATGTAAATGAAGACGCCCAGCTGGGTGGAGGAGCCCAGGGCCTTGCTTAGCAGGGACGGGGAGGAGTCCAGGATGGTTTACACAGTGAAGCGAGGATACGGCTCAGGGAGGACGCTGTGTGGGCGATAAAGGGAGGGTGCCCTTTTCCTGCTTGCCATCAGTGTAAATGAACTACATCTTGGCAAGGGCCCCTGTCCTCACCCGCTCTACCTGGAACCCACAGCACTAAGAGGGGAAGCAACTCAGGACGAGAGGCGGCTGCCCTCACCCTCCTGAAGCACCAAACCTGTGAATTGAGTTGGGTCACCAGCAATAGGGCCCGCCTTCCCTGCCCCTAGATGCCACCAAGGCTGAGCCCACCCAAACCCGTTAAGATTGGTGGAGCAGGGGTGCACACATACGTACACACACACACACACACACGTGTACACACACACACACACACACACAAAACGCACACACGTGCCCCAGGCTGGTTTCTTCTTTCTGTTCCGCGTCAGCTCAAATATCACCTCCTCTGAGGGGCCCTCCCTGATAGCTAGTCCAAAATCGCTCTGACCCTCCCCCCTCCCCCGCATCCAGCACCCTCCTCAGTTACCCCAGAGCACTTCTCCCTTCTTGAAATTATCTTCCATGTGAACTAGCAATGATTCTGATTATCTGTCTCCCTCGTTCCATGAGAGTACAGACTGTGCCTGCCTGACTCCTTACTGAAGTTCCAGGCCCTAGAACATTGCCTGGAATGTAGTAGGTTCTCAATAGAAATTGGACAGAAATAATGAATTGGTCTTAACATCTCTTCTCCTTAAGACTTTGGAGGAATCTAGGAATGGTCCCGCATTAGAGAAAGGTCGGAGACCCCTAACCTCGAGGACAGCTGTGCATTCAGGTGTGTGGGACCACCCCAGGACTTGGTTCAATCGACTGGACATGAACCCTGCAGGGGCTACCGGAGCATCCTGCATCAGGATCCTGAGACCCGGCATGGTGAGCTTGGTAGGTACCGCCTGCCAGCGGCCAGGGTCTTACCGAGCTCCACATCCTGGTCGTCCGTCAGCACCAGGATGATGTTGGGACGGATGTTTCTGCGGTCCCTCTGAAACCTGCCTTTCAGGCGGTGGTGGGACAGGAACGCCACACTTCCATCCAGGAGAGAGAAGACAGTTGCAGAGAGCAAGCAAAGCAGGACACCGGGGGGCGCCATTTTACGTTTCCGCTGATCCCTTGCTTCTGGCAGGAGGCAGGAGTCTGGAGTTGTGTTTTGTGGATTTGTTTCTTTTCTCTCCTCCCTCTCTACTCACGGATCTAAAGTAAGAGGAAAAGAATCAGGTCAATCTTTTTGTAAAGGCTGCCCAACGGCTCAGACTTAGATAATGATTTCTACGGTGGCTTCTGGCAGTGACAGTGAGAGTTTCTTTGATCAGGGACAGCTACGGCAGAACAAAAACCCAATTCGGCTAAAGTTACAAGAAAAGTATTTGCAACTGGCTCAGAGAATAGACTGGCAGGAAAGCCTTCGGAGACCACTTCTGCAGACAGAACTCCTCTCTTGGACCCAGCGATCCTCTGGATGCGTTGGTGGCAGCCCAAGTCCCAAGTCAGGTAGCCAGCCTGCCTCTGAACCATCCAACCAATGCAAGACAAATCGCCTCCCAGTGAAAGGAAAGGAAAAAGCCCAGTCTGGAGGAGCCGACGTTTCTGGTCATCTGTTCTCTGCCAGCACCATGGAGGATGCAGAGGTGAGTGGATGGAGCCCCGGCTCTCAGGTAGCGTGCGATTCGGGGAGGGGTCTGGACGAGTCGGGCCGATGCTTGGGGCAGGACAACTCTGTTTCAGTCCTGGCTCCGTCACTCACCAGCTGGGTCTCCCCATCAATAAGCCAGCGAGGAACCTCAGCTTCCCCATGAATAAAATGGGGATACATGACTGTTTTAAGAACTCAATCCAACCGGATGTTTGCAAAGGCTCCCCCCGTCAACGGATCCTGTAACTGGGCCAGTTATTCATATTGGTTTTACGTTGCAAAATAAACAAAATGACAACAGAGAAAATTGAGAGCTAAAAAGCTGAGGGAGAAGAATTGTCACATTCCACTGCGACCTTGGTCACCCCCTTGACCCCGGGTCAGACGGGGTCACAAGCAAAAGTAGGGGAGGGGAGGCGGGCCAGCTAATCTGGGCTCAGGCGGGTCTCAGATCTCGCTCTGCTCTTTGCGGTCATTTTTCTACTTCCTGAGGAAATGAGCCTTTAAGTCCTGTCCAGATATAGACTTTTGGTCTCATTTATCTAAAAGGAAAGAAAGAGCAAGCAAGCAGACGTGTTGAGAGGAAACCAAGGTCGTTGGAGTCGGGCTGAGTCACCGCTCCCATGACCTTGAACGACTCCATTTGCCCCTGCTGTCATGGGGAACCCCACCCCACCCCCAAGCCACAGCTCAGGGGACTCATCATGGACCCCAGGTTCCGCACAGGGGGATGTGCTGCCTGTATCATCTCTCCCAGGGACAGCACCAGCCGTCTAAGTGGTCTCCCACTTCCTCCCCTGTCCCCACCCTCCATGCCCCCCGGGGGCAGCCAGCAGGATCTTTCTAAAATTCAAATCCAAACATACAACTCACAGGGGGGATGTGTATGAGGGCCCCCTGTCAACAGATCCCATAACAAAAATCCTTGCTAGTGTTAATCCGGGGATGGCAACGGCCACCTAAGGGGTCTCCTCACTTACCCCCAACCTCCTGCCCCCACCCTCCATTCTCCCCAGGGCAGCCAGCAGGATCTTTCTAAAATTCAAATCCAAACATACAACTCACAGGGCCTGGACTAGGTGAGACCAGGGAGGTGCTCAGGGCACAGGTTTGAAGGGGCACGCACTCCGGGTGGACAGGTGCAAGGCACTCAGCTCACCTTAGTCCCAGCCCTGTCATTCACCTCCTCAGACCCTCCCCTGGCTTCTCATGGCTTGGGGTACAAAATGCAGACTCCCCACCAAGCCCTACAGGGTGGGTGTGATCCGACCCCTGCCCACCTCTCCCCGGTCCTCTCAATTGCTCTCAGGCCCGTGGCTTCTTTCTGTCACTTAGACAAGTCAAGCCTGTTCCTGCCCCAGGGCCTTTGCACTTCCTCTTCCTTAAACCTGAAAGAATGTTTCCCCAGATTCTGTTTGATGGGCTCCTTCTCCTCTGTCAGGTCTTGGCACAAATGTCACTTCCTTGGAGAGGCCTGCCCTGACTGCCCGATCTGAGGTGGTGCCCCTGCCCCAGGAACTCTCTCTGTTTTATAACCTGTTTTATTTCCCTCATAGTCCCTACTACACCTGCAATTATCTTATTTATTGCCCAGTTCTTCCCATGGGAGGGTCTGCTCCACGAGGGCAGAGGCTGGCTTTGTGTTGCTCACAGCTCTCTCCCCAGCACCTAGTACCATGCCTGGCACAGAATAGTGCCAAATAAATATTCAGATAAATAAAGGAATGGAGATTTTGGTGAGGTTCTCTGTGTTCTACAGAGCGAGAGAAGGCTGACAATAGAGAGCAAGCTCCACACAGGGCTTCCCACCCCAGGGGCCTCTGAAAGGACATCTGTGCAGAGAGATGAGATGAAGGCCACATTATCGGGGAGCTGACCTGGGAACTGTGAGTTTCATGGCACCGGCGGACAAGCATCGACTTCCACCTCCATCTCCTCATCTGCTAAAGCCCACATCTCGCAATAGCAAGGGTGGCTGCAGTGACATGTGTTGGGCAGCTGCTTTGTGCCCATGTTATATGATACTTAATTCATGGACTTTAAAGTTACTTGCTGGGTGTCCCCAGGCAAGTAACTCAACCCTTCTATGCCTCGGTTTTCCCATCTATAAAATGGACATGAAGGATTAAATGAGTTAAGGCAGAATGCTGAGTCCAGAGCCTGGCACATGGTGTGTACTGACTGGAACACATCATTCACAGTGAAAACCATTATTAGATTAGGATCAGCACCACTGCAGCTGGGCCCCGCATCAGGCAGTCCACAGCATCTCCCTCAATCTCCCCAACAACCCTCTCACACAGGTACTACTACTATCCCCGCTTAAAAACTGAGAACAGGGCTTCCCTGGTGGCGCAGTGGTTAAGAATCCGCCTGCCAATGCAGGGGACACGGGTTCGAGCCCTGGCCCGGGAAGATCCCACATGCCATGGAGCAACTAAGCCCGTGCGCCACAACTACTGAGCCTGTGCTCTAGAGCCCGCGAGCCACAACTACTGAGCCTGTGTGCCACAACTACTGAAGCCCGCATGCCTAGAGCCCGTGCTCCACAACAAGAGAAGCCACCGCAATGAGAAGCCCTCGCACAGCAATGAAGAGTAGCCCCCGCTCACCGCAACTAGAGAAAGCCCGCGTGCAGCAACGAAGACCCAACGCAGCCAAAAATAAAAGCAAACAAATAAATAAATTAAAAAAACAAAACAAAACTGAGAACTGAGGCATAATCACTGTCCTAAGGTCACCTGGAGAGAAAAGAGCAGGGACAGGGTTTGACCTCTGTTCTCCCTGACAGCTTGGTGAGGGCTTCTCACCACTGAACTCATGTTTCCCAGCTTCTCATATTCGGGGGCCACAGCCCCAATTTCTGCCGGCTCTGCACAACCCTTCCGCTATCATTTGGTTCACATGCTCCTTTAAATAGCTTCATTTAAAAATAAAGACATAAACACACGGTTTTGAAAAAGACGACTTTCTATCCAAGAATAAATGGAAAAGCAGCGTCCCTTTCCTGTAGAACTAATCACACAAATAAAGTAAAACAGAGCAGACACTGTGTTACTCCGTCCGTCTAATAGCTTCTAGTTCACATTTAAGGCTCTAAGCTGAGCTCTGGGCTGGCAGCTCTCATACTTGCACTGTCTCTCCGTTTAAGGGAAATTAGCAGGTGTTGAAAGGCAACGAAGCACATTAGCACCATCCAGAGACTTTCTGCTGGAGGTAATGGGAGGCTTGAGAGGGTTGAAAAGGAGACATGCCCTAGACTCTAATGGGTCCCTGAATTATCCCAAATCATGGGAGGAGGGGATCCTTGAATCATGTTGTTTATCAGTCCATGTCTCCCTACCTCGGGAAACACACTGGGATGCTTTGTGCTTTGCAACTGAAACCGTGAGCTTGACTGACACTCCGGCCAGCCCATTCATAAAACAGACTTCCCAATCGAAAAATAGGCAGAAGACCTAAATAGACATTTCTCTAAAGAAGACATACAGATGGCCAAGAGGCACATGAAAAGATGCTCAACCTCGCTAATTACTAGAGAAATGCAAATCAAAACTACAATGAGGTACCACCTCTCACTGGTCAGAATGGCCATCATCAAAATTCGACAAATAATAAATGCTGGAGAGGGTGTGGAGCAAACAGAATCCTCCTACACTGTTGGTGGGAATGTAAATTGGTGAACAGTATGGAGTTTCCTTAAAAAACCAAAAATAGGGCTTCCCTGGTGGCGCAGTGGTTGCGCGTCCGCCTGCCGACGCGGGGGAACCGGGTTCGCGCCCCGGTCTGGGAGGATCCCACATGCCGCGGAGCGGCTGGGCCCGTGAGCCACGGCCGCTGAGCCTGCACGTCCGGAGCCTGTGCTCCGCAACGGGAGAGGCCACGACAGAGGGAGGCCCGCATACCACAAAAAACAAAACAAAACAAAAAAAAACCAAAAATAGAGCTACCATATGACCCAGCAATCCCACTCCTGGGCATATATCTGGAAAAGATGAAAACTCTAATTCAAAAAGATACAGGCACCCCAATGTTCACTGCAGCACTATTTACAATAACCAAGCCATGGAAACAACCTAAGTGTCCATCAACAGATGAATGGATAAAGAAGATGTGGGATATATATACAATGAGTACTACGCAGCTATAAAAAGGAATGAAACATTGCCATTTGCAGCAACATGGATGGACCTAGAGATTATCATACTAAGTGAAATAAGTCAGAAAGAGAAACACAAATATATGATAGCACATGTGGAACCTAAAAAACTGATACAAATGAACTCATTTACAAAACAGAAATAGACTCACAGACAGAAAACTTATGGTTACCCAAGGGAAAAGGGGAGGGGCGAGGGATAAATTAGGAGTATAGAATTAACAGATACACATCACTATATAAAAGTAGACAAACAACAAGGATTTACTATATAGTACAGGGAACTATATTCAGTATCTTGTAATACCCTATAACAGAAAAGAATCTGCAGCTGTACACCTGAAACTAACACAATATTGTAAACCAACTACAGTTAAATAAAAAAAATACACATTGATATTCCTTCAGACAGACATCGAGTGATAAAATAATAGCGAATTTCTGACGGATGCCCTACAAACAGCAACTCTCTTATACCAGGAATAGTAACAGCAAATGCTTATTGAGGGCCTGCAACGCTCCAGTCCCTGCTCTAAGCATTTTATGTATTGATATACCAACTTGTCTAATCCGCCTATCCACCCATCGATATTATACCCATTTTATGGATGAGGAAGCTGAGCCACAGAGAATTAAAAGCACTTTCCCATGATCACACGGGCAAATAAGGGACAGAGACTGGGTTCAAACCCACTCTGGCTTGAGTCAGCTGCTCAGCCAGAACCTCCTGGAAGCAGATCTCCAGGTAAGTTCCTAAGAGTCCCCCAACCTCAGTTTCCTCATTTGCCTCTGAAACAGTACGAGGCCAGGTGCCCTTGGAGGGCCTTTTTGGCTCTGGGCCTGTGATGCGGAGGTACAGGGGGGCCAGGCCAGATCGTGGGTGGAGCTGGGGGATATGGTCGACTGGACTCTTCCTGGCACCCATGCTGGTCTTCTTAGCAATGCTCCCCTCCATTCCCAGGCAGCTGTAACCCTTCAGCCAGCAGATGCTGCTCCTCTGGATGGAAGTCAAATCTCCATGACCAGAGACTGGAGAATAATAGGAGCTAATTATTTCATCAGCTCAAGTCATCAGTAGGTCGATTTTTGATGAATTCCCCCAGCTCCCACTTTCCCTGGACTTGTGCCAGCCCCTCTCTGTATGCTGGAGAAATCAATTAAAAATGACACAAGGGATTCTGCCTCCATTTTCCTCCTTCTTAGTAAAGATTCAAAGTGGCTGAACCGAGAGAGTATCTGGTGAATCTGTGCAGCGCTAGCTGAGCGATGCTCTGTCCATCCCGCGGACACCACCACTTATTCCCACCAGCTTGATGAAAGGTCCATCCCGCTCCTCTCTTCGTCCTGTGTCTTTCTCACCGATCTTGGCAAAGCCCTCCCAGCCCAGGAAGACATCACTGGAAATGCCTAGTATCCCGAGCATTCAGAAACATCACTCCTGCTTCTGGATTTATCTGACCCGCAGAGAGGAGTGGGTCTCAGGCTAACTGCGCACCACAGCTTTGGGGAAACGCCTGGGACCTCACCCAGGCCTGTCCAGAGAGATCCAGATGGCTGTTTTCCTCTGAGGAGCCCCAAATCCAACAAGGGTAGCTGAGAGGAGTTCGGGAATGATCAGGCAGCCCAGGGAGAGGGAGTGGGAGAGGAAGAAGCGGTCAGAACAAGGCATTGATCAGACGGGAGAAGTTCCCTGGGAGGTGAGAAGA
The DNA here is from genome assembly GCF_002837175.3 of Physeter macrocephalus. NCBI lineage: Eukaryota > Metazoa > Chordata > Mammalia > Artiodactyla > Physeteridae > Physeter > Physeter macrocephalus. The sequence continues at coordinate 12,819,877 of NC_041227.1, read as the reverse complement.
AAGGAAATTGTGGGGCGTGAAGATGCCCTGTGCTGGGGCCAGAGCCCCTGCACCAGACCTGTGGACCTTCCTAGGTGGTCTAGAGAGCCAGACCGCTTTTGTCTTCCTTCATTTACTTTACAAATATGTATTTAGGGCCTACTATGTCATAGGGTTAGGTAATAGGATAATCCTGCCTGGATTACAACAGTCTCCTAATTGATTTCCCTGCTTCTACCTTCACCTCCTTCTATCAAGCAGGCAGAAGGATCCTGTTAAAACAAAAGTAAGAGTCTGTCTTCCTTTACTGAAAAGTCCTGAAGGGCTCCCATCTAATGCTGAATAAAAACCTCCAAACCCTCCAAAGGACCTACAAGACCCTATACAGTCTGCCCATCCCTTCCTGACCTCATCACCTTCCACTTTTCCCCTTGCCCACCTGGCTCTGGCCACATGGTGTCTGTGCTGCTCCTTGCACATGCCAGGCATGTCCCCACCCCAGGGCCTTTGCATGTGCTGTTCCCTCTGCCTGGAGCCTTCATCCAGATCTCTTCACTGCCCTTTCCTCACCTCCTTCAGGTCTTTGCTCAAATTTCGTCTTTGCAGGTTAAAACGGAAATCTCTTTCCTCCCCAGTAGCACCTACCACTTCTGACAGCTAGATATTGTTTCTTTGCTGGTCTCCCCCACTAGAAAGTTCATAATCTGAGGGTATGGATTTTTGTCAGCTTTGTTCACATCTGTATCCCAACACCTAAAACAGTGCTTCGGACATAGCAGACATTGACAATCCTACTGACTTGGCAAAGAATTTTCTCCTTCCTGGTAACAGTACTCATACTCTTGCCCTGCTTGGGGGCACTGACAACTCCTTTTTTTCTGCTTATGTGCAGTGTGAATGCAGGACAGAACATGTGAACCAAGTGTAGCCGATCGGCACATCTCATCTCTCTAGCTCCAGAGATTGGCCCAGAGACAGACATGTGACCCAAGCCTGGCCAATGAGAGAGAAGTAAGAAACAGTTGGGTGGGTACTGGGAAGGGGTAAGCCCAGCCCAGCTACCAATTGGCCCCTGAGAGAGGATGCTCCTGACACTGGACTGAAGCAAGTTCCACCTTGTAGCCAGTTACAGGCTCAAACAAACGCCCTTTGTTGCTGAAGCTAATCGGAAGTGGGGTGGTCATTTGCAACAGGAAATGCCCAGACCAACACAGTTAATACCCTACAAGAATAATGAAGAAATAACTAAAATTTATATGATGTGCTTATCATGGACCGTGGGCACTTTTCTAAATTCTAAGCACTTTTCCTGTGTCAACTCAGGTCACCCTTACAACGACATTATGAGTTAGGATGCTCCATTTGCGGGTGAGGAAGCTGAGGCATGGGGAGGTTCGAGAATTTCCCCAAGGTTGCACTGCTTGGGTGCTGAATATCGTCGCTTGGATGGACCACATCAATGCGCTCTGTGCTCTCTGGCTCCTGGCTGGATTTGGCTCAGAGAGACACTGCCCAGGGAAGGCAGTATGGGAAGACAGAGAGGCCTGGGTACTTTCCAGGTGCCTTCTCTGCCCAGTTGCTAGGAACCGACCATATCCCTTTATTGCTCTACTGAAGGCCACAGCTCCTGTGGGTGGCCCTTGCCAGGTTCCAGCAAATGCTCCCCACTGTTCCCAGCCCTAGAGATCTGTACTGTTCATTTTCTTACACTCTGCTGGTATCATTGTTGGAGGCGCCATCTGTTTCCTGCAGGGCATCTATACTGATAAAGCAAGCGGATAGCATGCCCGAGATTTGCACCCAGATATTCTGGTCCCACGAGTCCTCTCTTGACTCTCATGCCCGCTTGGAAACTGAGAAATGATACAAGAGGCTGAGGTTAAGTGTGTGATATGAACAGGAAGCAAAAGGGGGGAACTGCTGGTCTGCGGGCATTCAGGGAGGGCTGCGTGGAGGAGTCCTTACAGAGAAAAGTTTGAGAAGCCTAAGAGGAACAAAGTTCTGAAAAATCCACAGGATTTGGGTGTGCTCTGAAGAAGGCGTGGAGGGCAGAGTGCCTCAGGCAGGGGAAACAGCTTTAGCAAGCAGCAGGCAGAGTGGAGGAGTGGAAATGTGTGGTCTCGAACCTCACCAGCCTAGAAGCTGTCTAGACAGAGGATGACACATGCACATCTGTTAAACCTTACACTCCCCTGGTATCTCCTCTTCTTCCTGGCCAACAGGTTTTGCCAGCCTCTCTCCTCCTCTCCAGGGCTGTCAAAGAAAGGATAGGAGCTCCTGGAACCTACAGTCCACAGACACTCTCTGTCTCCGTTACCCAAGTCCAAGGGCATCAGGTGGCTCTCTGTGCCTGTTCTTGGAATTTCAGCTGGAGGCAGAGGACCAAGCCAGCAGGACAGGGGACAAGAGAGGGGTCCTTAGAGGTTGGAGAGAAAGGTCAGATTTCAAGACAAGGGCTCAGGATCTGGAAAGGAAATTAGGGCATAAAGAGAAGAACATAAGAATCTAGTTGCCTGCCTAACTATTCATGTGACAAGAAATTCTTGAAGGCTTGCTATGTGCCAGGCATAGTTCTTGGCACTGTAGATAAAACAGTGAAAAAAAAATTACCTGCCCTCATGGAGATGATATTCTAGAGTCAACATATAAGAAGCTGGAGTTGAAAGACTCCTGCTAAAGGTGAGAAGGGTCAGAAAACAGGATTGGAAGTAATAGTAAACCACGAGTGAACTCTTAGAATGGGGTCATGGATTATAGTTAGAGCTCAGAGAAAGTTTAGAAACGATACATTTGAAGTCTTGGGAAGCTGAGTATCACAATGCTTTGCATGTCAAGTGCGGGACCAGATAATTCACACACTCAAATATCTGAGCAGATGCTATGTACCAGGTACTGTATCATGATCAGTGGGGGAAAAAAGAGGCAGACAAATCCCTGTTCTCACGGAGCTGACAGAGAGTGGAGAAAGGCACGCAGATAGACTGCTAAGTGCTGGGGGGAAATGCAGCAGGGAACAGGCTGGAGAAGGGGTGGAGATGGGAACTAGAAACAGAATGCCTGGGTTCGAGTCTCGGCTCCACTACTTACTAGCTTGTGGGCAAGTAATTTAACCTCTTTTGGCCTCAGTGTCTTTATCTGCGAAGTGGGGCCAATAATAGCACTTACAGAGTTGTGAGGATGAAGTGGCTTAATGTCCGTGAAGTCCTTAGAACAGAGCTGTATACAGTAAGTGCCTGATAAATGTTGGTTAGTGTTATTTGTCGAGTTTGGGCCACCCTCCTTTCTGTAACAGCACTCGGTTTTCCTTTGGGGATCCTCTTCTCCCAGTTATTGGTCCATAAAGTCCAAATTAGGCCCTGGCTTCAGAGCTCCAAGACTGGGCCACGGCATCCAGACCTGAGCCAATCAGAGCCTTCCAATCCCCCTGCCTCAGTGACTGGCCAATCAGAGTAATCCAGGCACTTTGGTCCAACTAGGAAGAGGTGCCTCCTCTTTCCAGCTGGCTAACTCGGTCTATGTCAGTCCACCATGAGGACGAGGGAAGACTCTGACGTCATTTTGCCTCATACGGAGTTGGAATGAAGCCAACACACAGAAGAGAACAGAGCTTTGAGATGGAACATACTTGGGTTTTGCCAACATTTGAGGCCTGTATCCAGCTAAACCTGAAGGAGGAAGATTTACTTCTGGGTTCTTTGTTTCAGGCCCCTGTAGATTCTTCCATGTCCTTCAACTGCTTTGAGATATTTTCTTTCAGGTGCCTTTCTCATACTTTGACTCTTTAAGGATATGAATCAAATTCTCTTTTTCTCTTAGGTCACTCGGAGTTGCTTTCTCTGTCATTTGCGACCGAATGAGCCCAACTGGCAGAGCAAGCTGGGGGCAGAGTGTTGACCCAGGTGGCTTCCCAGACACCATCTGCCTCCCTCTATAGAGAGATCTGATGACACGGCGGCTGCTAACCCTTGGCCTGGGCCCAACTCTGCCTTATCACAGGCAAACCTTCCTCATCCTTATTTGCCAGCTGATAAGAGAAGGGTGGTGCAGAAAGGGGGAAGAAATGTGGGCGTGGGAGTCCTGACTTCTGGTCCTGATTCGGCCTCAGTTTCCTCACCTGCCAAGAAAAACAGACTGTTCCCTGGGCACGGCCTGGAACTCTGGGATGGGTGGAGTCTGACAGGTGGGGAGGGAGCCCTCCCTGCCTCCCTCCCTGCGGCACAGCCTGGGTGCTAATTCTTTGAGTTAGCAAACATTTACTGAGCACTTACTATGCACCAGGCCCTATTCCACGTGCTGCAGATTCAGAAACCAATACTCTGTCATGGATCAGACGCCAAAATAAATGACGGGCACGTGAGGTGATGAGTCCTAAGGTGATGAGTGGGAGGCCGGAAGTGCGGGTGGGGGGAGCTTGCATCTTTAAATAGGAGGGTGGCAAAGGCCTCTCTGAGAGATGACACTTGGGCAGAGCCCTCAGGGAGGTGAAGGAATGTGCCTTGTGGATATTCAGGGGAACAGTATTCCAGGCAGAGGGACAAGTGCAAACATCCTGAGGTAGGAATGTGGCTGGGGTGTTTGAGGAACATAAAGTGGGCAAGTATGGCTGGAGTGGAGTTGAGTGGGACCTGGAATGTTCTAGCCCAGGAGTGCCGTGATTGGTTGTAGATTTTAACAGGATCCTTCTGGCTGTGTGTGGAGAACAGACTGTAGGCAGTGAGGTGGACACACGGAGGCCAGTGAGATGACTGCCACAGACAGTGCCTGGACCAGGGTGGGGGCCGTGAAGGGGTGAGAAGGGAGATTCCGGATATTGCTGAATAAATGAATAACTTATTGAACAGAGGGAAGACGGGCACACGCCAAGTGTTCCAATGACTACTTCTCTGTAACAGTTCACCCCCAAACCTAGCAATGGAAATTTTTTTTTTTTTTTTTTTTTTTTTATGCTCAGGGACTTGGGTTCAGGAATTGCAACGGGACACAACAGGAACGGCTGGTCTCTGCTTTATCATGTCTGAGGCCACAGCTGAAAAGATGCAAGAGCTGGGGACTTGAATCCCCAGTCTGGTGGCTGCTGCTGGCAGTCAGCTGGGGCCTCGGGGGGGCCTTGCCATGTGGCCTGGGCTTCCTCACAGCATGGAGGCCTCAGGCTGGTGGCTGATTTCTTACGCAGCGGCTCAGGGGTCCAAAAGTGAGCAGCCCAGCACTCAAGGGGGAGCCGCTTCATCTTTTCTTACTGAACCTCATCTTTTCTGCTGTCCCCAGCATTAATCCCGCTATTCTACTGGTTACCAGCGATACACATGGCTGGCCATTCATGGACGGGACACCAGGGATGCCCCACCTGCAGACAGAGGGGTGAGAAGATCGCACTGGAGATGAGCATGCGGGGTGTTATCTTGTGGCCCCTGGAAAACACAGGGGGCCCTGCCAAGTCGTGGAGGCCTGGGCTCGGCAGTGGGTGAGAGCCTCTCCCCTGCACACGTCACCCCTTCTAGGAAGTGAAACTTGATCCGAGTCAGAGTCCGTCTGTCTGTATCTGCCAAGCTTTGGAGTTTGTGCGTAGGCCCATTTCAAAGATCCCTGAGCCTCAGGAAGCCTTGGGGTGACCAGAAGCCTCCCCCACGTCCACTCCTCTTTCTCGAATGACCCAAAGGGGTTAAATCAGTGGGGCCCGTGCTGAGGCGGTTCTGAAGGGAGAAGATGAGGCAGAAAGCGAGCTTGCCCTGGATGTGAAGGCACAGTGACAGCCTCTCCGCCTCGCTGCAGAGAATGGAGGTGCCCCAGTTACATCTGCACTGAAAACATTGATTTATTTTCACTTTTTAAAAAGTCCCGTCTTTTTAAGCAGAAAGGAAGCCACCTCATAAATGCAGAAACCCAAACAGAACTGGGTGACCTGATTTTGGGGAACTGGCCCTCACTTCCCCCAGTCCTTTCCTCCTGCTGACGTGGGCAATGACCCTCTGCAGGATCGGCCCTTTGGCCGCAGGAGCTCAGGGCCACCGTCTCCCGGGAAGCTGCCCGCTCCAGGAGGCTGCCGTCCCCGGTCTCGTTGGGTGGCCGCTGCCTTGTCCTGGGGGGAGACTTCGACTGGCGGGTGCCGGGCTGGGTTTGGGAGGAACGTTAACATAGCCTGGCAGGGTAGGAGAGTTGCAAACAGCTCCAACCTTCTAGAACTCAGCCTGAGACATGAAGCTTCTCCCGCAATCAACCGCTGCAGTTTGATAGGCAGCTCCCAGGAATTTTCTGGCGACACGGGCAGCTTCCAGGGCCGGGGCTTCTGGTGTGAAGCCAACAGTCTGCTCTGCTCCCCAAAAGGGCGACATGACTGACCTTGACCCCAGCATCCCACATGTCAGGGTCTCGGAAATTCTGCTTGTCACCTGCACTCTTGTTTGTGCCAGATACAGCTTTCTGTCCGCTCCCTTTCTTATTTCAGTAAATTTAGTTACAAAGGCAGTTTTCTCCCTCCATGGGGAATGAGTACCACTTGCCCTAAACCAGGGTCCTTCAGCTTGGGCACTGCTGACATGTGGGGCTGCGTCATTCTCTGCAGTTGTGTGCGCCGTAGGGTGTTTAGCAGCGTCCCTGGCCTCTACCCGTTAGATGCAAGTAGCAACCACCCACAACGATGACAATAAAAATGTCTCCAGGGACTTCCCTGGTGGTCCAGTGGTAAAGAATCCACCTTCCAATTCAGGGGACACGGGTCCAATCCTGGTCGGGGAACTAAGATCCCACATGCTGCGGGGCAACTAAGCCTGCGCGTCACAACTACCGAGCCCTCGCGCCTCAAGTAGAGAGAAGCCCATGTGCCGCAAACTACAGAGCCCACACACCACAACTAGAGAGAAGCCTGTGTGCCACAAGGAAGAGCCTGTGTGCTGCAACGAAAGATCCCGCATGCCACAATGAAGATCCTGCCTGCCGCAACTAAGACCTGACGCGGCCCACCCCCCCAAAAGTCTCCAAATATTGCCTGATGTCCCCTGGGGGGTACAAAATTGCCCCCAGGTGAGAACCCCTGCCATAAATGGATAGCAGCACAAAGAAACAAATGTAGTGACATTACGGTTAAATTCCTGCTCTCCAAGGGCACTGAACATTTTCTTGCAAGGGGAGCAGGCCTCTTTGAAGACCACAACAGAGGGATTAATGGAATTCCCTCCTTGATGACTCAGAAGGCTCAAAAGAGAGCACGAGGAAGTTCAATGCCATTAATGGCCTGGGCACGGACTCCTAAGACGAGGACCACTGGGTCCTGCCCACTGGGAACCATGCCTCAATCCAGTCAATGGGACTGGCTGGGCCGGAGGCCAGGGGACTGGCCCACCGCCTGGCCTCACAGGAATTCTGGATGCTGTTTGGTCACCTGTGGAGAGACACCTGTGTGCAGTGGCCTTTGTCTAAAGTGGGGACACAAACTCAAATGCCTGCAGGGCCCAGGCAAGAGAAGTGAGTGACATGGCCTGGATTTAGGGTCACAGGGAGGGGTGGGGACCGGACCACACCAGTGGGGATGCCATTTTCAGAGTAAAAACAGTCAATACATTTTAAACACTGAGCGGGCCAAACAAAGCTCCTCTGGAGCTTGGCTGGGGGCCCATTTGCAACCCTTCGAAGGTACCTGATCTTTTCTGAGCACCTGCTATGTGCTAGGTGCTGTGTGGCATGCTGGGAAACAGCTGTGATCACCAGGCAGGCCGGGGCTTTGTCCTGAAGGAGCTGATATTCTGGTGGGGGAGACACATATTTAACAAATGAAGATGAATTTCAGATGATCTTAAGTGCTTTGAAGGGAGTTGTCAGGATGACAGGATAGAGTAAATCAGGGGAGGCCTCTAGGAGGTGATGTCTGCGCCGACACCAGAAGGTGGGTGAGAAGCCAGTTGTGGGCGCAATGCTTTCTAAGCAAGGGAAAAAGCAAGTGCAAAGGCCCTGTGGTGGGAATGAGCTGGGTCGGTTTGAAGACCGTAATAAAGACCAGAATGGCAGGAGCAGGGAGCAGGAGTGGCAGCCTGGCACACCTGAGGTTGGACGTCACTTGCCCCCTGCCCACGCCTTCCGGGTAGGCCACACCTGCTGCCCTTCCCGGGTGTTTAGGGGAAACGGGAATCAGATACAGTTCTTCCCACCTCTGTTCTTTGTTGTTTTGTCTTGGCCGCGGACAAAAGCTTCCCTGGCAGCAAGCTACAAAGTTATTTCTGCAAAGGGCTTTTGGCCAAAAGCAATAAAGTCGTACCGTGACAGAGTCATTATTCATGCCTAATTGCGGGCTGGTTCTCGGCATCGACTGCCTGGCCAGGGCTGGCAATGCCAGTCACTCCCCCTCCCACTTGTTAACCCCACACGTTCTCAGTACTGTTTACCCCCATAGAACCCATATTTAGGTTTCCAGAGACTGTAGTCTCCTTCGAGAAGAACATAAAAGGGATGAAAGGCTATTTTGACTGCTCGGTATTAATAATCCAATTATTTCTTCCCTTTCACCCAATCCACAGCCATGGGCACCATGCTCACCCATCGGGCCCCTGCTATTAGGAGATGCGCGTCTCATTAGCTCACCTTGGAAAGGGCCTGACACTTAGCAATTATTTGAGAAGATTGTACTCACAGGCAGGGGAGGGAGTCTGAAGCAACTTTTACCAAATAACCCACTAAATTTAGAGATGGGAGTCAGAGAGAATTTCGAATGACAGGTCTGTTTCCAACCCTGGAGTGCTGTGCTGTCTAATTAGCAGCTGGAAATAGACTGTCACGTGGGAGGACAGCCTGGGTCACAGGTGTTCTCTGAGCTGGGATCAGTTTCTCTGGGGGACTCGCTGGGTGTCACCAGGCGTTACTGTGTGTCCAGGTGCCCAGTGGCTGGAAGAAAGGGAGTGAGGGCCGGCCTGCCCGTGTTCATGGTGGGGCGGGGTCTGGGGAGGCAGGAACCCACCCACTGCGCAGGCCGGTCCCTTATTACTGTGCATGCTCTCCCTTCCGGGGCCAGCTCCAATCAGCCCCATCTTCGGGGTGAGGATGCTGAGCATAGCCAGGGTTCTGGGAGCTGACTTTGGCCCATAAAATGAGGGGGGGCTCCCAAACCCTCAGCAGTCCCTGAACTATGGGGCCCCTGCCCTGGAAGAGCTGCCACACAGGTTTGGGCATGCTACTTGTACCAGACTTAAAAAAAATTCATCTATCCATCCATCCATCCATCCATCCTCCATTCATTCATTCATTCATTCAAAAATGTTAACTGCTCATCCTGGGGCAGAGCCACTTACTCAGGGGCTGTGCAGAGGTTTCTAACTCTTTTTGTCTGTCCAGCATCTGGTCCCCTTCTCTTGACAACAGTACCCCAATTTCCTCTTGAGGATTCTCTCTCCCCTGCCAAGATGCCCCGCCCTCTCCTGCCATGTGACCAAAGGGTGACCCTACGACAAAAGTTGGCCAATCAGACTCTCTCACTGGGCCCTTGACACTCAAATAGAATGTCAAGAGCAGGAAAAAAAAAAAAAAAAAAAAGCAGGAGTGCATTTATCTCATTGGAACCCCTCCTTCAGGAGGCTGCCAGCCACTCCTGCTCCTAGGCCCCTAGAACTTCTGAAGCTAAAGCCTTAAGAAGGTCTGGCAGCTTTTACATGTGTGCTCTTAGAAGTCAGGCTATCCTGAGACCACCATACCGTGAGGAAGTACAAGCAGCCATGGGCAAAGGCCATGTGGAGGAGGATGGAGCCGTTCAGCTGATGGCCCCAAAGAAGCTCCCATCTCTTGATTAACACTAGCTACCAGCCGTTTGGGTGGAGCCATTTTGGACCTTCCAGCTGATATCATTTGAAGCAGGAGAACCACCTGGCAACTCACAGACTCGTCAGAAGTAAATAATCATTGCTTTAAGCCACTGAGCTGGGGGTGATCCATTACACAGCAGACACACAGCTAAAGAATCCGCAATGACACTGATTAGAGCCTGTTCCTCCAACGGGAAGGTTTCAAATGACCTATGATGAGTCAACATTTTTGGTCTCCTGGGGCCAATCAGATGAACACTTAGAGGAGAACATCATTCATTCATTCATTCAATCACTGTTTCAAACAGCGGTAAGCTGGCACAAAGATGAACAAGCTTAAGGAGCTCCTATTCCGGTGGGGGCATCACATACACTGCCTCAGTTTCCTCAGTTATGAAATGGAGATGATAACAGGTCCTGATTAAGAGGATTGTCATGATGATTAAATGCTTGGCAACAGTACCCATTAGATACTAGATTTTGTTATTATTATAATAAATTGAAGTTCCAATGCATTATCCCTAGAAGGGTGGCCATCTGGTATGAACAAAGTGTTACAGCAAAGGAAAAACTCAAATGCCCACGTGGGCCAGGCAGGTAACGTAACCAAGTATAAGAAAAACTTGAAACCCACACACCTCCTTCTTTCCACCTCTCGCTTTACCACTTTTCACAGAGCCATTCGAACGCAGAAATATTGCTCCATGAACTAGGAACAGCAGGGCAAGTGCAATGATAAATGGCAAATGAACTTGGTTGTACCCTCAGACAATAGGGAATGGGGGTGAGGAGGACTGTGGCCAAGTGGAAAATATACCATCAGTGGGGACAGGAGCCCAGTGTGGCCACATATGGCCCATGTCTATTTTTCAGAAGCTGGAAACTCTCATTTTTAAAATGTGAAGTCTCACAGTTGTTAAAAATCTGCCAACTTCAAAAAATGTTAAAAATAGTGTGTAAGTCAAACAAAACATTTCTGTGAGCGGAATATGGGCACTGGTCAGCCAGCCTGTGATGTCCTATTCCTAAAGGATGGCAGAGAAAGGAGACCTCTCACTTTGTTTATCTGTAAAACGGGGATTAGAATATCCCTGTGCTATAGACTGAATGTTTGCATTCTCCCCAAATCCCTATGTTGAAACCTAATCCTCAATATCATGGTATCTGAAGTTGTGACCTTTGGAAGGTGATTAGGTCACGAGGGTGGAGCCCTCAGAAATGGGATTATTAGTGCCCTAATAAAAGACCCCAGAGAGCTCCCTTGCCCCTTCTGCCATGTGAGGACACAGAGAGAAGGTGGTGCCATCTATGAGCCAGAAAGCAGGCTCTCACCAGACACTGAAACTGTTGGCACCTTGATCTTGGACTTCACAGCCTCCAGAACTGTGAGAAATAAATTTTTGGTGTTCATAAGCCACCCAGTCTCTGGTTTTCTAGTACGGCAGCCAGAATGGACTAAGACACCCTGAGCAAGCACTTAGACCACCACCTGGCATGCAGAACTTTCTCAGTTGTGTGTGGGTCCCGGAAAGGAGGTGAGAGAGGCAGGTCCCCTGCACGGTGATAGCTTCTTCCAGGAGGGGACAACTTGGGGAAAGGGGGGGTAGTTGTCATTCCCAGGGCCCAGGGCAGAAATCTTCGATCTAAGAGCCCTCATTACAAGGTCATGTCACGGATCCCTCATTAGAATGTCATGATCTCACGGATTAACTTATATATCTCAGGTGGTCTGAGACTGGTAAGAAGTAGAACATGCCACCAACCCTTCTGCAGGGCCTGATGTCCCTGCTGTGGTATGAGGGAGGTATCTGCTGCTGTGAAAAGGATGTTAGCACAAAGCCCGGCTCCTCCACTGGGCTGGGTACCGGGAGGGGACAGGGACTGGTGACTAGGTGAGAGCAACCCTCTCCACTCTTACCTGTGCTTTTTGGCAGATGACAAACAGGGTTCGACTCCCTTGCCTTGAGCAAGGATCCCCAAACACTAGATTCAGATCCACCAGCACATCTCCAAGCCTCCTTCCCTGACTCTTTCTTCCCCAAAATATTTCCTGAGTACTCAGAATGCCAGGCCTTGTTCTAGGTGCCGGGATACAAACAAGGTCCCCACAACCATGGGGCGTACTTTTTAGCAAGAGGACAAAGGATAGAAGCAAATAAGTAAATCCAGGTAATTCCAGAGAGTGAAAAGTGCTATAAACATAAACCGAGGAGGCATTCTTGACATTCTGAGGAGGTGACATTTGAGCTGAGACCTGAAGGATCAAGAGGAGCCAGACTTGTGATGCTATGGAGGAAGAGAGGTCCAGGCAGCGGGAACAGGAAGAGCAAAGGCCCTGAGGTTGGAACAAGCATTGATGAAGCCAAGGAACAGAGAGGAGGCCAGTGTGACTGGGTGTAATATGCTGAGTGGAGTGAGACGGAGGTGGAGGTCAGGCGGTGCAGGGCAAAGTAGACTTTATTATGGGTGTAGCCGGCCCCTGGAGGGAGGGTTTTATTCGAGGAGCTGCTAGCTCCTACAAGCCCTTTTGGGATTTTGCAGAAATGCACCCTTTCTGGCACGTACTCTCCTGCTTCAGCAGCCCTCAGCTTCAGTTGTACATTGGAATCATCTGGGAGCTGTAAAATAGCCTGATGTCTGCCCCTCCCCCCACCCAGGGGTGCTGATTTAATTGGTCTGGGTATGGCCTGAGCACTGGAACTTAAGAGCTCCCCTGGAGATTCTGTTAGGAACCCCGGCTCCACTCACAAGCATCTCCCTGTGCACATGGTGAGAAGCCCCATCCTGGGCTCCTAGGACACACTCAGGGCCCTGTCCTATAGGTCCTTCCCCTACAGGTCAGCTCCTTTCCTGAGATGGACTCACTGAGGCCTAAAAGAGGAGGTGGGCGGGGCAGGGTTGGGGGGTGGACATGACGTAGCTCATCAGCTCAGGAAGCCACAGAATCAATCTCTAAGCCCAGTTATGCCTTCAGCCTGCTCCTGTCTCTCTGAGCTGGACATTCCTCATCAGCAGGAGGGACAGCAATGGCTTTTCTTATGAACGGAGTGGCTGAAAAGACCATACAGGATGCTAGGTGTAAAAGCACTTCAAAAGCTAAAAAGAACTGACACAGCCACTATAGAAAACAGTGTGGAGGTTCCTCAAAAAATTAAAAATAGAACTACCACATGAGGGACTTCCCTGGTGGCGCAGTGGTTAAGAATCCGCCTGCCAATGCAGGGGACACGGGTTTGAGCCCTGGGCCGGGAAGATCCCACATGCCACGGAGCAACTAAGCCCGTGCGCCACACATACTGAGCCTGCGCTCTAGAGCCCGCTAGCCGCAACTACTGAGCCCATGAGCTGTAGCTACTGAAGCCCACGCGCCTAGAGCCCGTGCTCTGCAACAAGACAAGCCACCGCAGTGAGAAGCCCGCGCACTGCAACGAAGAGTAGACCCCGCTCGCCTCAACTAGAGAAAGCCCGTGCAGCAATGAAGACCCAACGCAGCCAAAAAAACAAAACCAAAAACCAAAAACCAAAAAACTACCACATGATCCAGCAATTCCACTTCTGGGTATTTATCCCAAGGAAATCAAATCACTCGAAAAGCTATCTGCACTGACCCCCCTGCCATGTTCACTGAAGCATTACTTACAGTAGCCAAAATATGGAAACGATCTAAGTGTCCACTGATGGATGAATGGGTAAAGAAAATGTGGTATATGTCTATAATGGATTATTCAGCCATACAGAAGAAGGAACTCTTGCCATTTGCGACAACATGGATGGACCTTAAGGGCATTATGGTAAGTGAAATAAATCAGAGAAAGACAAATACTGCATGATCTAAATCTAAAAACAAAAAACAAACCCATAACTGAACTCATAGCTACAGAGAACACATTGGTGGTTGCCAAAGGCGGGGGGTGGGGGATGAGCGAAATGGGTGAAGGTGGTCAAAGATATAAACTTCCAGATATAAAATAAATAAGTCTTGGGGATATAATGTACAGCATGGTGACTACAGTTAACAATACTGTACTGTATATTTGAAAGCTGCTAAGAGAGTAGATCTTAAAAATTCTCATCACAAGGAAAAACTGCAACTATGCGTGGCAATGGATGTTTATACTTACTGGGTAACTATTTTGCAATGTGTACGTGTATCAAATCATTACATTGTAATCATTATGTTGTATATCTAAAATGAATACAATGTTACATGTCAATTATATCTCAATTTAAAAAAGCTAAAAAGTATCTACAAATATAAGCAATAATAACTATGACGGCAATAACATCTGCCTTTTGAGGCAATTTCCATGGACCCACACACCGTTCTAGTGTTTCACAGTAACTCTAGGAGGAGTCTACTGGGATTGCCCCCATTTTACAGAAGAGGGATCTCAGGCTCAGAGAGGTCAAGTGACTTGCCCAGCTCCACCCAGCTTCTGAATGGCCAAGCTGGGATCTGAACCAGGAAGTCTGGTTCTGGAATCTACGCCCTTAACCATTATGACGCATGGATTCTCAGGGAGTTATGTTCAATCATCTGTACCATCTTCATCTCCTGCCCTGGTGGAAACCACTGATACCCAGATTAACCCGAGAACTCATCACCCCATTCACTGGAGAGGCTGGGCCACGCCAACCACGTGCGTTTATTTCACTGGCTGGACTGGGACATTTCAGGAACATGTCAACAGGAGGGCGAGGGGCAGAAAGAGGGGCTTGGGGACAACTCTGAGGCAGAACCTATGGGCGCCTCCCCTTCCGGTCATTCCCTGGTCTACAGGACCCCAGTATTTTCAGGGGGTGGATCTTCCCCCACCCTGGCAACAAACCAGCATTAGTCTAAGCCAGTGGTTCTCAAGGGGGTGAAATCATTCCCCAAAGAGGTGTTTCTCTGGAATCTGTGAGGTTTTGGTTGTCACATGACTGGGGGATGCTTCTGGTGTCTAGTGGGGTTGCAGGGATGGTGGATAATGTGATGCTCCACGCAGTGAAGAATCTCCCCATTTCCAGCATGACTTTTGGACATCCCACCAGACATTCATGTAGGTGAAAAAGCTTTTACATTGCCTGACCTTAGACATGAACTCCGCTTCACATATAAACACCAAAGATTTGTGTGGTTCTACCCTACGCTGAGCTTTCCAGGAATGCAACCACTAAGGAAACTGAGGGAAGACTGTAGTTTGTTTCATTTGGAAAATTTGGTAAATTGTTCTTTTTTGGAAAATCGTATTACTTATGGCCATAGCACTTGTGGTCTTCAAGTTGCCAAACCCAAACATCTGTATCCCACTGCATTTGTAGCTGTCAGATTTATGTGATTCTACACTTGTGTGAGCATCTGACTGCTTCATTACACCTTCTAATGTAGTTGTGTCTAAGTGTTCATAGGCTGCAATATATATGCTCAATTAGAAATCACTTTCCTTTTTAGGTTTTCTTTAAATTACAGTGAGGGTACTTTATTGATTAAAATATATGTGTAGACAGGTTATATTATCTATGAATTTACTTCAGGTAAACTTGGCAAAATATGTTTGTTATAAGAAGAGGGTGTTTGACCTGCTAATTTGGGGAACCACTAAGCTAAACCGAACATAAAAACCCTATTTCCCAGGGCTTCCCTGGTGGCGCAGTGGTTGAGAGTCCGCCTGCCGATGCAGGAGACACGGGTTCGTGCCCCGGTCCGGGAAGATCCCACATGCCGCGGAGCGGCTGGGCCCGTGAGCCATGGCCGCTGAGCCTGCGCGTCCGGAGCCTGTGCTCCGCAATGGGAGAGGCCACAACAGTGAGAGGCCCGCGTACCGAAAAAAACAAAAAAAACCCCTATTTCCCTTTGTCAGTGTTTGGCTTAGAGGCTAGTACAAAACCCAACCCCAGGCCAATGAAGCTAAAGTGAAGTCTGCTGGGGTGGGGGTGTTCTTGGAAGGATTTTGCTAATTAAAAGAGAGATGGCAAGGAATCCTGCTCTTTATTCCCATTTTGTAGGGGGATGTGATGACTGGAGCTGTGGCAGCCATCTTGAGATCATGAAGCAACAAAGACCATGAAGCTGAGGACAGAGGAACAGGCTAGGAACATCCTGGGTCCTTGATGACATTATTTTTTACCAACAAATTGGCCCTTGGGCTCCCCCGCTTTGGATTCTCATTATGTGAGAATTAAGTGTTGCTACTGCAGAAGCCACTCTCAGCCAGGAATTCTATTACTTGCAGTGAACACATCTTGATTCACACTAAAATGATTAGGACTCCAAACCACTAAGACTCTAGTAGGCTTTCCTCCTCTCTGAAATATCAAGGTAAGTGGCCTGCAATCAGAAGTCTGTGGACAGTGCCCGTCTCTAGAACAGGCCAGAAATGCTGCTTTTGGATGATCTGATTTTCACCAGAGCATGAACATCTCCTGGACTTTTGTGGCTAAAAACACTCCCCTTTTCTGGCTGCTTAGGTGGGTCAAGTCACCCGCTGGGACCCTGGTCTCCAGCCAATAAGAAAGGCTGTTGGCAGCATTCTTCTCCTAACACATCTGGCTTCCACCTGGCCAAACACATCTCGGGTACTGTTCATGGTCCCCGGGGACGGCCCTGTCCATCAACTCACACACACAAGCCCTGCTCATAACGACTCTGAGTTTGGGATAGAACTTATCCAAGTTTCAAGCAAGGCCCAGGTGTATAAAGCAGTGGATACAGGCCTTTCATAAGATGAAGCTACATGTCAGAGGCCAGGGCCACTGGGCAGCATGTGTTATTGGAATCATGTTAAGAGACCGTGGAAAGTTCAGAACAGTGGCAGATGCTGGTTAGAGAAAATTCCACGAAGTCTGGGTCTGGGCTGGAGGAGAAGCTCTGAAGACCATGCGACCAGCTGTTCTACCAAGGAGGCACTGTGCTGCCTGTAAGGCCCAGGATCCCATATGAACTTAAGCAGTTTCCCGGGGCATCTGTTGCAGAGTGATGACTATTTAGCTCTGTCTGCTAATCACTGAGCAATGAGTAGACGGATAAGGTGGGGTGAAGGGGCTCAGCCTGAGCCTTTGGGAATTTCTCACGAGCATCATAAAGAGGTGAGCACGTGGGATGTGCTAAAAATATTCATCCAACTGATGCATGACAGGCACTGGAGTGGGGGAGGAGGGAGGAAAGCCCACCAGGGAACAAAATACATTCTCCCTAGATGATCGTGTCCAGTCGCAGGGCTTAAAATAACATGGATGTACTGATGACTCTCAAATTTCACTTGCCAGTACCAACCAGCTCCAGACTTGTGTATCCAGCACCCAGTGAGCTTTCCGCCACCCGGGTCGAGTGTCATCTCAAACCCCACGTTTCCACAACTACGTTCTGGATCATCCTCCCTCCTCCAAACCTTCTCTCCTTGTCTTCGCTACTTAGGAATCACCATACACCAACCTGCCCAGTCATCTTTGACTCCTCGGACCTAGAGATATTTGGGGCTGAGTCATTCTTTGTTGTGGGGTTGTCCTGCACATTGTAGGGTGTTTAACAGCATCCCTGGCCTCCACCCACTACATACCAGTAGCATCTCCTCCCTAGTTGCGACAACCAAAAACATCTCCAGACATTGCTAAATGTTTCCTGGGGGGCAAAGTTGGCCTTGGTTGAAAACTACAGTTCTTCCCTCATTTTGAGTATCCAATCCACCAGCAAGCTCCACTGGCTTTGCCCCCAAAATGTATCTCCAAGCCACCCATTTCACTCCATCTCCATTACTACCACCAAAATCCTGGCCAATATCAGCTCACCATCCTCATGTCTCTGCTTCCACCTGCAAAGCATCCCTCCCATGGTAGCCACTGAGATCTTTTTAAAACACCAATCCTGTCATTCCCTGACTTAAAACTCTCCAGTGGTTTTCCATTTCATTTGAAATAAAATCTAAATTTCTCACCCTGGCCCCCATTTCTCACCACTGACCTCATCACCCCCCGCCCCCGCTTACTCACTACCCTTCACCCCACTGGACTTCTATTTGTGTTTTAAACAGGTGTCTTGAACAGGCCACTCCTCTCCACCTCCAGGCCTTTGCACTGGCTGTTCCTTCTACCTGGAATGCTCTTCCTCTAGATCTTCCCCAGGTTGGCTTATCTCAAAATTTAGGTCAAAACTCAAAAGTCACATCCTCAGAGAGGCCTCCCTTGACCACCTGCCAAAAGTTGCCCTGCCCCACTCCCCATCATTTCCCATCACATCACTTTCTTGTTTCTACCGTAGAGCCTGTCACTTTCTGAAAGAGCCTCGGACTTGTTTGCTTGTGTATTATCTGCTTTCTCACCCTCTGGAATGTAATTCCATGAGAGCAGGGTTCTCTCTTGTTCATCCTAACGCCTAACACAGTGCCTGGCACACAACAGCTGCTCAATAAACACGTGTGCACTGACAAATAAAAGGAATGACCTCTTAATCTGTACTGCAGTTTCCAGAACACCTTTATATGCCTGATCTCACTTAGAGCATTTCCTCTGCCTTCCGGCTGCCCCTGCATCAGACAGGAGTACAAGATACGCACACTCGAGGGCCCCCCTTCCACCTCTTTGCTGATGCGGAACACACACACACGCACACACACACAGGGCACTCCGGTTCCCTTCCAGCAGCCAGGGCCCTCCCTGGGAGTTGGATTCAGCAGAGTCTGGAATTTGAGCTTTTTTTTTTTTTTTTTTTTTTTTTTTTTGTGGTACATGGGCCTCTCACTGTTGTGGC
>NC_041227.1:12789910-12801270 GCF_002837175.3 Physeter macrocephalus | reverse complement strand
TTCCCGGATCGGGGCACGAACCCGTGTCCCCTGCATCGGCAGGCGGATTCTCAACCACTGCGCCACCAGGGAAGCCCTGGAATTTGAGCTTTTTAACAAATACCTCCGGACGACTCTCATGGTGGAAGGTTGGGCAAACACTGCCCCACCAGAAATCACAGAATCATAGAAGTCCCTCGCTGACTGTTTCAAGGACCTGTAGGGACCTGGGCCACTCTCTGCTGGAATGGGTTGAATGCCTTGAGCCGTCATGAGCCTTACTTCAAACTGTTGGAGACTGGAAGACACTAGGGTCTGTAGTCCATCCAGGAGGAAGAGTTTCAGAAGAAGAGACCTTCAGCCCCTTACCCCTTAAGAATAAAGGTGTAGAGTCTCTCGCGGGAAATGAGACAGGCTGGGACCTGGGACCCTTTGCTGCAGTGCCACAGTTCTTGCACCTGCTCAAACGTCTCCTCGAGCAACAAAATACAGAGAAACTATAAGGGATTAAAAACAACTGTGTGCATATGCACAGCTGGGGCAAACTCTGGACAAGAAGATACAAAGAGACCAAAAAGCTCAGCTGCCACTTCTAAGAGCCCGGAGCAAAAACTGCGCATGCCCCCTGCACACAGCACCACCTAAGGGGTGGGCAGACCACCTAAGCCACCGCTCCAGCCCGACCCCTGGACATACCCCTACCTTCACCCCATACAAGGAACCAGCTCACACCACCTGAGGGAGCGAGCTAGCAAGGGAACCTGTTACTTGTTCTTGCTCCCCCCCTGCAGCAGCAGGGGCCCCAATAAAGCCTTACCTGAAAAAAAAAAAAAATCACAAAATTCAGGCTAGGTAGCAACTGTCAGACACTAAGGCAGAAAAGTCCAGCCTCCAATGCCTATTAACCTCAGTGGAGGGGCAGGGGAGGCTGCCCACTCAGCAGCTGTTTCTGCGGTACCCCCTCGACCAGAGTGGAAGCAGGTCCATCTGGCCATCATGTCTCACACTCACGTCCCCCCCTCATCATAGGCACTGGCGGTCTGCCTCCCCAGCAGCCGGGCTCCCTTTCCCTGGTGTCCTCTGGGGCCTTGGGGTCTTAGTTGGTCGGCCCCCAGCTCCAGGGCGGGGCCTGGGAGCCTGGCCTAAGCCCATGGTCGTTGACTCATTTCCACGGCCAGTGACTGATCTGGAGTGAGCACGTGACATAAAACTGTCTAATCAGAGAGACGCTTGGGGCTTGGGTGGGCATTACCAGAAAAGAGGATTGTTCTTTTCTGGCGGGCTCGAACCAGAGAGGATGAGAGGACAGCTCTTGAGCTCAACTCCTTAACCATGAGAACAGCCAATATTTCCCCAGGCCTTGCCTGTGTCAGATACCGTGTTAAGCCCTTGACACTGATGATCTCATTTTAGCCTTTCCTACCAGCCAGGAGAGAGGCGCTATGCTATGATCATCGTCATTTGCTGGATGAGAACACTGAGGCACAGAAAGGTTAAGTAACGTGCCGTGGATCACATAACTGGGCAGGTAGCCACGCAGCCTGGCTCTTGTGACCACGGTGCTAGAGCCTGCCCGCCTCTCAGAGCTGGAGAGAGAAACCAGCCCCGTGGAAGAAAGAGCAGAGATGGAGAGGAACAGATTCTCAGGCCAAAATCTGAACCCTGACTCAGCTGCGCCTGAAGCTGTTACCTTAGCATTTTTTGGTCATGAAAGCCAGTAAGTCCCTTTCTCTTCTTAAATTGATTTGAGATTTTTTTCCCCCTACTTTCTGCTGCTTACAAGAGAAAAGGTCCCGGTTACTTCCCAGTCCTTCTAGGAAAGTACCCCTAACTGATAATCCACTTGCGGCTTGCACACAGCAGCTGCCCAGTACACACCAGCAGATGCAGGTGAGGACGGCTCTCGCTTCCCACCCGTTAACTGGCTGGGTCTGTTAACCCTGACACCCACCTGCAGCCAGCCAAACGCCACTTCCCCTCTCCTCTCCGAGTGAGGCCTGGTTCCTTAGCAACCACCCCAGTTAGGTAAACACACCATTTATCAGGATGCCAATTAATTATGATGATCTTAATGATCTTCCAATTAGGCAGCACCTTGCATCTGGATCAGGGGCACTGTAGATTCCCCGCCAGGGCGCATCACAAGGAGGTGCATGGAAGGTAGGCCAGGGTGAGGCCTCCCTCACCTGGAGGTCAGCACTGAGAGGAGGCCCTACCTTCCACATCCACTGGTCACACAGGGCCCAGGCCTGAAACAAAGGGCCCTGGACACCCCCCCCCTCCCCCACCCCTCCAGGGACAGGCCGATGCGACTCCATCACCAACCACAAGAGGGCCACACCTCTTGGACAATTTTCACCCTCTTGCCATTGTACCTTCACTGGGCACAAACCCTCCCCTCAGATCTCATGGCTTTTGGCTGTCAGTCCGCGTGATACATCCCTTTGCATCCTGACTTAGGGAGAGTGTGTGTGTACTTGCAGGGAGAAGGGAACGTGGCCAGGCCATCACATATTTTCCTCAAGGCATCCCTCACCCCCGAAACCAAAATACAAACCCTAGCCTCCCCCAAACACTGGAGGTTTTTGGAGAGAAGTGGGATTACTGAGGGGCTTCTGCCTTTCAAAGTTTGATCGTCTAATTGTGTTGTTGTTTTTTTTTTTCCCCACTGCGCATCTGTTTCTTCTACACTTGGAATAAAGGCCAAGGAGGGAAGAGAGTACAGTGGGTCAGAGTGGACCCCGGAGGCCCAGGGTCTCGCCAATCCCAGCTGTACCACTGACCAGCTGATGGAAAGTCACGATCCTCTCAGTGTCTTAGTTTCCTCCTCTTTAACACGATGACAATCACAGGACCTACCTCCCAGGGGTTTTGAGTGAATGAAATGAGTTATTATGCCTAAGGATTTAGAACAGTGCTTGGCCCATGAAACACTACGTAAGTGTTAACTATCATATCAAGTCTAGACAAAACCCTTTCTTTTAAATACAAAATGGTCAGAAATGATATTCTTCTGCAGGACAAGGCTTTCAGTCTCCTTCTGAGGGAAGGAAGTCTAAGAACAGATTGGTTGGAGTTGGGCCAGATTCCCTGTCTGGCTAACTCAGGAGACCAGAAGCTGCTCCCTTGAGGCAGGTCCAAACAGATAAAGCGAACATGTCCAGGGAAAGGAAGAGGGAAATATTATTCCCAAATCCAAAGGATCTTCAAGCGTGAGGGTGTGCGACCGCACACCAGCTAGGTCCTAGGGATGGCGGCTAAAGGGAGTCGTTGGGCAGGGGACACACACACGAACATATACCACACACAGTCTCACACACAGCCGCACTGTCCTCCTCCAGGCGGAGGCTTTTTACAATTAACTCATCACTCAATCCTCAAGTCTGAAAACTTAACATGTTATTAAGGTTTCAGACAAAGCCATAAATTCAAATAAAAAAACCCAATAAATATATACAAAGCCCAAAGCCCAAACCCACAGGGACTCTCAGCCATGACAGCCATGCCGACAGCATGCCTTTACGTGCATAAACTTGGCCCAAGGAAGATCCTTCATGAGCAAACGTCCAACTGCCATCAGCCAAGCCTGCCGCTATCTCCCCTTGAGCTGCTTATGACACTAAATTACACACCTGGACAGGCTGTTGTGATGAGTTCTCTCCTCCACACGTGGGGCAAGCGCAGCTGGGAGAACCTCTCTCACCAGGTGAGCGGTCTTCAGTCTGTCCTCCCCACCCCCTTTCTATATGGAATGAATGCCTTTAATTTAATTAAAACCCTCCAGTGGCTCCGCAGTGGGTAGTGGAGATGCAGCAATAGCAAATCTCCTTCACTATTAACTACAAGATGAGAGTAACTGTTCCTGCTCCGGGGAGAGACACTGGGTGTCCTCCAGGGAAAGCCCATCCTCCCTGCTTCTCTGGCCCCCAGAGAACCTGCCCAAGAGCAGCCTCCCTTCTCTGCCCCAAAGGAAGGGAGAGCGGCACTGTGGGAAAGAGGCAGGGGACAGATGGAGGGGCACGCGGGAGGGCCTCCCGACATGCACAGATGTGCAAATACCCAGATTCAAATGTAAGCTAAATGTAATGACTTGGTTAATTAAATATTGACTTCTAACTCAAAAAGTGATTAAAACAAGCTGCAGGAAAGGCTGTCCAGAGAGGAGAGGGGGCAGGGAATGATTCAGAACTTTCAGGAAGGGCGAAGAGGAGAAGGAAAAAGGGGACTGTCAAGATGAATGTCTGGGCTTGTCCTACTGTGTGCAGGGGCCCTGGTAGTCAGTCTCTACACGGGGAGTTGCGGACAGAAGTCACTGGGCAAAACTAGGATTTGCGGGTGTCGCCTTTCTGTTTCCCACCCTTAGACCGCATCTCTTTCCCGAGCTGCCCTCAAAGTGAACTGAAAGCTTGTGGTGATCAGGAACTCGATTCTGTTCATCGCTTTTCTCTGGATCATAACGCGGTGCCGGGCACCAGGAGGTGCTCCATAAAGGCTTGCAGAACGAATGAATGAACTACTATAAAGAATATTAAAAAAAAAAAAAAAAAAAAAAAAAGAAAAAGTACACTCCTAGAAATCGCTGCAGCTTCACTGTCACACTTCCGAAATGCTCGGGCGGCTGGACGGGAGCATCTCTCTACACAGAGATGAGAACTGGTTCTGACCCAGCCTGGGAGGAAATTGGTCTTTCTAATCCCATTTGCTTTCAGTATGTGCGAGTTCCCTATCACTCTGAAGATCCGGTCCACTGCTTTCCCGTGTCCTGCCCGGACAAGCCCCACGTGGTCTGGCTTCTAGCCGGTCCGTTGGGTCGGTCTAAACTCAAAGGGGTCAAAAAGGCCATCCCCCTGCGCCGGCGAGCCCAGGAGCGCTGCCCCCGAGGTCTCCAAGGCTCCGCGAGGCGCGTCGGCGGGTCAGGGGCGCGGTGGAAAGTCCTCGCCCGCTCGCCCAACCCGCCAGAGGGGTCAAAGGGGTCATCCTCCCGCGGCCCGCCGGCGCCGGAGCCACCCTGCAGCCCGCGCTCTGCGCTGGGGCCGGAGCCGGGCGGTGGGGACTGGCCCCAAGCTCACCTGGGAAGCACTCGCGGCCGCGCGCGCCCTGGGGCCGACTCCGGCCGCGGGGAGCCCCCGCCCCGCCCACCTGGCCCCCGCGCCCCACTCACCAGCGCGCACGGCCCCGGCGGCCTCACCGGGCGCGGGGCGCCGCCGCCTCTACCGCAGCCCGGCCGGGCCGCGGGGCGCAGGGGAGTCCGCGCCGCTGCTGCTGCTGTTGCTGCCGCCGCCGCCGCTGCATCCCCAGCGAGTGCCGCCGCCGCTCCTCCTCCCCTCCCTCCGCCTCCTCCCGCCTCTCCGCCCTCTGGCTCCGCCGCCGCCGCCCCCCGGCCCCCGCCCCGGCGCGCCGCCCTCGCCAAAGTCCGGGTCCGCGCCCTGAAATCCCAGGAGGTTTTTTGGTAGACATAGACAAGCCAATGGGCTTTCAACTCTATCTCTGCTGGTGCCATCAGGAAGGGAAGTTCCCACCCAGCCTTTCTGCTGGTGGGTGGAAGAACAGGAGTTGTGGGGTCTGGGTGACTCTCTGCCATGGGTAGAGGGTTGGAAGAAGGTGGGCCTGGCTCACCTTCCATTGTTGAATGGAGGGCTGGGGGGACACCAGGTCTGAGTTACGCTCTGCCATTGGGTGGAGGGTCAGGAGATACCAGATTTGCTTGTCCTCCCACGGTAAGCAGAAGGGCCTGCATGCTGAGGGTGGATGTGGGGTGTGGGATAGGCCAACCCCCAGCCAGGAGCTCTGCGGGCAGATAGAGCCCACCACTGCCGCTGGGTATAGTCTCCACTAAGCTGCCGCTTTCCTGATCTTGTGCTTGTTTTCGTCTATGCCTATTGACAGTTTAGGGTCGCAGCTCACTCCAGAGCCCAGTGTAGGATATATGGGACGTAAAGAGAAAACCCAGGTAATTCAGCTGAGGTGTCATTATTCAAGTCCTGAGGTTCCTAGCCAATTCATCTGCTTCTTCCCACATTTCTGAGTCCTTTGTGTGGGTCCGTTGAATTATTTCCAGGGTATTCAGCTGAATTTAGAGAGAAGGAGCAAGGAAAAGTTTCTCTACACCATCTTGTCCCATCGCCCATAACCAGTTTCTTTTAAAACTAAAGATGGACTTACCATAGACTCAGCAATTACACTCCTGGGCATTTATCCCAAAGAAATGAAGATTTATGTTCATATAGAAACTTGTACATGAAATTTCATAGCAACTTTATTTATAACAACCCCAAACTGGAAATCACCCAAATGTCCTTCAATGTGTGAATGGAGAAGCAAACTGAAGAGCTTCCATAACATGGAATATGCCAGCAACAAGGAGAAACTATTGATACACGCAACAGTTTGGGTGAACCTCAAGGGAATTATGCTAAGAGAAAAAAAGTCGATCTCAAAATGTTACAGGTTATATGATTCCATTTATATAACACTTTTGAGTAAAAAATTATAGAGATGGAAATCACTTGGGGATTGCCAGGGTTTAGGGGTGGGTAAGTGTGGCTATTCAGGGGTAGCACAGGGATCCTTGTGGTGACAGAACAGTTTGTGTCTTGATTGTGGTAGTGGTTACACAAAGGTACACATATGATAAAAAATCACGTAGAACTATGGACACACACACACAAATGAGTGCATTTGTAACTGGTGTAGTCTGAATAAACTGTAGCTTGTACCAATGTCAATTTCCTGGTTTTGATATTGTACTATAGTGATGCAAGATGTTACCATTCAGGGCAGCTGGGTGAAGAGTACGGGGGCCTCCATAAACAATCATTTGCAACTTCCTGCGAATCTAAATTATTTCAAAATAAAGTTTTCTAAAAAATCCTCGAACAAAAACAATATTGTTACATTCCAATCGGATAACATTTCTCCAACTCTGTCTCTCTCTTTCTAAATCTCTTTCTTTAAGCCACTGTAAAGACCCATTCCAATGGGTTTCTACCTGAAGTTCTGGGAGGGCTGGCAGAGAGTGGAAAAGAGGATGACTTTTTAGCTGCCTGATTCAGCGGTATTTAATGTGGTCCCTGAACTACCCTAAATTGTGGAGATGATTCTCTAACCCTTATGTTTCCCAGTAGCCCCTGCCCCGCTCCTTGGGAAACGTTCTGGGATGCTTGGCACTTAATAATGGGTACAAAGGGACCACCTAACAGTGGCTGTCCCTGGTGCCTTCAAATATTAGGCCACTGAGTGGTAAAATATGATTGAGATGATTATCCAAAGTGCTCTACAAATGACAATCCAATCGGCAGGTGCATTCCAGGCCTCGCGGGCGTCCTCTGCGGTTGGCTTTACAGCTCTGCATGACCCAGGTCCTGGGGATGGTGGTTGAATGTGTGTTGCATCCTGGGCAGATGGACACACAGACACGCACACACAGGGACACACAGGACGCCACATGGACATGCTGTCCTCGCCCAGGCCAGGCACTTTACAATCGACTCGTGGATCAGCCAATACTTAGAATCATATTAGAGTTTCAGGGAAAAGTCCTAAGTTCAAATGAAATACATGTGTGCCCTTCCCACTTACCCCTCAGCCTTTTGCCAACATCGTGCACTTATGTCTGTAAACTTGGCTTGAAGGAGGCAGATCCTTCACGTGCAAATGTCCAACGTGCCATCAGTCAAGCCTTCCTGCCACCATCTCCTCTCAAGTTGCTTATGAGGACACTAAATTACACACCTGGACAGGCTGTTGTGATGGGTTCTCTCCTTCACACGTGGGGCAAGCGCAGCTGGGACAACCTCTCTCACCAGGTGAGCGGTCTTCAGTCTGTCCTCCCCAACCCCTTTCTACATGGAATGAATGCCTTTAATTTAATTAAAACCCTCCAGTGGCTCCGCAGTGGGTAGTGGAGATGCAGCAATAGCAAATCTCCTTCACTATTAACTACAAGATGAGAGTAACTGTTCCTGCTCCGGGGAGAGACACTGGGTGTCCTCCAGGGAAAGCCCATCCTCCCTGCTTCTCTGGCCCCCAGAGAACCTGCCCAAGAGCAGCCTCCCTTCTCTGCCCCAAAGGAAGGGAGAGCGGCACTGTGGGAAAAAGGCAGGGGACAGATGGAGGGGCACCCGGGAGGGCCTCCCGACATGCACAGATGTGCAAATACCCAGATTCAAATGTAAGCTAAATGTAATGACTTGGTTAATTAAATATTGACTTTTAACTCAAAAAGTGATTAAAACAAGCTGCAGGAAAGGCTGTCCAGAGAGGAGAGGGGGCAGGGAATGATTCAGAACTTTCAGGAAGGGCGAAGAGGAGAAGGAAAAAGGGGACTGTCAAGATGAATGTCTGGGCTTGTCCTACTGTGTGCAGGGGCCCTGGTAGTCAGTCTCTACACGGGGAGTTGCGGACAGAAGTCACTGGGCAAAACTAGGATTTGCGGGTGTCGCCTTTCTGTTTCCCACCCTTAGACCGCATCTCTTTCCCGAGCTGCCCTCAAAGTGAACTGAAAGCTTGTGGTGATCAGGAACTCGATTCTGTTCATCGCTTTTCTCTGGATCATAACGCGGTGCCGGGCACCAGGAGGTGCTCCATAAAGGCTTGCAGAACGAATGAATGAACTACTATAAAGAATATTAAAAAAAAAAAAAAAAAAAAAAAAGAAAAAGTACACTCCTAGAAATCGCTGCAGCTTCACTGTCACACTTCCGAAATGCTCGGGCGGCTGGACGGGAGCATCTCTCTACACAGAGATGAGAACTGGTTCTGACCCAGCCTGGGAGGAAATTGGTCTTTCTAATCCCATTTGCTTTCAGTATGTGCGAGTTCCCTATCACTCTGAAGATCCGGTCCACTGCTTTCCCGTGTCCTGCCCGGACAAGCCCCACGTGGTCTGGCTTCTAGCCGGTCCGTTGGGTCGGTCTAAACTCAAAGGGGTCAAAAAGGCCATCCCCCTGCGCCGGCGAGCCCAGGAGCGCTGCCCCCGAGGTCTCCAAGGCTCCGCGAGGCGCGTCGGCGGGTCAGGGGCGCGGTGGAAAGTCCTCGCCCGCTCGCCCAACCCGCCAGAGGGATCAAAGGGGTCATCCTCCCGCGGCCCGCCGGCGCCGGAGCCACCCTGCAGCCCGCGCTCTGCGCTGGGGCCGGAGCCGGGCGGTGGGGACTGGCCCCAAGCTCACCTGGGAAGCACTCGCGGCCGCGCGCGCCCTGGGGCCGACTCCGGCCGCGGGGAGCCCCCGCCCCGCCCACCTGGCCCCCGCGCCCCACTCACCAGCGCGCACGGCCCCGGCGGCCTCACCGGGCGCGGGGCGCCGCCGCCTCTACCGCAGCCCGGCCGGGCCGCGGGGCGCAGGGGAGTCCGCGCCGCTGCTGCTGCTGTTGCTGCCGCCGCCGCCGCTGCATCCCCAGCGAGTGCCGCCGCCGCTCCTCCTCCCCTCCCTCCGCCTCCTCCCGCCTCTCCGCCCTCTGGCTCCGCCGCCGCCGCCCCCCGGCCCCCGCCCTCGCCAAAGTCCGGGTCCGCGCCCTGGCCGGGCCGCTCTCGCATCGTCCCAGCCTGGCCGGCCGTGCCGCCCGAGCCAGCCCCTTGGCACCGTGCGGCCCGGCCCCCCGACTGCCTGCCTGCCTGCCTGCCGCCCAGCTCCGCGCGGGGGAGGCGAGCGCGCGCCGGGGAGGGGAGCGGCGGGCCGGCAGCCGCGGGGGCCCCCGCCGCGGCGCCCTCCCGGTGCCCCAGCGCGCGCGAGCTCTTTACCTCTGGCTGGAAGGACGGGCGGCCCGGCCGGCCCGGCCCCGCTGTCCGGCCCCGGCCCCGAAGTCTGGCCCCGGACGGCGCAACGGCGGAGAGCGGGGGTCCGGGCAGCCCTCCGCCTCCTGATGCCTCGGGACCCCGCTGGCCGCGCTCCCGGCGCCGAGCGCGCACCCTTGCCGGGCCACAGACGCACACTCACCCGACACACACTCGCTCCAGCTCGCCCTCGGCGGAGAGTTGAAACAGCTGTGGGATTCGCCCAGGAGCTGGAAATGAGGGAGGGACGCGGGCCGGAGCCGTGCGTGTGAGGGTGTGTGTGTGTTGACACACACACACACGAGGGGGGCATCTCTAATAACTCAAATATTGCAATAAAGTCAGGAGGGCCATCGATCAGGTCCACTTGGCTGGAAGCGAAGAGAAAGAATCCTTGCCTCTTTTCCGCTTTCTTTTTCTCCTCTCTCTGAGCTGGAAGGAGCCAAGCGTTCCTCGGGACGTGCGACAGTCCCGGCCGGGCGCTCCCCTCGTAATGACACGTTAATAAATGTTTTCTTTTATCTGCTTTCACAAGGGCTCGCCCCGGCCTGCAAACATCTGACCGCCTTTGCTGAAAACCCCGCGCTCGCCTCTAACCGCACACGTTAGCTTTTGGAGACTCCGGCTCGAGCTCTGGCCCGCGGCTGCATCGCAGGGTGAACTGCCCACGCGCCCAGGAATCTCCCCGAGACATTAACTTGAGCTCACGTGAAAATAGCTGCCGTTGCCCAGAAAAATGGTCCGGGAATAGGAAAGAAAGGAGGAGAAAGTGGCTCCCTCCGAAAGGCGAGGAATTCGACTCAAGGTGGTGCTGTCTACCGCGCTTTCCACTGTCCCCAGCGTCGCAGAAGAGGCCAGAGGGGGACCGGGCTGACAGGGATGGGCAATGAGCCGGCAGAGAACCAACTAGTAGCTGCAGAAAGCACAGCTGAGCTGCTAAGGGAAAAAAGACTCAGCTGTAGATAGGTATACTTGCAGGCAGTAGTAACTGAGGTAAACCTGGTAACACTCTTACGAGGTATTATTATACCAATATTACACAATTGTAAATAATGAACCCAGGATTTGAACCCAACACGTTTGGCTTCAGAGTTATGTTTTTTTAAATCCCAGGCCATTGTTACTTTCCAACACAGCGTCTCCTTTCTCTGCCGCAGTCTTCTTTCATGCAAGCTGGGGTTGTCATATTTAGTAAAGAAAAATACAGAAGGTCCATGAGGATATACTTATACTAAAAAATTCTTCATTGTTTATCAGAAATTCAAATTGAGTGTCCTGACTCCTTTGGGGGCTCTAGGCTCTCCCTTCCATAATCTCCCTTAGCTACCCCAGATCAATTTACAGTCTAAGTAAATCAGAAAAACCTGGAACTTGCTTTTCCAAATCAGATTCTGGTGCCCACCTTTTGGGACTACTGAGGTTGCTAATCCTCTGCCCTCTTTTTGCCTTGAATCAAAATGTGAGGCCAGGGCTTCCCTGGTGGCGCAGTGGTTGAGAATCTGCCTGCTAATGCAGGGGACACGGGTTCGAGCCCTGGTCTGGGAGGATCCCACATGCCGCGGAGCAACTAGGCCCGTGAGCCACAACTACTGAGCCTGCGCGTCTGGAGCCT
>NC_041227.1:12779253-12789809 GCF_002837175.3 Physeter macrocephalus | reverse complement strand
CGCTGAGCCTGCGCGTCCGGAGCCTGTGCTCGGCAACGGGAGAGGCCACAACAGTGAGAGGCCCGCGTACCGCAAAAAAAAAAAAAAAAAAAAAAGTGAGGCTTACCTCTTCACCATCAGCAATGAAAAATAGTGGGGACCCCTACCCTTTTGGCCTCATCTTTGCAGAAGGGTCACATTTACTGCAGAACCTCTATTACCGTGCTATCCGGGAGAAGTATAAAGCCGGCTAAGTATGTAATTTTTTTGTTTTGTATTGTTTTGTTTTGTTTTGGCCGCAC
Source organism: Physeter macrocephalus (assembly GCF_002837175.3). Lineage (NCBI taxonomy): Eukaryota > Metazoa > Chordata > Mammalia > Artiodactyla > Physeteridae > Physeter > Physeter macrocephalus. The sequence goes on along the minus strand of NC_041227.1, from coordinate 12,789,528 downwards.
CCTGCGGCATGTGGGATCTTAGTTTCCCAACCAGGGATGGAACCCACGCCTCCTGCATTGGAAGGCAGAGTCTTAACCACTGGACCACCGGAGAAGTCCTAGCTATGTATGTAATTTAACATTTTCTGGTAGCTGCTTTGGAAAAAAAAAAAAAAGAAACAGGTGAAATTAACTTTAATAATAGTTTATTTAACCTAGTATATCCAAAATATTATCACTTCAACATATAATCAATATACAAATTATTAATGAGATATCTTACATTCTTTTTTCTTACTAAGTCTTTGGAATCCAGTATGGATTTTACACTTACAGCAGCTCTCAATTCACACCAACCACATGGGGCTAGGGGACCCCATATTGGACAGTGCATCTCTAGTAGGTTCTGTGGTCCACAGCTGAGTGTTTTTACCACGTTACCTCATGTAATCCTCTTCATCTTTCAAGAAAACTGATGTTCAGAAACGTAAAGGGTATTAATCAATATCACAAAGTTGACAAATGGGATTTTGACCCACTTGAGGCTGTGCCTGGCTTTGGGACATGTTTTCCCTGTGGCAGCAATTTTCTAACTGGGACTTCAGAGCCCCATGGGGGTGTCTCAGGGGCCTGGGGTGGAGGAGGGAGGTGAGAACTGCCTTTTGCCTACTTGTTACGTTGGGTTCTGGAGAATATTGCAGAGGTAGAGGGGAATTCCACTGCAAACAAGCTCAAAAACACACTGCCTTCCTTCAGGCCTCACATTCATGAGGCCTGGTGGGGGATCCCTGGTTGGGGAACTAAGGTCCCACATGCCGCAGGGTGAGGCCAAAACAAAAAAAAAAAAAAGAAAAAGAAAACAAGTTACATACATAGCCAGCTTTATACTTCTCCCAGATAGCACGGTAATAGAGGCTCTGCAGCAAATGTGTCCCTTCCACAAAGATGAGGCCAAAAGGGTGGTGGTGGGGGTCCCACCATTTTTTGTGGGTGATGGTGAAGAGGTAAGCCTCACATCTTGATGAACGGCTCTCCCTTCCCTAAATGGGCTGTGCCTGCAGTTTTCTCCTCCATCCTTGTCTCATCAGGGAACCCCAGTAGTGGAGGGGCAGCTCACAATCGCCTTTGTGGGGCTATAGGTGGGGCTGAGATGGTGTCATTGATTATCTTTTTTGGATATTTATTCTTTCCGCTGTTGCTGTCCAAAGACCAAACATGGTGATGTCTGTGACTTGCCCCTTATCTTTTATTAGGAAGGAGATAGATCTTGTGTGCGAGTGCCTATTTGTGTGTGTGTACACATGCCCGTGTATGTGTGCAACCACGTACGTGTGTCCGTTGTAGGCAGATGCTGTGGATCGGGCTTCAGGTGAGACTTTACTCGCCAGCTCAGGCACTCAGAGGTCTGCACAGTGCCCTCTGGCCACGTTCTTTGTCCTATAATTCTCAGCAAACCCATGGTCCTCTCGGTCTGAGGCCTCGGCCTAGGTTTTCCAGGTTCCCTCCAGGCAGGTGGGGACTCCTGGCCCCATTTGGGAGCTCAGGGTCTGCCTGGGAGACACGAGGGGCCTCAGGGGCTCAGATGCCCCCCAGCCTGGGAAGTCACTCAGCCACGACTGGGCGGGGACCTGGGTGGGGCCTCAGTATAAGTCTCAGGTCCTTCCACCTCCTGATTCTGCAGCCCCTGCTGGTCTTAGTTTCCCAACCAGGGATGGAACCCACGCCTCCTGCATTGGAAGGCAGAGTCTTAACCACTGGACCACTGGAGAAGTCCTAGCTATGTATGTAATTTAACATTTTCTGGTAGCTGCCTTGGAAAAAAAAAAAAAAGAAACAGGTGAAATTAACTTTAATAATAGTTTATTTAACCTAGTATATCCAAAATATTATCACTTCAACATATAATCAATATACAAATTATTAATGAGATATCTTACATTCTTTTTTCTTACCAAGTCTTTGGAATCCAGTATGGATTTTACACTTACAGCAGCTCTCAATTCACACCAACCACATGGGGCTAGGGGACCCCATATTGGACAGTGCATCTCTAGTAGGTTCTGTGGTCCACAGCTGAGTGTTTTTAGCACGTTACCTCATGTAATCCTCTTCATCTTTCAAGAAAACTGATGTTCAGAAACGTAAAGGGTATTAATATCACAAAGTTGACAAATGGGATTTTGACCCACTTGAGGCTGTGCCTGGCTTTGGGACATGTTTTCCCTGTGGCAGCAATTTTCTAACTGGGACTTCAGAGCCCCATGGGGGTGTCTCAGGGGCCTGGGGTGGAGGAGGGAGGTGAGAACTGCCTTTTGCCTACTTGTTACGTTGGGTTCTGGAGAATATTGCAGAGGTAGAGGGGAATTCCACTGCAAACAAGCTCAAAAACACACTGCCTTCCTTCAGGCCTCACATTCATGAGGCCTGGTGGGGGATCCCTGGTTGGGGAACTAAGGTCCCACATGCCGCAGGGTGAGGCCAAAACAAAAAAAAAAAAAAGAAAAAGAAAACAAGTTACATACATAGCCAGCTTTATACTTCTCCCAGATAGCACGGTAATAGAGGCTCTGCAGCAAATGTGTCCCTTCCACAAAGATGAGGCCAAAAGGGTGGTGGTGGGGGTCCCACCATTTTTTGTGGGTGATGGTGAAGAGGTAAGCCTCACATCTTGATGAACGGCTCTCCCTTCCCTAAATGGGCTGTGCCTGCAGTTTTCTCCTCCATCCTTGTCTCATCAGGGAACCCCAGTAGTGGAGGGGCAGCTCACAATCGCCTTTGTGGGGCTATAGGTGGGGCTGAGATGGTGTCATTGATTATCTTTTTTGGATATTTATTCTTTCCGCTGTTGCTGTCCAAAGACCAAACATGGTGATGTCTGTGACTTGCCCCTTATCTTTTATTAGGAAGGAGATAGATCTTGTGTGCGAGTGCCTATTTGTGTGTGTGTACACATGCCCGTGTATGTGTGCAACCACGTACGTGTGTCCGTTGTAGGCAGATGCTGTGGATCGGGCTTCAGGTGAGACTTTACTCGCCAGCTCAGGCACTCAGAGGTCTGCAAAGTGCCCTCTGGCCACGTTCTTTGTCCTATAATTCTCAGCAAACCCATGGTCCTCTCGGTCTGAGGCCTCGGCCTAGGTTTTCCAGGTTCCCTCCAGGCAGGTGGGGACTCCTGGCCCCATTTGGGAGCTCAGGGTCTGCCTGGGAGACACGAGGGGCCTCAGGGGCTCAGATGCCCCCCAGCCTGGGAAGTCACTCAGCCAGGACTGGGCGGGGACCTGGGTGGGGCCTCAGTATAAGTCTCAGGTCCTTCCACCTCCTGATTCTGCAGCCCCTGCTGGTCTCCAGCCACACCATCTGGGACGGCCTTTCTCCTCCGTGTCCCTCCTCACTCTGGTGGCACCTCTCGCCGTGATCGTCCTGGTCCTGGTTGGATAATCGGGCTTTTCAGGTTTCTCACGCCACTCCCCACCTCCTTGTTGGTTTAACCTCAGGGTACCTTTCCCTTGACACCCGCAAGCCCCCTTTCCTCCTCCCGTGTGTTCCCTTTGTGCAGAACGCCTGTCTGGTTCTATCGACCTGGCTCAGCCAGAATGCTCTTCTATTTCAGGGACTCCTATGCAACAATTAAAAAAAAAAAATCATTCCTGCTGTGTGTTTATCTCCATCAAGAGGCTGAAACTCAATCTGATTGTCCAAGCGCTTCTGGCTGCATTTGGGTTGGAGTAGATGGGATTTTATGAGATTGTAAAAATCGAGCTTTTAACTATCTCGAACAAATTTGCATGTCAAGGAGAAACGCTGAGAGTAGAAACAGGACCGCCGAGGGGAGGCTTGGGAATGCGAGTGAGCCTCCGAAGTGGGGCACAGGTGGCTTCAATAATCCACACAAGTTTGGCTGTAACTTGCTTCTACAAAGCCGAAGAGGCGGCAGAGTCACCCCCGGGGGGTTGGGATCCAACTTCTCAGCTCCTCAGTGGGGACAGTTTTGCATGGGTTTTCAAATACAAATCCCAGCATCATCCATAACATGGAGAATTTGCGGTTAATTCTGCTGAGTTTTCACTTAGACCCGAGCTGTCTTGTCTGTAGAACTGCAATTGCATTAGAGAAACACTGTTTACATTTCTCGAGATATTGTGATAATGAAAAACAGCACCGTCAACCCCCATTAAGTCAAAAGAACATTAATTGTATATTTTATGCTGCCTCCCTGGACGGGCAGCTCACACAGACATGCTTTACTTCAGCAAAACAGGGCTCATCTTTGCAATGAGGTACCCGTTTCCCTCCTTAATTACACGTACTTGTATAGTCTAATTTATTCTAACGCCCGACGCCTAAAAGTGCACGTTCACGAATCAAGGGTTAGATTGGGAGGTAGGAGAATTATAAACGGGTATAATTGCAGTCTCCTGGGGGCTGCTTATGAGTGATCTCAAAGAGCAATGATGTTTATTCTGAATTCTTGCTAATGAAAGACAGGCTGCCTCCAGTTAAGAACACAGATAACAGTGATGATTTGTCTGGTTGCTTAACAATACACCCATAGTTCTCTTTTGGATAAATGATCAAGAAAGATTAAATACGTGAATTTCATGTAATTTGTGATGGGATGAAACAGACACACACACACAGCGTTAGTCCTTGTGTAACTGTGTATTAAAATGAGTCCTGCAGTCCCAGGCAGCACAGCTGCAGATCTCCGTGGACAAGGCAGAGCTTGTGTGTCTCTGGTGGACCATGGTTTTCTAAAGGGGAAAAGCTGGGTCCATTTGACCACAAGTGCAATTCAATTTAGTCTCTCTCTGTAACAGCACACCTCCTTTTTACAATTGCTTTCTAGAAAAATCACTTTTGAACTTTGATTGTAATTAATCAATTTATCAGTTATGATTAATGCTGGTGGCTGATTTAGGAAAAGTGAAATAATGACTCAGCACTGCCCCAGGGCTGAAGTTCTAACTAACCTGGACTCTGCCCCCACTGGCTGGCGACTCCTTAGCTGATCACCTCGGGTCTCAGTTTCCTCATTTTAAGAATGAGAATAATATTGAGGACATTGCAGGTTTTCATGTGGTCTAAGTGAGATTAACGAAGGTAAATGCGCGCACGATGCCTGGCTGGGAGTGTTTGTTGACTCAGAATCGGAAATGTGGGACATGGGTTCGATCCCCGGCCCAGGAAGATCCCACATGCTGCAGAGCAACTAAGCCCATGCGCCACAACTACTGAGCCTGCGCTCTAGAGCCTGTGAGCCACAGCTATTGAGCCCACATGCCACAACTACTGAAGCCTGTGCGCCTAGAGCCCATGCTCTGCAGCAAGAGAAGCCACCGCAATGAGAAGCCTGTGCACTGCAATGAAGAGTAGCCCCCACTCACCACAACTAGAGAAAGCCCACGCACAGCAACAAACACCCAACGTAGCCAAAAGTAAATAAATAAATAAATTTATTTTAAAAAAAAAGAATCAGAAATGTGCTACCATGGGCCTCTAGAGAGACTCCTCCATCATCTGCAAAACCTGACTGTGAAAATCCAAGGCAGCTGCTGTGATGCCAAAGCAAACCAGCTCATGCCACTCCCAGGCTTAAAATCCCTTCCGCTTAGATGAAAATCCAAATTCCTGGGCAGGACCACAAGATCTACATGGTCCCAACCCTGGCCACCTACCAACATCTTTCTCTGCTCACTTACTTCTCTCTTTATTATGAAAATTTCAAATGAAAAATTGAAAGAATAGTACAGTGGATATGCTATACCCGCCACCTGGAATCAACAGTTCTTAATATTTTGCCACGTGCCCTGATATGTTGCTGAATGATTTGAAAGGAAGTTGAGGACATCATGGCAAATCACCGCTTAAGACTTGAGTGGGCATCTCCTAAGAATAACCTGTTCTATCAGATGACCTCCCCATCATTATCACACCTAAGGAAATGGACAGTAATTCCATAATCACTCCCCGGCTTGCTCACATTAATGGAGCCCCAAGGGCTTCTTTCTCTTTGTTCCTTAAACCTTTGCCTGCCTCAGGGCCTTTGCACTTGCTGTGCCCTCTGCCTGGAATACTCTTTCCCCAGATTTTTCTGTATCATCTCCTTGTCATCATTCAGATCTCAGCTTAAATGTCACCTCCCTGAGAGTTCTCTCCTGTTTCACCTAAAGGTGTTCCCTGATCTCCCTCACTCTCCATCTTCCCTCCCCATTTTATTGTCTTCCTATAGCATGCCACTGTATGAAATTCTGTATTTATTTTGTGTCTGTGACCATGGTCTATTTCCTGCTCCCCACATCCACCCTACACTAGCTGCAGGAGAGCAGGGGCTGTGTCTGGTTTGCTCACTGTTGTAGCTCCAGTGCCTAGAACAGTATCTAGCACACAGTCGATATTCAGTAGATATTTGTTAAATGAAGGAGTGAATATCCCTGTGTGTGATGTTTTCAAACAGAAGAAGTCGTAAATGGAAGCGTTGGGATACCAGTGTCTAGAGACAAATCCATAGGGGCTCAATCACAGAGCTACCACTCACCAGCTCTGTGTTACTATGGGCCTCTGTCCCTTTTTAAACGCCTCTGCCAAATGCGGATGATGACAATCTTCTCTGCTTCCTAGGGTTGTTGTGAGTTATTAAGGAGTTTATCTACAAAGTGCTTAGAACAGTGCCCAGCACATAACAACCAACCTTCCTTGTGCACTTATAAGAAGCCCATGATTTTAAGCTCCATTGGCCACTCACAGGCTCACATAGAAGCGGTCTCCAAACAGAAAGCCCTGGGGAAAACTTCTTGGGAGGTCCGATGTACCATGGGCCACATGCTGCCCTGTGAGAGACCAGCCAGGTCAACATTTGGCCTGAAAAAAGGCCCTGATTGTTTACAGTGGGCATCTGGGCTGATGGTCCCGGCCCGTGGTTAAATATTTTGACTCTCACCCCTGAGACCAGCCCTTGGAGGCTCACACAGGATGGGGGCATGGGAACCTGGGGAGGAGGGGACAAAAGGAGACCCCTCTCCCTGCTGGGGGAGAGTGAACCCAGTGGCCTCGGCTCTGACTCAGTGGGTCCCCCCCACCAACTCCCCTCGGGTAGGTAGACTCTTATGAATTTTACCTTATCACTGGCCTGTACGTTTTTAAAAAAGGATATTCAGTGCTGGATGTCGAACATGCAGGGGAACATAGGTAAATACATGTTTTTCAGCGAAAGTTGCAATAACAAATGAGTTAGGAAATCAGGAAAAAACGTGGGTATTTTTTAAAAAAAACAAACAAACTTTACAGAGGTATAAGTCACATACCATAAAATTCATCCATTTTGAGCGTACCACTAAATGGTTTTTAAATCTCCAGAGTTGTGCAACCATCACCATAATCCAGTTCTAGAATTTTCTCATCACCTCTCATAATAAGATCCCTCATGGGCATGGGTCATTTTAAAGCCCTCCAGGTGATTCTAACCTGCAGCCAGGCTGAGAGCCCTGCTCAGGGGTGGGGGTCTTAGTAACCAGAGGAGGGTGGCATAAGGTGGCGCAGAGAGAGTGCTGAGGCACCTGGTTGACACTGAAATAATGAATGTACTTAATTTAAAAGAATGTAAATGAATAGGCATATGTATAACAGAATCACTTTGCTGTACACCGAAAACTCACACAACATTGTAAATCGACTAGACTCCAATATAAAATAAAAACTTTAGAAAATGAATGTAAATGAACACCCACAGGAGCAGTTTTGGTTGTGGGGAGGCTGGGGTGTGTGGGGAGAGGGATGGAGGCTGGGCCCCTGAGACGGTTTGGTGGAAGCCCAGACCTTGGTCTAGAAAGGTCCATCTGGGCTGCAGGTAGCGCTGGCGGTGGGGAGTGGAGTGGGGGACACTCCACATTTCCACCTGGAAGGAGAGGCCTGTGCCCACTCCCCAGTCCACACATCGCACCTCCCCTGGAAGTTAGGAGGGGGGAATGGTGGCTGGGAACGGGGGTGGGTGTGGAGGAGCCTGCAGGACCCCCTGCTTGGCCCAGAGCCAGGCCCAGTGGGGTCACTGTTGCCGGGTGGGGGGGTGGTGAAGCACCATCCCCGAGGACACACAGGGGGCAAAAACAGAGGCGAGGAAAGGACCCAGGGGTCCTGCTCTTTCCATCCTGGTGCAGCTCCCTGGGCCGGGGAGGGCTCTGCAGAGCAGCCGGACCAGCTCCGTCCTGCTCAGTGTCCGGGGACCCCCAAAGTGTCCCCTTACCTTCCTTCCATCAAGACCTTGCCCTCCGCTCTGCCCCGAGAGGTGCCTGCTTCTAGTCACAGCGCCGTCCCCTGCCCCGGCCAGGCAGAATCTCTGCCACTTGGCACTCAAGTTTATCGACACCCTGTGCTTGCTGCTGGTGACTCATCTGTTTGTGCTGATATCCAGTCGTCTGAGGCTCTGGCAGGCGCTAGCGCCCACCAGGGCTGGGCTGCCGACCAAGACTGCAAGCGGAGGCCTCTGCGAAGAGCTGGTTTATCCTCCATCCTCTTCACCTTGCAGGGAGGACTTAGGAGTATAACACCTGCCATTTAGAGAACACTGTCTGGGCGCGGCTGCAAACAATAGACCCACTTTGGCCAGTTAAAGCAAGAAAGGGATTTGTTGAAAGATATTAAGGGTTTCCAAATCCTCGTGTAGGTTGAGGGGAGGGTCAGTATGCCGTCTGCAAGCTAGGCAGCAGGAAAAGACTTCAACCACACCATGGGAGCTGCTTTGGTAACACACCAAGGCTGCCGTGTCTGTCCTGATGAAATTGGGCCCAGACATGGAAGTCCCAGCCACTGCTGAGGCCCCAGAAGAACTGATCGCCTTGCCATGGTATTTTCTAGAAGCTCAGATCCCTTGGGCACAGCGGCCACTCCACAAAGCTCCATTCTGAATTTTTGTCTCCCACGGGTGTGTCTGATTGGTAGAGTGTGGGCCATGTGACTGTATCCCAGCCACAAAGAGGTGCGGGAATTGGAGTTTCTGCAGTTGGCTTGGGAAGGCAGGACTCGTTTGTGGGATGTTAGCAAAATGGAGAGAGGGAATTGGATGGCCAAAAAAGACAAACACCTGCTGCACCTGTAGCATGCCAGCAGGTGGGCTGAGCACTCAATGCCTCTCATTTAATCCTCCTTCTTATAGTTAGGGAACCAAGGATCAGAGAGGGGAAGTGACTTGTCCAAGGTCTCAGGGAGCTCAGACTCCAGAACCTTTACCAAACTTCCAAAGGCAGGCTTAGATGGAAAATGGCACAGAGTTCTCCAGACCCCAGCCATCTGGATGCCCTAATGCTGGCCTGGGGCCTCAGCCACAGATTAACCAATTTCATGTGGCCAGTGCAGTCACAGGACAGGCTCTGCACCTTTGCTCACTGAGTCCTGATTGAAGCAGGAAACTACATACATTTTGTCCATTTGTGAACAGCCAGATCATGTAAAATTCATCTGGGTGCCCAAGGTCAGAAGACTTGGGCTCTGATTCTGACTTCCTGTTGCATGACCTTGAGCCTCTATTTGCTCATCTGTTAAATGGGCACCAAAATCTCACCCCACTTCACTCCCTCCATGATTATCATTCAAATGTTAAAATGTGAATGTGAGCTGGAATAAAGGGATAAACTCTATGCAGGACAGTTCTCTTCTTCCTTGATCTTGTTCCACATCAGCAAACTATGGATAAGGAATCTGTATGGTCTGAGTATAGCTGCATTCACTGGGGCTCATAAGGAATCATAAGCTGGGCAATATGTGTTTTCCGTTTAGACAGTAAGTGAAGACCTGTATGCAGGAAACTATAAGACACTGATAAAAGAAATTAAAGATGATACAAACAGAAGGAGAAATATGCCATGTTCTTGGATTGGAAGAATCAACATTGTGAAAATGACTATACTACCCAAAGCAATCTACAGATTCAATGCAATCCCTAACAAACTACCAATGGCATTTTCCACAGAGCTAGAACAAAAAATTTCACAATTTGTATGGAAACACAAAAGACCCCGAAGAGCCAAAGCAAAGTTGAGAAAGAAAAACGGAGCTGGAGGAATCAGGCTCCCTGGCTTCAGACTCTACTACAAAGCTACAGTAATCAAGACAGTATGGTACTGGCACAAAAACGGAATTATAGATCAATGGAACAGGATAGAAAGCCCAGAGATAAACCCATGCACATATGGTCACCTTATTTTTGGCAAAGGAGGGAAGAGTATACAATGGAGAAAAGACAGCCTCTTCAATAAGTGGTGCTGGGAAAACTGGACAGCTACATGTAAAAGAATGAAATTAGAACAC
>NC_041227.1:12771747-12778914 GCF_002837175.3 Physeter macrocephalus | reverse complement strand
AAACAATAAATGCTGGAGAGGGTGTGGAGAAAAGGGAACCCTCTTGCACTGTTGGCAGGAATGTAAATTGATACAGCCACTGTGGAGAACAGTATAGAGGTTCCTTAAAAAACTAAAAATAAAACTACCATATGACTCAGCAATCCCACTAGTGGGCATATACCCTGAGGAAACCGTAATTCAAAAGGAGTCATGTACCACAATGTTCATTGCAGCTCTATTTACAATAGCCAGGACATGGAAGCAACCTAAGTGTCCATCGACAGATGAATGCATAAAGAAGATCTGACCAATGGCTTGGCTACTCGCTTTTAAGGTGGACCTAGAGTCTGTCATACAGAGTGAAGTAAGTCAGAAAGAGAAAAACAAATACTATATGCTAACAGATATTTATGGAATCTCAAAAAAGAAAAAATGGTTCTGAAGAACCTAGGGGCAGGACAGGAATAAAGATGCAGACGCAGAGAATGGACTTGAGGACACAGGGAGGGGGAAGGGTAGGCTGGGACAAAGTGAGAGAGTGGCATGGACATATATACAACGTAATTACCAAACGTAAAATAGATAATGTGAACCAGCCGCATAGTACAGCGAGATCAGCTCGGTGCTTTGTGACCACCTAGAGGGGTGGGATAGGTAGGGTGGGAGGGAGATGCAAGAGGGAGGAGATATGGGGATATATGTATATGTATAGCTGATTCACTTTGTTATAAAGCAGAAACTAACACACCATTGTAAAGCAATTATACTCCAATAAGGATGTTAAAAAAAATTTGCTTCTTTAAAAGGGATTTTTGCTTTCATTTTCAGTACTTTGTGTAAGTTATCGTTTATCTGTCAAAATAGAGAGCACTTTTCTAAAGCATTCACATACTTGTTCTAATATTTGAAATGGACTAAAATGTATTCCCTACCATTTTAAAATTTTATGTCCTTCAGTTTACAAGCAAAACATACCAAAAGAAAAGCCTCTATGTAAGTGAAATGTCTGCTCTTTTCAATAACAATGTATTTAACATTTCAGAAGTTTGATACCTATACATGTGTAATAATTATATCTTTAAGGAGAATGAAAAAAAAAAAAAGACCATAAGTGGGTTGAGGGCTTTGTTCTCTGTCTCGAGCAGGGACCATAGGCCTGTGAGCCATGAACAGGCTCTATTTGAGACTGAAAGCCATAGGCTGTCTGCCTCAGCCTGGATATTGAGAGGGAAGCCATGTGAGCTGCTTTGGGGGGAGCCATATGGCTGAGTCTGGTGTGGGAAGGGCTGGCCCTGTGCCTTGGAGCTGCTGAGGAAGGCGCTTTGATCAGGGCTATCAGAGCACAGGGCTGCCTTGCGCGGCTTTGGCGAGATGCTACTTTATTCATTCATTTAACAAATCTGTTTAAAGTTGCTACTAAGGCTCAGTAACTAAGTCTCAGACCCCAGGACCCAAAAGATGATTTTCATGACTCCAGCTCCCAGGGGCTTAGAGTCTAGTAGGTGAAAAAGATGCAACACCAATTTTGACAGAGCGCTTGTGCCAGAACATCTTGGTTCTTACCCTCTTCTGCTTCTTCTTTTCCCTTGCCAATAGAAACTTGATGTTGTTTGGGTTGCAATATACCCCACTCAAGGGGTGGCTCAGGATTGTTTTAAACTGGGGTGTTCTCAAAGTGTGGTCCCTGGGTCAGCAGTGGCAGCAGCATCAGGAAACTCGTTAGACATGCAAATTCTTCGGCTCCACCCCAGACCTACTGAATCAGAAGCTCCGGGGGTGGAGCCAGCAATCTTTGTTTTACACTCCCCCGTGGGTCTTACGCGTGGCACATGGCCAGTTCTTGCCCATGAGATGTAAGGAGGTAACTGCTGGGGGCTTTGGGGAAATAGTTTTCTTTCCGTTCAAAAGGTCGGAGTCTTAGAAGGTGGAGCTCCTGCCTCATGCCCCATTCCTTTGCTCTGGAGGTGGTGGTGTCTGTACATATGCCTGGTGTGTGAGAGAGAGCGAGAGAGAGAGGTATCGCATGGCCAGCAGGAGGCGATGTCATCGATCGGCTCAGGATGGCAGAGCAGAAAAGAGCCTGAACTGCCTAACCACTTGGGGCTTTGTATGAAGAAGAGGACAGTGATGTCCTCACGGCATTGCAGCTTGTCGCCAAGAGCATCCCCAACAGATCCAGTTTCTCAAGGCTGATGAGAATCTAAGTACTGACATGAAGGTATCCCTGCCTTATAACGTTGCTCAAGTCCCTTTGTTCCTCTGTGCCTTTTCCACATCTGTAACTTAAGAGCTCTTAACCACCTCACACCCATTAGGATGGCTAGTATCAAAAAACCCAGAAAATAACGTGTTGGTAAAGATGTGGAGAAATTGGAACCTGTGTGCCCTGTTGGTAGGGATGTAAAATGGTGCGGCCACCACAGAAAACAGTATGGGGGTTCCTCAAAAAATTAAAAATAGAATTCACATGATCCAGCAATTCTACTTCTGGGCATACGCCCTGAAGAATTGAAAACAGGGTCTCAAAGTGGTGTTTGTACACCCATATTTATGGCAGCATTATTCACAATAGCCAAAAGGTGGAAGCAAGCCAAGTGTCTACTGAGGGACAGTTAAGATGGTAAGTTTTATGTTGTATTTTACCACAATTAAGAAGAAAATAACACCTCCCCCACACACACCTCTTAAAATCCACCCTCTCCCTCACATCTCCTGGCAGGTGGTCCCTGTTGTTCTTGCCTCTTCTCTGGGTTCTGCTACCATATATCCAACAGACTTCTTGACATCTTCACCTGGATCTTTGGACGGCAGCTCAAGTTCAACATGTCTGAGTCTGAACTCATGACCTCCCTCTCTGAACCAGCTCCTCCTGCCATGCTTGTCTTTGGGGTGACTGACAATTCCATTCATTATAAGTCAGAAATCACCCTCTTCCTCAACCTCCTCCCCGCAGCCTAATCCACTGCAAGATCCTGGTGATCGCCCTTCTTAAATGCCTGCCAAGGGCGGCTGCCTACCCCTTCTGATCTCCTCCAGTGTCACCTCTGACCGCAGCAGTGGGGCCCGACTGGGCTCCTGACGCATGCCTGGCACCATCCAAACCCATGTTTCAGGGCAGAGACAGCGTGAGTTTTTCCAGCTGCTGATCTGATTGACCCCATTCTAGTTTCAGTCTCGGTAATCAATGCCATATGAAAAGATTTCGAAGAAAAATCCCACCCCTCCCGGAGTCAATTACCATGCAGGTTTCTCCTTGAGTTGATTTCACATCCAGTTGTAAGAGCCAAGCTGTCTTCTGGGTCTCTTTGGACTGAGTCTCTCAGATTCCGGGTCTGACACTGGGCGGTAGGGGTGGGACAAATGTCACTGAGGATCCCTGCCTTAGTTTGGGATGTTCTGGGTACAGACTCTGAGATAAGAATTCATGAGCGAGTTGTTTACTGGGGAGGTGATCCCAGGAAACACTGGCTGGGAGCAGGAAGTGAGAGAGGGAAGGGAGGATGACAATTTGGGCTGAGTTATTAAGCCTGCTGGTACAGAGGATGGCTGGAGTGCAACCCCAGGGAGAAAGTCTGGGAGATGGAGTCTCCCAGGTAGCCAAGTTACCCCAGGATCGAGGGAGCCCCAAACTCCTGCATGCCATTCTTGGGGGTTGCTGGAGGGAGTGTCAGTCCTCTGGCACCTTCGATCTGCCCCGTGTAGGCAAAGTGATCTGCTGAGGTTGTGGATAAACACCTTTAGGCATCGAGAAGCAGATATCAGCGGTTGGAAGTGGTCTGAGCCCATCGGAGGGCTCCAGGGCGACACACAGGGCACAGACAGTGCCTGCTCCCCCGGGGGGTGATGACAGGTGACGCTTACCAAGTGACTCAGACCTTCCTGACATAACATGGAGACACACAGTTAGAAAGTTGGTCCTTTCAAATCCTCCTTTCCCTCAAGGTGAAAAGTCTCACTTCGTGCTAATATGTCTTAACTTCTTTCTCACACTTGATCATCTCTCTTTTGAACCAAGAGAGAGCCAAGCCAGCCTTGGGCTTCAAGCCTACCTGTGCAATTGGACCTCACTGCAATTTATAACGTTGCTCTGGGTTCTAATTTATTTTTCCAAGTAAGTCGAGTATATAAGGTTTGCTGTTAAAATAAATTTATGTAATTAAGACATCCGATTTAAGAGAACATTAAGTACAACACACGTTGCGCTGCCTCAGACGGGTGGCAGGTTGTGGCTGGAGCAAGGGGGACACTGGCCCGAGGCATAAGGTCCCCACTTTGCATGGGCGTCTCAGGCCCTACCTTCTGGTGTCCAGCCACCTCTACGGATCCGACTCTCATTTCTAACTGGCCCTCCGTCCACCAAAACCCCCTTCTTGCTCCCACCAAGTATGTTCTTGTCTCCGTCAGGGTCTAAGCTGTTCCCACCACTGCAGCCCCTACCTGCTTCCTCTTTTCAATGCCCAGCTGCACATCCCTCCTCCTAGACCCCTCCCCTGGGACCCCTGACTCTGCTCCACCCTGGAGCTGAGTACTTCCTGTTGGAGTCCCCTCCCCCAGGATTATTTCATCCAGCCGCACGTGTTAACTGTTGACAGGTGGGTCCCTCACCGGCCAGGCGTGTGGTGAGAACAGGGCCTGTTTCTCTCTGGTCGGCTGATAAGCGAGTGAAAGAGGGAAAAGAGTGACCACAGCTGTGTCCTCTGTGTCCCCTTGACATCCTTGGTGTCTCTGGACAACCAGGGCGCTCAGCCAGGGATGGATAATCATGGGGTGTAACCGTGTCCCCCCAGCTGGGTGTTGACCTCCCTGCTCAGGCCGTCCCACGTGGGGCTCATCTCTCTGAGCTCTTCCTGTCTGTGACCACGTGGAGCCCGTGGCATTCTTGTTTCCAGTCCCAAGTGAGACCAGAGAACAACCTGTGTTGGTGGCCATGGCTGCCGGGCGCCCGTCATGGGGTGACAGCGCTGCCCAGGGCTATGTTGCTGTGAAGGGGACAGAGCTGGGGTGGGCAGGAGGGGGACGTGTGATGACCGCGTCCAGCCCCTTTGTCCTGAGTGGAGGAGTGGGTCCCAGCAGGTTCCCCTCGCATGTACTGGCAGGTATGGCTGCTCCTGAGCTGGGCAGGTGGGGGCCTGGAGGAGGCCAGGGGCAGAGTTTGGGGAGGTGCCTGGGATTCAGACCCTCATGGCGAAAGCTGAGGTCTGCGCGCATCTCAGGGGCTGTGCATGTGCGTGTGTGTGAGAGTGTGTACGGTTGTGAGTGTGTGTATGTGTGAGGGAGAGGCAGGGTCTTGAGGAGCTCGGGGGTGGGGAGACGGGAGCAGAGATGGCCTCAGAGGAGACGGTCCAGGTGGACAGAGGAGCCTGGACACGGGGGCCCAGGGGCGTGATGTGAATGCGAGGGAGCGGATGGGTTAGGGCGGCTTCCGGATCTGGTCTTACAATGTCAGTAAAAATCAGAGCAGCTAAACTTCACCGAGTACTTTTCAAGCACTCTATGAATGTATTTATTTAACAAATACTTACTTTGTGCTTGCTCTGTGGAGGCACTGCAAGAAAATTTTATAAAATTTTATAAAAAAAAAAACCCCTACAAATCCTAGTTAATCCTCACAAGAACACTGTGCGGAGGTGCTGCCATCGTTTCCATCTGCAGACGGTGATTTGTGACGCGACCGGGGTCTTAGAGGGAGCGGGTGGAGGGGCTGGTGGGTTGACCTGCCATCTGGTTCCAGAGTCGGGCTCCTCCCCGTGGTGATGCCTGGGTTTCCTCATGCTCATAAAAAGCCACAGGTCAGTTATGCTTATTACCCATTTTACAGATGGGAAAACTGAGGCACACAGAGGTTACCAATTTCTCAGCTTGAAAGTGGCTGAGCCAGGACCCAGCCCAGGCCGCTGGCTCAGGCCCACACTGTAACCACCTGTAATCACCCCTCGGTAATGAACCCTTTGAAAAAAGGTGAGTCACTTGCCTTGGCCGTGCCTCAGTTTCCTCATTTGCCAAGTTGGGCTCCAGTAATCCTGTCCTACTGACTCACCAGGAGTGGTGAGGGAAGGGCTTAGGGCCAAGGCTCCCAGAAACTTCCATTAGGAAGGAGCCCTGACCTGAGAGGAAGCTGGTCTTGGCCAGGTCTGTCCCAGCACCCTGAGTCTGTGTTCAGTTACTTCTCCTTGTTGGCCTGCAGTTTCCTTACGTGGAGTGTGGGTGGCCTGAGATGGAATCTCAGGTTCATCAAGCTCTCCACATGTCCCTGACTGTCCGGCTCTGTCCTGGTGGACAGTGGGGCTGCAGTGGTGAGTCTCCAGGAATTGGATCTCTGGAGAGCAGACCTGCCGATCTGAGATTCTTCGTTCTAGGAAAGTGCATTCAGCGAGGCCCGGCTCGGCTCTGGCTTCCACAATGATCCCTGTGGCTACATAATTGCAGAGCGATCCTTTGTGCTGAGAAGTCACAAACATAAGCGGAGCCCAGGCCCTTAGAGACTCCTCCTGCAGAGACGCTGGACAAGGGGTCCAGCGCCGGGGTCAGATGCTCTGGGCCAGGCCAGCTCCTGTCGGCCTCCCCCGAGTTCTCCGTGGAGGCAGTGCTCTCAGAAGAGTCCATCATTCACACATCCCGTTCGTTCACTCAACAGCTCTTCACCGAGCAACTCCTGTGTGCCAGGCACCAAGGAGACAGCTGTGAATGAAACAAACCAAGGCCCAGTTCTCACAGAGCTGACAGTCCAGTGGAGGGGGGAGAGGGGGCAGTGAACAGTAAGGCACACCCCCCAACACAAGTACAATCTTTTTTTTTTTAACATCTTTGTTGGAGTATAGTTGCTTTACAATGTTGTGTTAGTTTCTACTGTATAACAAAGTGAATCAGCTCTATGTATACATATATCCCCATATCCCCTCCCGCTTGCGTCTCCCTCCCACCCTCCCTGTCCCACCCCTCTAGGTGGTCACAAGGCACCGAGCTGCTCTCTCTGTGCTATGCAGCTGCTTCCCACTAGCTATCTATTTTACATTTGGTAGTGTATATATGTCCATGCCACTCTCTCACTTCGTCCCAGCTTACCCTTCCGCCTCCCCATATCCTCAAGTCCATTCTTTACATCTGCGTCTTTATTCCCGTCCTGCCCCTAGGTTCATCAGAACCACTTTTTTTTTTAGATTCCATATATATGTGTTAGCATATGGT
>NC_041227.1:12770307-12771716 GCF_002837175.3 Physeter macrocephalus | reverse complement strand
TGTCTTCCTAAGGAACGACTGGCTCGATCCGACTTTGATGGACACTTAGGTTGCTTCCATGTCCTGGCTATTGTAAATAGAGCTGCAATGAACATTGTGGTACATGACTCTTTTTGAATTATGGATTTCTCAGGGTATATGCCCAGAGGTGGGATTGCTGGGTCATATGGTAGTTTTATTTTTAGTTTTTAAAGGAATCTCCATACTGTTCTCCATAGTGGCTGTATCAATTTACATTCCCACCAACAGTGCAAGAGGGTTCCCTTTTCTCCACACCCTCTCCAGCATTTATTGTTTGTAGATTTTTTGATGATGGCCATTCTGACCGCTGTGAGGTGATACCTCCTTGCAGTTTTGATTTGCGTTTCTCTCATGATTAGTGATGTTGAGCATCATTTCATGTGTCTGTTGGCAATCTGTATATCTTCTTTGGAGAAATGTCTATTTAGGTCTTCTGCCCATTTTTGGATTGGGTTGTTTGTTTTTTTGATATTGAGCTGCATGAGCTGCTTGTAAATTTTGGAGATTAATCCTTTGTCAGTTGCTTCGAGTGTTCTGCCTATGTTTTCCTCTAAGAGTTTGATAGTGTCTTGCCTTACATTTAGGTCTTTAATCCATTTTGAGTTTATTTTTGTGTATGGTGTTAGGAAGTGTTCTAATTTCATTCTTTTACATGTAGCTGTCCAGTTTTCCCAGCACCACTTATCGAAGAGGATGTCTTTTCTCCATTGTATACTCTTGCCTTCTTTACCAAACATAAGGTGACCACATGTGCATGGGTTTACCTCTGGACTTTCTATCCTGTTCCATTGATCTATAACATGGTATATTGCTCCATCTGTTTGTATCATCTTTAATTTCTTTTATCAGTGTCTTATAGTTTCCTACATACAGGTCTTTTGTCTCCTTAGGTAGGTTTATCCCTAGGTATTTTATTCTTTTTGTTGAAATGGTAAATGGGAGCATTTCCTTAATTTCTCTCTCAGATTTTTTGTCATTAGTGTATAGGGATGCAAGAGATTTCTGTGCATTAATTTTGTATCCTGCTACTTTACCAAATTCATTGATTAGCTATAGTAGTTTTCTGGTAGCATCTTTAGAATTCTGTATGTATAGTATCATGTCATCTGCAAACAGTGACAGTTTTACTTCTTTTCTGATTTAGATTACTTTTATTTCTTTTTCTTTTCTGACTGCTGTGGCTAAAACTCCCAAAACTATGTTGAATAATAGTGGTGAGAGTGGGCAACCTTGTCTTGTTCCTGATCTTAGAGGAAATGGTTTCAGTTTTTCACCATTAAGAATGATGTTGGGGCTTCCCTGGTGGCGCGGTGGTTGCGCGTCCGCCTGCCGATGCAGGGGAGCCGGGTTCGCGCCCCGGTGTGGGAGGATCCCGCGTGCCGCGGAGC
>NC_041227.1:12767554-12769561 GCF_002837175.3 Physeter macrocephalus | reverse complement strand
ATCATGGTGTATGATCCTTTTAATGTGCTGTTGGATTCTGTTTGCTAGTATTTTGCTGAGGATTTTTGCATCTATGTTCATCAGTGGTATTAGCCTGTAGTTTTCTTTTTTTGTGACAGTTTTGTCCGATTTTGGTATCAGGGCGATGGTGGCCTCATAGAATGAGTTTGGGAGTGTTCCTCCCTCTGCTATATTTTGGTACTGATTTGAGTCTTCTGCCTTTTTTTCTTGATGAGTCTGGCTAATGGTTTATCAATTTTGTTTATCTTCTCAAAGAACCAGCTTTTAGATTTATTGATCTTTGCTATTGTTTCCTTTTTTGTTTTTCATTTATTTCTCATCTGATCTTTATGATTTCTTTCCTTCTGCTAAATTTGGGGGTTTTTTGTGCTTCTTTCTCTAATTGCTTTAGGTGTAAGGTTAGGTTGTTTATTTGAGATTTTTCTTGTTTCTTGAGGTAGGATTGTATTGCTATAAATTTTCCTCTTAGAACTGCTTTTGCTGCATCCCATAGGTTTTGGGCCATCATGTTTTCATTGTCATTTGTTTCTAGATATTTTTTGATTTCCTCTTTGATTTCTTCAGTGATCTATTGGTTATTTAGTAGTGTATTGTTTAGCTGTTTAGCCTCCATGTGTTTGCACTTTTTACAGTTGTTTTCCTGTAATTGATATCTAGTCTCATAGCATTGTCATTGGAAAAGATACTTGACATGATTTCAATTTTCTTAAATTTACCAAGGCTTGATTTGTGATCCAAGATATGATCTATCTGGAGAATGTTCCATGAGCACTTGCGAAGAAAGTGTATTCTGTTGTTTTTGATGGAATGTCCTATAAATATCAATTAAGTCCATCTTGCCTAATGTGTCATTTAAAGCTTGTGTTTCTTTATTTATTTTCATTTTGGATGATCTGTCCATTGGTGAAAGTGGGGTGTTAAAAGTCCCCTACTATTATTGTGTTACTGTCGATTTCACCTTTTATGACTGTTAGCATTTGCCTTATATATTGAGGTGCTCCTATGTTGGGTGCATAAATATTTACAATTGTTATATCTTCTTCTTGGATTGATCCCTTGGTCATTATGTAGTGTCCTCTTTTGTCTCTTGTAATAGTCTTTATTTAAAGACAATTTTGTCTAATATGAGAATTGCTACTCCAGATTTCTTTTGATTTCCATTGCATGGAATATCTTTTTCCATCCCCTCACTTTCAGTCTGTAAGTGTCTCTAGGTCTGAAATGGGTCTCTTGTAGACAGCATATATATGGGTCTCGTTTTTGTATGCATTCGGCCAGTCTGTGTCTTTTGGTTAGAGCATTTAATCCATTTATATTTAAGGTAATTATCAATATGTTTGTTCCTATTACCATTTTCTTAATTGTGTTGGTTTTTTTTTAAAAAAATAAATTTATTTATTTATTTATTTTTGGCTGCATCGGGTCTTCATTGCTGCGCACAGGCTTTCTTTAGTTGCGTCAAGCGGGGGCTACTCTTCGTTACGGTGAGCAGGCTTCTCATTGAGGCAGCTTCTCTTATTGCGGAGCATGGGCTCTAGGCGCGCAGGCTTCAGTAGTTGTGGAATGTGGGCTCAGTAGTTGTGGTACACAGGCCTAGTTGCTCCACGGCATGTGGGATCTTCCTGGACCAGGGCTTGAACCTGTGTCTCCTGCATTGGCAGGCAGATTCTTAACCACTGCATCACCAGGGAAGCCCTTGGGTTTGTTTTTGTAGGTCTTTCCCTTCTCTTGAGTTTCCTGCCGAGAGAAGTTCCTTTAGCATTTGTTGTAAAGCTGGTTTGCTGGTGCTGAATTCTCTTAACTTTTGCTTGTCTGTAAAGGTTTTAATTTCTCCATTGAATCTGAATGAGATCCTTGCCGGGTAGAGTAATCTTGGTTGTAGGTTTTTCCCTTTCATCACTTTAAATATGTCTTGCCACTCCCTTCTGGCTTACAGAGTTTCTGCTGAAAGATCAGCTGTTAACCTTATGGGGATTCCCTTGTGTG
>NC_041227.1:12747142-12767406 GCF_002837175.3 Physeter macrocephalus | reverse complement strand
TTATTGTGTTGTTCATCATTGTTTGTTTGCTCTTTAGTTCTTCTAGGTCCTTGTTAAACGTTTCTTATATTTTCTCCATTCTATTTCCAAGATTTTGGATCATCTTTACTATCATTACTCTGAATTCTTTTTCAAGTAGACTGCCTATTTCCTGTTCATTTGTTTGGTCTGGTAGGTTTTTACCTTGCTCATTCATCTGCTGCATATTTCTCTGTCTTCTCATTTTGTTTAACTTACTGTGTTTGGGGTCTCCTTTTCACAGGCTGCATGTTCCTAGTTCCCATTGTTTTTGATGTCTGCCTCCAGTGGATGAGATTGGTTCAGTGGCTTGTGTAGGCTTCCTGGTAGAGGGGACTGGTGCCTGTGTTCTGGTGGGTGGAGCTGGATCTTGTCTTTGTGGTGGGCAGGGCTGTGTCCGGTGGTGTGTTTTGGGGTGTCTGTGAACTTAGTATGATTTTAGGCAGTGTCTATGCTAATGGGTGGGGTTGTGTTCCTGTCTTGCTAGTTGTTTGGCATGGGGCATCCAGCACTGGAGCTTGCTGGCCGTTGGGAGGAGCTGGGTCTTAGCGTTGAGACAGAGATCTCTGGGAGAGCCCTCGCCGATTGATATCACGTGGGGCTGGGAGGTCTCTGGTGGTCCAATGTCCTGAACTCAGCTCTCCCACCTCAGAGGCTCAGGCCTGACACGCGGCCAGAGCACCAAGACCCTGTCAGCCACACGGCTCAGAAGAAAAGGGAGAAAAAAAGAAAGAAAAAATAAATTAAAAAATAAAAAAATTATTAACATAAAAAAAGTAATTAAAAAAAATAAGAGAGCAACCAAACCAATAAAGAAATCCACCAATGATAAGAAGTACTAAAAACTAAACTAAGATAAACATAAATATCAGAAAGAAATCAGTGGCAGACAGCAAACCCCATGTCTACTGTTGCTCTAAAATTCACCACCTCAATTTTGGGATGATTCGTCGTTTATTCAGGTATTCCACAGATGCAGGCTACATCAAGTTGATTGTGGGGATTTAATCCGCTACTTCTGAGGCTGCTAGAAGAAATTTCCCTTTCTCGTCTTTGTTCACAGAGCTCCCGGGGTGCAGCTTTGGTTTTGGCTCTGCCTCTGCATGTAGGTTGCCCTCAGGCATCTGTTCGCTGCCCAGACAGGAGGGGGTTAAAGCAGTGGCTGATGACGGGGCTCTGGCTCACTCAGGCTGGGGGAGGGGGGAGGGGTACGGTAGTTGTAATTGGAATGCGGGACGAGCCTGCGGGCGGCCAGCATGACGTTGTAACAGCCTGAGGCATGCTGTGTGTTCCCCTGGGGAAGCTGTCCCTGGATCACGGGACCCTGGCAGTGGCGGTCTGCACAGGCTCCTGGGAGGGGAGGTGTGGCTAGGCTGCACAGGCTTATTGGTGGCTGCAGCAGCAGCCTTAGCATTTCATGCCCGTCTCTGGTGTCTTCACTGATAGCCGTGGCTCGCACCCGTCTCTGGAGCTCGTTTAGGCGGTGCTCTGTATCCCCTCTCCTCGCGCACCCGGAAACAATGGTCTCTTGCCTCTTCCGCAGGTCCAGACTTTTTCTTGGACTCCCTCCCGGCTGGCCGTGGCGCACTAGCCGCCTTCAGGCTGTGTTCACGCCGCCAACCCCCGTCCTCTCCTTGGGATCCGACCGAAGCCCGAGCCTCAGCTCCCAGCCCCCGCCCGCCCCAGCGGTGCGCAGAGAAGCCTCTCGGGCTGGTGAGTGCCGGTCGGCCCCGATCCTCTGTGTGGGAACCTCTCCGCTTTGCCCTCCGCACCCCTGTTGCTGTGCTCTCCTCCGGGGCTCTGAAGCTTCCCCCCTCCGCCACCCGCAGTCTCCACCCGCGAAGGGGCTTCTAGTGTGTGGAAACTTTTCCTCCCTTACAGCTCCCTCCCAGAGGTGCAGGTCCCGTCCCTATTCTTTTGTCTGTTTTTTCTTTTTTCTTTTGCCCTACCCAGGTACGTGGGGAGTTTCTTGCCTTTTGGGAGGTCTGAGGTCTTCTGTCAGCGTTCAGTAGGTGTTCTGTAGGAGCTGTTCCACATGTAGATGTATATTTTTAAAAAAATTTATTTGTTTATTTATTGTTGGCTGCGTTGGGTCTTCGTTTCTGTGCGAGGGCTTTCTCTAGTTGTGGCAAGCGGGGGTCACTCTTCATTGTGGTGCGCGGGCCTCTCACTATCGTGGCCTCTCTTGTTGCGGCGCACAGGCTCCAGACGCGCTGGCTCAGTAATTGTGGCTCACGGGCCCAGTTGCTCGGCGGCATGTGGGATCTTCCCAGACCAGGGCTCGAACCCGTGTCGGCACTGGCAGGCGGATTCTCAACCACCGCGCCACCAGGGAAGCCCTATGTAGATGTATTTTTTTTTTTTTTTTTTTTTTTTTTTTGCGGTACGCGGGCCTCTCACTGCTGCGGCCTCTCCCGTTGCGGAGCACAGGCTCCGGACGCGCAGGCTCAGCGGCCATGGCTCACGGGCCCAGCCGCTACGCGGCATGTGGGATCTTCCCGGACCGGGACACGAACCCGTGTCTCCTGCATCGGCAGGCGGACTCTCAACCACTGCGCCACCAGGGAAGCCCAATGTATTTTTGATGTATTTGTGAGGAGGAAGGTGATCTCCACGTCTTACTCCTCCTCCATCTTGAAGGTCTCCTCCCCCCAAGTATAATCTTATAGACATATATTTGTGTGCACACATACATGCACACACACTTATACACATGTACATATACATATTTAACTGTGTGTTATTCTAGGTAGTAATAGATGCTATAAAAATCAGACAAGGTATTGGGATAGAGAGGTCTTGGGGGGCTACTTTAGACTGGAGGTCCTGGAAGTCCCCTCTGAGGTGTGCCATTTGGTCAGAGGCCTGAGGAATGAAGAGTGTCTTCCATGTGCATATCTGGAGGAAGAATGTTACAGACAGAGGGAACAACATGTGCAAAGGCCCTGTGGTGGGAGTGTGCCTGGCATGAGGGAGCAAGGGGGAGAGGAGCCACAACTGAGATTAGATATGGCTTTCTAGACCATGGCAAAGAAATTTGTGTCACATTTTAAGAGTCATGGAATGTGATTTGAGAGTTTTGTGCGGAGGACTTTGTAGGTTTTGACATGTTATTTGAAAGGATTCCTCTGACTGCCTGTGGAGGATGAACTGCGGGGTTGGCGGGGGGTGGGGCGGCGAGAGTCAATGCAGGGAGACCAGTGGGGAGGAAACTGCAACAGTCCAGTGAGAGATGATGACTGCTTGGACCATTCGTGGTGGAGGTGGGAGGTGATCAAATTCCAGCCATAGTTTAAAGGTAAAGCCAAAAGGATTGGTTGATAGATTGGATGTGGGGGAACAAGAGGAAGAGAAGCATTAAGACCAACCTCAAGATTTGGCCTGATTGCCTGGAAGGATGGAGTTGCCTTTTTCTACGAGAATGACCAGCTCGGGTGGAAATGGGGGCATTGGAAATCTGCACCTTGGGCCCTGATGCTGAGTATGTCCTCACCCTTGGTCCCTGCGGCCTCTGCCTATCTGCAGGAGGGCCCTGGAACAGTAACCTTGGATTTAACCTGGAACCAACATTGCCCTCCTGAAATACCATGTCTCAAGTTTCCAGGGCACTTTTGACTTTCTCTTTTAAAGACTCAGCCTTCATTTTATTCTAATGGCTGGGGTTCATTCCCCCTAAGGACGGGCAGCCCCCGCAGTTAAAGAATAAATGGATGAACATTCCATTAGTGCCCAGAATGCCCCAGGCCCACGGAGGAGATTTAGCGTGCCTGCCACCTGTCCAGATGCGTTGGTTGGAAAGTGCTACATCTGTTAAAGGGAGTTTGAATGTTAATAGAGGGATATCAGTTGTGGGAAGGAAACTCCTGAGTCTTCAAATGCCATCAACTGAGAAAAGGACGGATGAAGCTTTTATGGACGTGCAGTTTGTCCCAATAAAATATCTTAAAACCTGTCTTTACTGGCATCAAAGTACTGCAGTGTTGTCTAACGGAACAGTTTACATCTCAGTGATGAGTTTCTTAAAAACAAAAAACAAAGCAGTGCTTTCACCCTTCTATCTGGCTTTCTAAAGCAACTGCAATACAAATATACGTTTATTTGTGCAATAACATTTACAAAGCACCTCCTAAGTGCAGAGCCCTGGGCTAAGGAGGGGAGAGAGATGAATCAGATCTTTTCTCAGCAGGTTCATGCCTGGTGGCGGACATAAATAGCACACAGGGTGGAGTGGGTTAGTGCAGTGAGAAAGGTCCTGAGGTTCAGAAGGGGGAGGGATCGCTGGGTGCTGGGGGGTCAGAGTAGGCTTTTTGGAAGGGATGGTGTGTCCATTTACTTGCATTTGCCAGCATGTAACTGAAATCCGTAATGAATCTGATTTACACCACAAAGGAATTTATCTACTGTAATGGAGGCTACCGTCCGGAGGACTTCAGGGTGGGTCCAGCAGCTGAATCCAGGGATTCAGCGGCTATACACCACCACTAGCCTCTCTGCTTTGCCAGCCGCTGTTCTGGTTTCATACTTAAGTCAGTTCCCCTCTCGGTCACGAGCTAACCGCCATCGGCAACTGCGACCACGTGTCTCCTTGTCCAGGTTTACTGGCATTGAGAGAGCAACCTCTCCTTGGAGTGTGGGATATACACTCTTCTCTCTGATACAACTGGCCATGTTGGGCCATGTGCCCACCTTGGACCACTAACAATCTCTAGGGGATGGCTGTAGACTAATTACCGTTGACTAATAGGGGTGACCCTCGAGCAGAGGATCTGGTCAGCATCCCCTGAGCCGAGGGGCTGCACGGGCACAGGTGGCCACCAAGGCAAAGTTGGGCCACCATCAGCATGTCTCGATTTAAATAGGTGAGTTGTTTGGTGTGTGAATTACATCTCAATAAAACTGCAGTTAAAAAAAAAAACAAACCCAAAACAAAAAACAAGGCAAAGTTGGGCTTGTGTTTGAAAAGAGGAATGCGGGAAAGGATATTGGCTAGGCAGTCATCTGAGCAGGGCAATGGTGGATTGGTGGGCTTTTATCCTAGCAGAGATAACAACAATCATAATTTAATAATAATAATAATAATAAGCAGTAGTTTTGAGCACCTTTTGCAATCCATTCATGGCATCTAGGGCTTTAAATGCAGAGCAGGACCTCTCTTATCCAACCTCTCTTACCTGACTCACCTGTTTATCTGAAGCTCACCATTCCTCTGTAATGGCCCTACACCTTGGGGCCATCGGCTCCCGTCTGAAACGCACACTGAGTTGCCTGTTTACTGAAAGTCACTGTTTTTGTTCCCAAACCTGTTTAGTCCAGATGTACCTGAGATTGTAATT
This sequence comes from Physeter macrocephalus, assembly GCF_002837175.3. Lineage (NCBI taxonomy): Eukaryota > Metazoa > Chordata > Mammalia > Artiodactyla > Physeteridae > Physeter > Physeter macrocephalus. The sequence goes on along the minus strand of NC_041227.1, from coordinate 12,762,055 downwards.
ACATAGCTTAAATAAATATAGCAAATGGATAACCAGTAGTACAAAAGGAGAGGGAGAAGCTGCTCCTATGCAAACCAAGTTGAATTGTTGAGAAAGATTTGATGAGGGAAAAAAGCTTAAGCAGAGATTGGAAAAATAGATGAGATATAATACCACTAGCGGTGCACTGCCTAATACAATAGTCACGTGCCGCACGTGGCTATGGAGCACTTGACATGTGGCTGGCGTGGCTGTAAAACTGAGGTTTTGATTTTCTTTCACTGTAATCGATTCACGTGATTAAAGACAGATACGTGATTCAGTTATCGAAAAACTTTTCAATGTATTTGGGACAAGTTCTTTACATGAATCTACTTTTTCACTTTAAATTTCCTCAAATCTAAATGCAGATCAACTGTCTCTGATAAACATAGAGAGGCACTGAGTGTAAAATACACACCAGATTTTGAAGATTTATATGAAAAACATGGCAAATATCTTGATTTTTATATTTATGATATGTTGAACTGATAATGTTTCAGATATGTCTGGTTAAATAAAATATATCATTAAAATTAATGTCATTGGTTTTTTTTAAAGTGTTTTGTTCAAATGTGGCTACTAGAAATTTAAAAATAACATATGTGGTTCACCTTCTTCTGGTCTAGAAGGTTCTGCACTCAGACTGCTTTGCAAGCATCTTTAAGTCGTGATCCCGCTATCGAGAAACTAAAACTGAACACTGTATGAGTATATGAAAGAAAGGAGACAATGGGAGAATCCAACAGCAGACTCACATTAAAAAAAACCCATTGTCTCTGTTATGAAAATCTTCACTAATTAATGGACACATATGTGTTTTCTGTTAACCTGTGTAAGGATGGGACTGTACCTTTCTAAAAAATTCCGCAGTTTAGTCAATTTAGTTTTACTAATGGACGCTCTGATGGTCCTAGTTGTTCTGGATAAGAGGGCTCCTCCTGGGTTTTACAGCCACCCTTGGGGGTCAGGGCAGGTATGACGATTCCCATGTTAGAGATGGGAGAAACTGCGGCTCAGGAAGGGAGACAATGTGCTGAGGGTCCCTCAGGCAGGGAGTCCAGGGACAAGGAGGACTTGAGTCCCGAGCTACCTGACATCACCCCAGGCTTTTGCTTTCCCCCCCGACACTGCTGGTGTCCTGGACATGGTGCTCTGGTTACAAGTGGAATAAACCAATTATAACTTACCTTGGGGATTTCATCAGTCTCTCTAACCTGAAGGCTTTCAAGGAGACCAGGACTGATTTTCTGGGACTCCTGGGTTGTCATCTTGAAGCAGAAATACTCATTGAATGGAGTGCATGCTTCCTTTGGTGGCTTTAACTGTGGGGCACATGATGGATGTCGTGTGTGTCCATCACTCGCTTCATATGTTGAAGCCTTAATCCCAATGTGAGGGTATTAGGAGGTGGGGCCTTTGGGAAGCAATGAGGTCATGAGGGTGGAGCCCTCAGGATGGGATTAGTGCCCTTATAAGAAGAGACTCCTATAACAAGAGAGCTTGCTCCTGTTCTTCCTGCTCTGCCATGTGAGGGGACAGCGAGAAGGTGGCTTGTCTACCAGCCAGCAAGTGGGTGCTCACCAGGAGCCGAATTGGCCAGCACCTTGATCTTGGACTTCCCAGCCTTCAGAGCTGTGAGAAATAAATGTTTGTTGTTGAAGCTGCCCAGTCTATGGTAATTCATTATAGCAGCCTGAGCCCACTAAGACTCTATGGTTCCTCCCTTGTGCCCTGGTTGACATCTTGGGTAGATCTTGAAGCCTCTCAGACTTGCTCAGCCCTAAGAACAGGTGCATCTTTTAAGAACTAAGGAGTCCAGTGCAGGATATGTCAACGTTCAATCTCACAACAATCTGAGCTGTTCAGATTCACCTGTTGTGAATTCCCTCCCGGGAATCTCCTTCCACATGTCCCTCTTCTCTCACGTGTGGGTGGTGGTCACCAGCTCCCATGGATGTTTCCAGAACCCTCTTTAGAATGAGTGGGTTCCGACGCCTCTAGCTTTGGGACTTCAGCCAAAATTCCAAGTCTTCCAGGAAAGTCTCCTTCAGTGTCCAGTTGCACTGGATTCACCGTCTCGGGAGAGAAGGACCTTTTCCTGGAAAGAGGCGTCGGGAGCAATACTGGTGTCTGGGGCTGTCACTGAAGTCCCTCTTCCATCCACAAGGACACAGCCAGTGCTCGGCCGGCGGTCAGGGGTCCGTGCTGCGGGCCGGGACTCTGGCTCTGTAGCCCTGCAGCCATGGGCCCCAGGGGGTGTCAACCCTGCCCAGCCTGACTCTGCCCCTGTGACCCGAGGCTCCCGATGGGGCCGTGTGACCGCGTCCAGGTGAGGATTAAGCGAGTTAACGCACAGGAGCGCTCAGGCCCCAGGCCCCACGCCGTAAGTGCCCGTGAGGTCAGCCCGTTGTGGTCAGCGGATCGCCAATCGGGGTCACAGATGAGTCTGGTCCAGAGGCTGCCCTGGAATCAGGGCTTTGGGTTTAGGAAGAGAGATTTCTGTAGGGAGGCTTGGAGATTTAGCCTGTCATTGGTGGCTTTGCTTCCAGTAGCTCTCGAGAGACAAGCCGTAAAAGGTCGCTTCTCCTCAAGCCGAGAGCAGAACGGGCCGCGGGGGGGACCGGCGGCCTGGCTCCCCGGGTGCGCCCACCCTGAGCTGCCGTCAGGCGGCCAGACACAGACGCACCTCCCAAAGCTCGGGCCCAGGGCCTCTGCTCTTTCCCCTCCTGCTTCCTAATTGACAAAAAGATCCCCAAGCCTCCATTACTACAGATTCCCTGACTCTCTGTAGTGGGTCTTCAGGATAAAGCACAGTCTTCCTCGAGTGCTTTTGTCCTCTGGGTATCCTCTTTGATCTTGAGACCAGGAAGAACACGTGTTCTCACTCAATGCTGGAAAACGCATCCCTCGCTCATTCTTAAATCTCTCCTTCCTCCCTCTCTTTCGGGCTAAGTGTTTATCTTTCCCTTTCAAGGGCGATGGATGCTTAATTCCTTGAAGGCTGTAAAGCAGGTTGTAAATGTGATGGTGTTATTGTTATGAATATCCATGATGATAACGTCATGCTCCTTGCCTGTCCCAGTCCTGGGCCACTGTGATGCAGCCCCTCTAAGATGACCAACTCCAGCCACTCCAAACAATTACAGAGGACAGCACAGGATTGACCTAGTTGGATGAAGATCTTTTATGGGCAGGCAGAGAAGAAAGCTCTAGGGAGAAAGAAGCATCACCAGGAGACTGCGAGCCTACATCTGCCGGTGCCTCAGTCTCATCTTTGATCAGTTCATTCAATAAACATTTATCAAGGATTCTCTGTGCGTCCAGGATCAGCTGATGCTGGAAAGGTGAATGAGAAATTACGCGCTCTGCAAACTGTAGAGTGCCGCCATCTGAGGGACGACGGGCTAGCACCTGCCATGGGCTCAGTGGCATCTGAGGCTGTTGATGGTGACAGCGATGAGGGGAATGACCTCGGAGCATCCTTCTCAGCCTGCATTTCTACAGGATAAAGGTCTGAACCAGGGGATGGAACTGGTCCCAGCAAAAAACCACATGGAGCTGATAAGGCCAGGAATGAAGGTCACCAGAGTGTCATCAAATACAATGGAGATAATGATGGTGATGGTGATGATGATGTCATCTAGAATTTTAAGCCCTGCGTCCTATGGGCAGACAGCGCTGAGCACTTTGCTGCCACTTTCTGCTCTAATCTGTCCCATGATCCTGTGCAACAGGGACTCTCATTATCCTCGTTTTTCAGGCGAGGCAACTGAGGCACAGAGAGGTTACATAACTTGCCTGAGGTCACACAGCTAGTAAGTGGTGTGACCGGCTGGGATTTGGACCCAGAGAATCCTCCTCCAGAGGCCGTGCTCTCAGGAAGCTAACTGTTGTGATGTGCTGTCTGCCTGCACAGAAAACACTCAGGAACGGTTTCACTCTGTGACCTTCTTAGGTCACATTTCTTGGCATTCCAACATCTGGCCTCCAAAAAGGCAAAATGGAATTACTTCACCCAGGTGCTTCCTCTTTTCCAGACTGCATCCACCCCTTCTGTGACCTCCCACTCTCTGCTCCTGTCTCATCCACCGCCCCTGCAAAGAACAGGCAAAGCCTGATTCCCCAGTGCCTGCAGAGCGGGGCTGCAGAGCTGGCAGGCGGGTTCTGGGCCCTCACCTCCAGGTGAGAGTAAGCAGGATCTGTAGCTTTATGTCCCACGATGGACTGCGCTCAAGTTCATGCTACACACTGGGACCCGCCTGCAGTGGGGAAAGCAAGGGGCTTCGAGCTGTTATTCCTGGATTGAGAGGTTTCCATCTCTCACGTGAGACCCTAAAACCAGAGACGACAGCAACGATGGCCCCTCCCCGGGGGCCAGAGAGTAGCTGAACCTGAGCCCCATTCTGTGCCGTGGAGACAGAACCACCCCCGCTGGGCTGGAGCAGCTTCCTAAGGCTTGTCTCTGACCCGCTCACAGCAGTGCCTGCCAGGGACAGAAGGAGCTTGGCGGTGATTCAGTCCCGGAGCAGTAATGATGGAAACACAGTTTCCAGGGACCAGGCGATTAAATATTCACACCAGGTGAACTCTGCATCTGAGCTGAGCAGAATCCTGCCATCTGGACATTGCAGGCTGCTGGTGCAGTGTCTACAGGGCACAGCAAACCCTTCTGATCACACGGAGCCCAGTAGCGGCTCCCTGAGACTGAGCTGGCAGAAGAATTGGGTCTTCCTTGAAATTGTGAGAAATTTATAACTGTGGGGCCTCCTTGCTGCTGCATTCACAATGTCACACATCCTGGCTCAGACCCTCAGAAGCCCACGTCCTGTGCTGAGACTCTTCTGGCTTCGGGGCTTCACTGCACACAGGGGTGGAGTGGGCCAGTGGGGGGGTTTTCTTGGCCTGGGTAAGCAGGATCTGTAGCTTTATGTCCCACGATGGACTGCGCTCAAGTTCATGCTACACACTGGGACCCGCCTGCAGTGGGGACAGCAAGGGGCTTCGAGCTGTTATTCCTGGATTGAGAGGTTTCCATCTCTCACGTGAGACCCTAAAACCGGAGACGACAGCAACGATGGCCCCTCCCCGGGGGCCAGAGAGTAGCTGAACCTGAGCCCCATTCTGTGCCGTGGAGACAGACCCACGCCTGCTGGGCTGGAGCAGCTTCCTAAGGCTTGTCTCTGACCCGCTCACAGCAGTGCCTGCCAGGGACAGAAGGAGCTTGGCGGTGATTCAGTCCCGGAGCAGTAATGATGGAAACACAGTTTCCAGGGACCAGGCGATTAAATATTCACACCAGGTGAACTCTGCATCTGAGCTGAGCAGAATCCTGCCATCTGGACATTGCAGGCTGCTGGTGCAGTGTCTACAGGGCACAGCAAACCCTTCTGATCACACGGAGCCCAGTAGCGGCTCCCTGAGACTGAGCTGGCAGAAGAATTGGGTCTTCCTTGAAATTGTGAGAAATTTATAACTGTGGGGCCTCCTTGCTGCTGCATTCACAATGTCACACATCCTGGCTCAGACCCTCAGAAGCCCACATCCTGTGCTGAGACTCTTCTGGCTTCGGGGCTTCACTGCACACAGGGGTGGAGTGGGCCAGTGGGGGGGTTTTCTTGGCCTGGGGCATCCCCTCGGTTGCTGAGAGGGGCTCATCTAAGGGGAACTTGGGGCCCTGGAGCCATGGGTCCCTCTCTCAGGCTGCAGCCAACACTGGGTTTCCCTGCAGATCTGGAAGAAGGTTCCTCATCGTAAAGGCCACACCTGTTCCTCCAACTCCCACGCCCTTTCTTAGTGCCTGGTGAGTTCTGGTCTCCCAGAAGCTGGTGTTTTCCTTTACTAAAATCACTGGATCATGGCATTGTTTGTTCATTTGCTTTTGGGGAAGAGGATATTGAACCCCCCCATTAGAATTTTAGCTCCAGGAGGGAAGGGATTTTGGTCATTGTTGTATCCAGGGCAGTGTCTGGCTCAGTATGTGTTTGTTGGAATGTTAAATTAATAAATGAATGAGAGGACTTCCCTGGTGGTGCAGTGGTTAAGAATCCACCTGCCAATGCAGGGGACACGGGTTCGAGCCCTGGTCCGGGAAGATCCCACGTGCCGCGGAGGAGCTAAGCCCGTGCGCCACAACTACTGAGTCTGTGCTCTAGAGCCCGCGAGCCACAACTACTGAGGCTGCATGCCACAGCTACTGAAGCCCGTGCACCTAGAGCCCGTGCTCCGCAACAAGAGAAGCCATTGCCATAAGTCCGCACACCGCAATGAAGAGTAGCCCCTGCTCGCCGCAACTAGAGAAAGCCCGCGCGCAGCAACAAAGACCCAATGCAGCCAAAAAAACAAAAAAGAACCAAAACAAAACAGCAAGGAAGAGTAGCCCCCGCTCGCCACAACTAGAGAAAGCCCGCGCGCAGCAACAAAGACCCAATGCAGCCAAAAAAAACCAAAAAGAACCAAACCAAAACACAAAAAATAAATGAATGAGGGATCCTATCTGTCCCTTTCAACCCAGCACCTAGCAGAGAGCCTGGCACGCAGTAGGACTCAATAAATATTTGCCAGATAAATAAGTGAATGAATGAATGAAACTTCTCAATCCCCTCTCCCCCCTCCCCCCACACGTCTATCGCCTTCAGGACCCACTCCCCATCTCATTCCAACATCCCTGTTTCCTGGCCTTCATCGTGGATTTGGGGCCCCTGTGCACTGCCAGTGCCCTTCTTTAACTGCCTGCCTCCTGCCTGGATGACAAATGACTCAGCCTTGGCAGCCGATCGCTGATGCTCCACCCCTGCAGGCCGCCGCCACGTGCGAGGCTGACCCAGGAGCACTGTCCTCCCGCCATCACTCAACACCCCCCCACCCCCGACCCCGCTGCGCCCGTGGGGTCGCAGCACCTCTTCTCATTGGCCCGCTGCCATGGGCCTTATTCCCTGTTTCCTGGCCTTCATCGTGGATTTGGGGCCCCTGTGCACTGCCAGTGCCCTTCTTTAACTGCCTGCCTCCTGCCTGGATGACAAATGACTCAGCCTTGGCAGCCGATCGCTGATGCTCCACCCCTGCAGGCCGCCGCCACGTGCGAGGCTGACCCAGGAGCACTGTCCTCCCACCATCTCTCACCGCCCCCCCATCCCCGCTGAGCCCGTGGGGTCGCAGAACCTCTTCTGATTGGCCCGCTGCCATGGGTCTTACTCCCGGAAGCAAGTTCCCGCACAGACAGACCTGGTTCCCTGAGTCCAGGAGTCAGTCATCTACTTGCACCAGTGCTAAAATCGTCGTTATTTCCCCAAACTCAGCTGCACCTGTGGAGATGAAAACACAAGACAGCCTATTTTTAGCAGGTGACAGAGGGCACACAGGGAACTATAATTAGCATCTTGTTCAAAGGGTGGAGTTTCCAACTCAGTGCAGAGTGACTGCCCTGTGGGTCCCCTCAGCTCAGCATCCGTCTCTGGTGTCTGATGAGGGACGGAGCCAGCTGCATGGTGGGAAGACCTGGACTCCCCTGGAGTCCCAGGAAGGGGGCGAAGTCCTTTGCGGGTGGTGCTCCTCATCTTTGCTCCCCGCCTTTCCCCTTCTGGCCTGTTGTTTGCAGAAGGCATGACCCGGCCCAGATCGAGTGCTGTCCTCCTTCAGGGACGACCCAGCCAGCCCACTGTGATCAAGATGCCTTGTCACATTGGTGTCGGGCTTGAGGGTCATCTGTCTCCCATCTGTCCTGGTGGGGGACAGGGCAGGGGAAGCTGAGCTGCAGCAGAGGCTGTGGGGTGTCCCCACCACCCCCACCCCCATCCCTCTCAGGTCTCTCATAAAAGCCAGGAATCTGGCTGCCTAGAAAACTACATTTCCCAGAGTCCCTTGTGACAAAAGTAGCCAATGGGGTGTGAGCATCGTCTCTTTCTCTTTCCATTGGCTGAGAGAGAACAGAGGAGGAATGTCTCAGGTAAGGAGGAAGGCTACAGCCTCAGAAATCAGAGTAAAGAGACAGAAGGAGGTGGAGCTTCAGTTTCCTCATCTGTAAAATGGGAGAGTAATTATGCCTCTGTTTTCTATAAATTAGAATTCTTTCATCTGCTAAGTAACAGGAAATTCAACCTCAGGTATCCAAAGGCCGGGGGGGATTTACTGGCTCAGCTAAGTGGAAAAAAAAGTTTAACAAAGAGGCCTGGCTGTTTACCTTTGGCCTGGGGACCCAAGCGTATCTTACCTGCACCTGTTATTTTCACAGCAAATTTGTTAAGGTCACAAACAATTCTGCCTTGAAAGGACGACAGAATCTCATTGTAACCCAGGTGTTGGCTGGTAGATGTGCTCAAATCCTGCATTTAGGGGAAGTCCAAGGACGCCATCCTCAAGACTTCTGCCATTCACCGAGCTGAAGTGCCTCTTGCTCCTCCCACTCTCATTGCCACCCTCCACTGAGCTACTGTTCTCCTCTCTGCATCTCAGCATTGCCCTTCCCACTTCTGCAGGGGTCCACCTTCCACATGGCATGGGCTCCTTGTTTTCTACCTTCCCAGATTCCGTATCCCGATGGCAGCTGTGATGGGCACATTTTATTCATGATTCTGGAGCAGCACAGAGGAAGCTGATTTTATTGATGTCTCGGTCCCTTTGCATTTCTGCCAACTCCAGCATCAGGATGTGTTGCTTAGCAACACCGCAGTCCCTTCCATGGCTTCTTCTGGACCCTGCTACTGCCCCCCGCCCCATGCTGCTCACATCCCTTGTGTAGCTTCTCAGCTATTGCTTTGTGGACTCCTTCCAACCTTAGGACCACACAGTCCACACCTTCAGATTATTTCCCTGCACTATGAAAGTTCCTCTCCTCTGAGCAGCTCTCATCCCGGCTGCTAAGAGATGTGTTTTCTTCCCATCAACACTCATGATAATGATCGTGGCCACATCTGGACTGTCTGCTCTATGTCGGCATTGGGCCTGTGGCTTTCCCACATTCTCTCACTATTCTGCACAAGAGCCCCTGTGAGGTGGGGTCTGTTTTCCCATTTTACAGATGAAGAAGCTAAGGAGAGGTCAGGAGAAAGGCCTTGATGGTAAGTGATGGAGCTGGGATTTGCCCAGTGCTGTCGTGCCCTGTCCAAGCTCCTAGCCATTGCTCACTGCTTTCTCTATTTTATTTTTATTGAGATGTAATTGATGCTAACATTGTATTAGGTGTGTAACATAATGATATTTGTATATATTATAAAATGGTCACCACGATAAGTTAACATCCATCACCACACGTTTACAAAATTTTTGTTCTTGTGATGAGAAGTTTTAGGATCTACTCTTAGCAACTTTCAAATATACAATACGGTATTGTTAACTATGGTCAACATGCTGTACGTTATATCCCCAGGACTTATTTATCTGTTAACTGGAAGTCTGTACCTCTTAACCACCTTCACCCATTTTGCCCCCTCCCAAACTGTTTACCCAGGTTTATTCATTCAAAGGCCACTGTCTCCATTTTCCCCACATCCACACACCACCAGAATGATTCTTTGTTTAATATTTTTCTTTAATTAAATCTATTTTTGTTTTTACTAGGAAACTTTTATTTGAAAGGAAAACTCTATCAGCAGTGTAAATGGGAAACCAGCATGTCTTGTTGCAGGAGGATGGTAACCATAGAAATAAAAACAATACACCTAAACAGAGGGGCTGCATTCTGCCCTAAGCCCGGGGCCTGTTCTTTCTTTGTTTCAAAGGATGATGAGCAAGACTTAGAGAGGTGCTAAAGGCATATTAGCACCAAATCAAGATGTTGTCTTTGAGGTAACTGGAAAAAGGAAAGAAGAATCACGATAGGATCCAGTGTTACTGGATGCCGCGTGCACTGGCTCTATCGAATCATCTCACGTTTGCCATTTGGGAGACCTTGAGCTGGACAGAGGGGGTTGGGAGGGGCAGAAGAAGAGCCTTCCAGGCAGGGGGAACAGCATCGCCCAGGCCTGAGAAAAGGGAGGAGCCCAAATGGGCAGCAGAGAGAAGGCAGTGCAGAGAGAGGGCAGAAAGAGGCTGCAGGAGGGGCCTGGAGGCCAGGGTCAAGAGTTCTGAGGGTGGCAATGGGTAAGCCATGCGAGGGCTGCAAAGCCAGGGCATGGAGGGCTCAGGCGGGGGCTGTGGAAGTCCAGGTGGCCCTGGGAGAGGAAGAGGATGGAGACCTCCACCCAGATGGGGCCACATCCGACCCATGTGCCATCCCCAGGTTGTCACCCTCCTCTCCCTCCCAGATCCCAGACACCCCTCTCCAGCAGGTGCCCACTGCATCCCCAAGAGGCTGAGCTGAGGGATAAGTGGAGACTTTGAATCTCATTTCCTGAGCCCACGTGTCAGTCTCCCCTTGGCCAGCTCAGGGAAAGGATGCAATGACAGGCTGCAGCAGCCCCTGCCGTTCCCTGTGAAGTACCCTGGGCTGGATTTCTGAGATCTCACCAAGCCCTGAGGACCGCACTGATGCCTGGGCCAGGGACCTCTCCCTGCCCGCCTGCTGCTGCCATGATCGAATCCACTGATACCCCTTCTATCAATGCCTTCCCTGCAACAGGCAGGATGTGATGGTTTCAATGATTTACTTATTTCAAGCGCCTGGGTCAGGGCAGAGACGTCAATAGGTGTGTGTTAGAATGATTTCCCTCAATTATTCAGGCTCTCCAAAGAACAGGGGAGATATTTTAACATGAATTAGCCACTGGAGAGCGAGGGCCTGGGGTAGTGATTGGGGGTCCTTAAACCACCTGCCACCCAGGTGAGTTCTCCAGGACACAGGCAAGGTGTACTTAATTCAACTCTAGGTATGAATATTGATCAAGCATCTTTACCACACAGAGTCCCATTGTAGCCCCAGGGACTCAGTGATGATGTGGCCCTGACCTTTAGGGAGCTCATCTCTAGCGAAGGGGGTTGGGTAGACACAGAAAGACCTTGCAACACTGCAGCGTGATTATGGCTTAATAAAAGGATGACTCGACTGCTTTAGGAGCAGTGAAGATGATCTAGGGAGAGATCGCCAGGGACAGAATATTTGATATTTAAATACTTTTTCCAAATCATTCCTTTTTTTTTTTTTTTTTTTTTGCTGTTGCAGCGTGATTATGGCTTAATAAAAGGATGACTCGACTGCTTTAGGACCAGTGAAGATGATCTAGGGAGAGATCGCCAGGGACAGAATATTTGATATTTAAATACTTTTTCCAAATCATTCCTTTTTTTTTTTTTTTTTTTTTTTTTTGCTGTTGTTTCTTTGGGTACAAAGGAAACCTTAACAAAATTTAAAAAATAAAAACTTTTTACAGTTTATGCTCTGATCAGAATCAAACAATATTAAAACAAACCATAAAAAGATATTCAGGCTGGAATGTTCTATGTTTTGACTGTGATGATGTTTACCCCAGCGGACACATTTGTCCAAACTCCCTGAGCCAGACGCTTAAAGTGGGTGCATTTTATTGGAGAGAATCCGCTCCCGAATAACTCCCAGATCAAAGTAGAAATCAAAACTAAAACATTTGTAGGAAAGAATGAAAAAGAGAAGAATTCACACCCGGGCCTGAGGAAATGGCTAAGCTGGACTTGGAAGAAAATTCTTGTTTTTAAACGCCTGCATTCTTCCAGAGGAAAGAGCAATGGGAAAGGCACTTCATGCTTAAAAAACAGGGTAGGGAGGAAGACTAAAGTAAATGAAGATAAACTGGGAGGGGGAGTTAATAAAGATGAGAACCCAAATCAAATATGCACGCAGTTGGTGTCTAGAAGATGAGGTTTTTAGAGGAGCTAGTGATGTGAGAACACAGGTTAGGGAATGTATTTTTCCATTTCAGGAGCTGGAGGGCTTTTAGGTAGGAGAGTGATGTGTCTGGAGCAGAGCTGGCTCTCACTCCGGGAGGGAAGCGGCCCGAGGCAGGGGAAACTAAAAGATGAGATAGAGAGTCTGTATGGCCCCTCCCTCCTCCTTCTCCTGGGCTCTAAGCATCTCTTGTCCTTTTCTGAGCTATTACGGAGAGTTTGGGTGCTAGCTCTGTCCTGCCTCTGGGATGCACGAACCAGAAATGAAATTGTGAGAGGGTGGATTCATCTTCCTAAAGCCCCATCATAACTAAAGACATTGGAGATTCGGTGGGGTCCGCGATGAACTTGCATACTGTCAGGGGGAGGCAGGTGGAGTGGCCAGGACAGGCCTGTCTGGATTCTCCATGACGGGAAAGGCATTTCCCAGAGCGAGTACAGGGAGGGCTGCAGGGAACTCTGGGATGGGAAGGACCAGCCCAGCCAGGTCCCTGGAGGACCTTGACGGTCCAACTGCCCTTGATGGGCCATGACAAGGCAGGAAGGTGGGAGGAGAGCCAAGTATGGAATCTTGGAGCAGTAGGGGCTGGAGCAAATCCCCTTGGGAGAAGGCCAAGAGTGGTTTCTGGCTGATTGGCTCAAACACCCTTGGGGGGTCGGTGTCTTACCTTTAATAAATGTCTTTGTCTTCCTCAATCAAAATCTCACTGGGTGTAAACATTTATTGGAGTATAACCTACATAAGAAAAGTACCCAGATCACAAATGCAATCTTGATGAATCATCATGAGATGAGGTGGGCACACCTGTAGCCAGTCCTCAGCTCAAGAGACAGCATCACCAGTAAACAAAGGCCATCAGGATACACTCTTGGGGGGAGGGGGCACATCATCATCTTCAACATGAGGGAGGCTAGATCCCAAAGAGCCTCAGTCTCTCCCAGCTGTTTCACATGAGTATCCTATGTGCAGATTTTTACATACCGGATTTCCGGAAATGGACCTGGTGTTTTCAGGTTGTAGCCTCATCTTGATGCCACCCCGCTGGGCAACCAGTACTCCAAATCACAGAATGTGATGCTGGAAATCTGGAAAAGATTGAGATATTTGTTTTAACCACCGTTAGAAAAGCTGCCCAGAGAGTTGTGCAACTGAAGCAGGAGCTCAGCTCTCATGATTAGAGGGACAGTCGGCCAACAGTGGGGACAAAGGACTCACAGGTCCCAGGATGGCCACTGTGGCCTGGGAGCTGCTTCCTGGAAGCCCTGAATGGGCTGGGACCTGTGCAGGGGGCCGGTGAGGGCTCAAGGGACTGGTCTGAGCTGGTATTAAAGTTTATCTGTGTCAGAGAAACTCCCACCATGACATCCAGGAAAATAAACCCCACATTCCATCATCCCAGTTTCTTCTTTCCCCTCCCTTCCTCTTTCTCTCTCCCTCTATTCTGCCTCAGTAAGAAAATGGATTATGGTTTCTGAAGGTCACCGCTTTCTCATCCTCCCCTGTGGACAGCTGAGCAAAGAATTAATTTAGATTTTTGCAGTGTCGGGGCCTCTCTCATTAAATTAGTCCCACTGTCTCTTGGAAGCCCTGGTAACTTAGTTTAATGATCTCGTGTTCTCTATATCCTTGAAAAATGTTTCGTGTGTGTCCCAGCACGGGCAATCTTAAATCTGTCGGCAGCTTTGCATTTCCTTGTCACTGGCCCAGCGTCCAAGACCCCATCACCGACCCGCCCCCATCCTCGGCTCTGCTTGAGGCTTCCCATCTTCCCCTATCCCTTGCCTTAGTTTCCCATTCTGTCTGTGCTTCCTTGCCCACCGACATTCCCATGTTTTTCCTCTCCTACTAAAAGCCTGACTATACCCATCATGCTTTTTTAAAAACTGAAACGATGATGATCATTATGCTCTTATCAAGCCATTGCCTGTTGGTTTACATTTGTCAAGATGGGACAGGCAGACAGCAAGGGACGTCGGGCATTCCGTTGGCCTGTGCAGGTTGAATAATGGATTAGCAACCACTTCATTCACCGACACATAAGGGACCTTTCATTTCTTCACAGGGGCCCCTGATTACATGTGGGGGAGTTAAGAATTACATCCATCCCCTTCGCAGTCTGGAAAATTCAAATGAAGAAGAGGGTTTATGTCTGTTCACAGACATAAAAGTGAAAAAAAAAATCTCTATAAAAAACTCCACCCGATGGGTAATATTGCATCTCAAACCTCTGCAGACTCTGCCTCATGTAAATGTCTGTTTTGTTTCCCTGAGTCTTTAGGCAGTCCCTAGAGATCAGTTTCCTGGGGCCCAGCAGGGTGTGGAGAGGCTGGAAAGCAAGGAGAAAGTAACCAGCACATGGCATAAGGGGCCAGTGAATAACAGAGGGTCACCCCAAGAAGGCAGTCAGGAAGGGCCACCGAGTGAAGCCACAGCTGAGCTAAGGAGTCAGTCGTGGGGACATCCGGGGTCAGCGTCCCAGCCAGGACAGGACCTGAGTGGACGTGAGCGTGTGGATAGTCACAAAGGAGCCGGTGAGCCTGGGCAGGGTAAGCAGTGAGCAGTGAGGCCGGTGATAGATTTGGAAAGTTAGAAAGACTCCAGACCAGGTGTAGGGACTTGTGGGCCACTGTGAGGGGTCTGGGGGCGACTGGAACTGGAGACATTGGGGCTTTTGAGCAGAGAAGGGACCTGCTGCAGAGGTTTTCACAGGATCCCTGTGGCTGCCACATGCAAAATGGCCTGTAGGGGGCGAGATGGAGACAGGGGGAACCGGTGAGGAGGAGTGGCAATCATTCAGGAAGAGATGATGGGGAGACGTGTCCAGGGTCAGTGGAGGTGGAAGAAGGGTCGGATTCAGGATATATTTTGAAAGTAGAGCGAGCAGGCTTTGCTGATCAGTTGAAAATGCTGTGAGAGAAAGGAGTCGAGAACAAATCCAAGGTCATTCTACACAGTTCCTATGGGGATGTGCTCAAAACATGAGAATTTATTAACTGTGATCCATTTGCAATTAAGAGTATATTGGCAGATACTTTAAGCTTCCAGGCATTCTTTTCTTTTTTTTTTTTTTTTTTTTTGCGGTACGCGGGGCTCTCACTGTT
>NC_041227.1:12742616-12746806 GCF_002837175.3 Physeter macrocephalus | reverse complement strand
GCATTCTTTTTTTTTTTTTTTTTTTTTTTTTTTTTTTTTTTTTTTGCGGTACGCGGGCCTCTCACTGTTGTGGCCTCTCTCGTTGCGGAGCACAGGCTCCGGACGCGCAGGCTCAGCGGCCATGGCTCACGGGCCCAGCCACTCCGCGGCATGTGGGATCTTCCCGGACCGGGGCACGAACCCGTGTCCCCTGCATTGGCAGGCGGACTCTCAACCACTGCGCCACCAGGGAAGCCCCCAGGCATTCTTTAGAATGTTCTAAAGATGAAAAACAAAGCTTAGAGTGTGACCCACACCCATCTGATGTTCATCCTCCGACCCATAAGATGTGTGCTTTAATATCGTACATGAATCACTGAAGTTGTCCTCTGGCTATTTATGTGCTGGGAACTAGCCAGACTCCTTGTTACAAATCTGAAGACCGTCTGCGTCAGCAGGGAGACAGGATGGTAACACAGGAAGATAGAGCGTCTTGGGATGAGTAAACCAACGTAGGTTGTCTAGCTGCCCCCATCAACGGAGGGAGGAGTCTCGTGTCCCCCAGCCCCCGGCTGGGCGAAGTGACAGCACCCAGACTGCAGTTGTAGTCGGTCAGTTCCGTGGGGAAGCAGAGCCTCGCTGGGCAGAGTTGCTCAGGTGTGCCCGTCCAGGATTGCAGATGCCATGTGGTCCAGAGAAGGGAGGTCAAGGAGGTCTCCAGAGAGGAGCAGACATGTGGGCTGGACTGGACGGGGAAGGTGGAAGAATGAGGAGGGGATCCCAGAAGGAGAAAGAAGATGTGCAAAAGTGCAGCTGGCAAGGCTGGAGGGACATGTTCTGGACAATGATCAAGGGAGATGTGAGAGCCTGGAGCCACTTAAATCCATGAAGGCCATTTGGCTGCAGGTGACAGATGCCCACCTCAACACAAACAGGGATTCAAGGGACAGCTCCATGGGATGTTCTCAGGCACAGGGAGGGCTGGGGACCAGGTGTGGAAAGGACACTTCCAGGGCCACCCCCAGGAGGTCTCAGCAGCACCAACAGTGGGGCACCCTGGTCCAGGCACTGCCGCTGGAATCCACGACCCAACCATCCTCAGTCTTGGGACTTGTAGGAGAAGGAACCACAGAGCTTTTGCAACCTCTTAATGTTACAGATGAGGGGCTGGAGGTCCAAGGAAGCCATTCAGTGTGGCCAGCAAGTGGTAGAGGGAGGGTGTATATCCAAGCCCACGGGTTTCCAGACTTTTGAATTTTCTCCTGCAACAGAGTTTCCCAAACTTCAGGCATCCCGAAGCTACCTTCATGATTTTTATCATTTGCATTATACCATCTCTTGTATTATTTATCTTTAAATCTATTCACTTAAACTTTTTATTCATACATGTCATGGTCTAATAAACATTGAATACTCTTACACTGTTGAAAAAAAAAGCACATTCATCTGAGAAGCATCCGAATAATCTTTGGAGATGCATGTACTGCATTTGGGAAACGCTGTACCAGCTACTTTTCTCTCAGGAGGATGACACAGACTGAATATTTGTTCTGTTGAACAACAAGAGTTCTTTGATTGTTTGAAGAAAAGCAAATAACCTGAGTCCAGGGTGGCTGGAACGGGTGGGCTGGGGGAAGATGCGGGGATGAGGTCAGAGAGGTGATGGGGGTTGAGATGGCAAGGGCTTTTCCTTCCAGGGAGGTGGGAGCTGGAGGAGTGTTTCGGTAAAGGAGGGGTGTGATCTGATTGATGTTCTGGCAGGAGCCCTGCAGCAACAGTGGGTGAAGAGCAGCGCAAAGGCACAAGCAGGGAGAACTCAGAGGCTGGAGAAGTGATGGAGTTGATGGTGGTCTAGGAGCAGACAATGGTCATGGAGGCGGAGAGCGCAGGTTGGGTGGGGGTATCGTATTTTGAAGGCTGAGATTTTTACCTTGTCCTGTGCGGTCACTCATGCTGGGCTTGGAGCAGATGGAAACGCTTCTGGTTGATGGGTCTTGTCACAGGTACACGTCTTCCCATGGTCGGGGGACCTGAGACCCTCCCCCTTCCCTCTAGAAATGCGTTAGCAGGTTGTGGGGTCAGGGACCACCCGGCCCCTGTGGGTGGGGTCAGGCTGTTGGCCACCCCCCTCCTCCCCAGGGAAGACCTCTGTGGGGCGTCCGCTGGGCACTGTCCCCAGGGTCCCGGGGATTAGCTGGGCAACAGGAGCAGGGACATCCCGGAGCACGAATCGCTGCAAGGAGGAGGCGGGACGTTCTCACTGCCCTTTTCCAACTGGCCGCAGCGGACTCCTCTTTCGTGGGTGGAAGATGGAGGATTTCGTTATTTGTGGCCCTCTCCGTCGATCTGGGAGTTTGGGCTAAAGCGAGCACTTTCCCCGCGTGTGTCGCCTTCGCTCACTGTTATTCATCACGTTTAACCCTTTGTTCACCTCCAGGAGCCGGGCCCTGGGGCGGAGCAGCTGTCCCTGACTTGACAGTTTTTACTCTTCAGGGGCTGCGGGGAGGGGACGGGGCGCAGGAGGGGACAGGGCTGGAGGCAGGGTCCCGCTCCAGGTGGGCTGGGGCAACTGAAGCTTCGACGGCTGGCCGATGAAGGGAGAGTACAGGAGGGACCCTCGTGGGGCCTCAAAGCCCGGCCCATTGCCAAGAAAATCCCTCATGGGAGGAGGAGACGGAATGCAGAAAAGAAAAGAAATAGCCAGAGTTCTCTGCCAAGGGAGTGTCGCAGCTTTTAATTCAAGATGAAATGTGTTCCTGTTTGTGTACAACTAATTTTCCTCCCAAATGAAGGGTTTTGTCTATCACTCGACTGTTTCAATAGCAACTGAGTCTCCCTCACTGTAATTAAGCTAGCATGTGCCTCTCTAGTTTGGGAAGCAGGCTGTTTGTGTTAACATGTTGGGGAAGCGAGCAGGCTTGAGTTGCTGCCTGGGTCCAAGAAGGAAAAAGCAACAAAGTCAAAGAAAACACCTCCAAATAGAGACTTGGCTCCAGACGCGATGATGTCATCTGGAAAAATGAGCAGGTTCCCCTGAATGAAGGGGCCCTGGAACCTTGCTCTGGTTAGAGGAACTGTGAAAGGAGAGAGGAGCCGGAGCCTGTGCTCCGCAACGGGAGAGGCCACAACAGTGAGAGGCCCGCGTACCGCAAAAAAAAAAAAAAAAAAAAGAATGTTAGAGAACACCTCCTAATAGAGACTTGGCTCCCGCTGGGATGATGTCTTTTGGAAACTGTGAGTAGGTTTCCCTGAATGAAGGGCCTCAAGATTCCTGGTCTCATCATGAGAGCAGAGAAGAGGAGAATTTAGTGTCCAGAGACTCTGGAAAGTGGAGTCGCACATTCACATGCCTCTGGGGCCGGGTGGGAGGTGTGTGTGAAGACGGTGGGTGGGCTGTAGTTTTTCACACGAGTGCGTTTTTTTTGCTTAGTAAATACATGGTAAATCCTTCAGTTCCACACACACAAATGCACTTATGTTTTTCCTTGAAACATATGGATCTCTTAATTTAACTTTTGTGAGTTTTTTTGCTTGTAGTAGAGACACGGTAATTTAATAAATTACCACTAATTTAATGGCTTAAAACAACAGCCATTTATTATCTCATAGTTCTGGAAGTCAGGAGTCCAGCATGATGGTTGGTTTCTCTGTGAAGGGTCGTACCAGATATAATCTAGGTATTGACGGAGGCTGTGATTCTCATCTGGAACTCGGGATCCTCTTTCAGGTTCATTGGTTGCTGGCAGAACTCATTGCCCCCTCATGCTTTCCATATGGTCTTTACCATCCTCAAGCCGGCAGTGGTGGGTGAGGTCCTCCTCGCGCTTGCCTCTCCATGCCTTCAGTCTTCAGCTTCTCAGGGCTCATGTAATTACGTTGGACCCACCTGGATAACCCAGGACAACCTCTCTACTTTAAGGTCAGCTGATTAGTAAGCTTAATTACATCTATAAAGTCCCTTTTACATGAGAAGATGGTCAACATTACTAATTATCAGAGAAATGCAAATCAAAACTACAGGGAGGTACCACCTCACACTGGTCAGAATGGCCATCACCAAGAAGTCTACAAATAATAAGTACTGGAGAGGGTATGGAGAAAAGGGAACTCTCCTATACGGCTGGTGGGAGTGTAAATTGGTACAACCACTATGGAGAACAGTATGGAGGTTCCTTAAAAAATTAAAAATAGAGCTACCATATGATCCAGCA
>NC_041227.1:12697565-12742270 GCF_002837175.3 Physeter macrocephalus | reverse complement strand
GGAGCAACTAGGCCCGTGAGCCACAACTACTGAGGCTGCGCGTCTGGAGCCTGTGCTCCGCAACAAGAGAGGCCGCGATAGTGAGTGGCCCCCGCTTGCCACAACTAGAGAAAGCCCTTGCACAGAAACGAAGACCCAACACAGCCAAAAATAAATAAATGAAACAAACAAACAAACAAACAAAAACAGGAATGGATAAAAAAGACGTGGTGCATATATACAATGGAATATTACTCAGACATTTAAAAAAAGAATGAAATAATGCCATTTACAGCAATTTGGACCTAGAGATTATCATACTAATTGAAGTAAGTCAGACAGAGAAAGACAAATATATGATATCACTCATGTGGAATCTAATTTTAAAAAATGATATAAACTAACTTATTTATGAAACAGAAAAAGACTTACGGATATTGAAAACAAATTTATCGTTACCAAAGGGGAAACGTTGGGGGGAAGGATAAATCAGGAGCTTGGGATGAACATACACACACTACTATATATAAGATAGATAACCAACAAGGACCTACTATGTAGCACAGGGAACTCTACTCAGTATTCTGTGATAACCTGTATGAGAAAAGAATCTAAAAAAGAATGAATATATGTGTATGTATAACTGAATCACTTTGCTGTACACCTAAAACTAACACAACATTGTAACAACTATACTCCAATACAATTAAAATAAAAGTCCCTTTTGCCATGCAGTGTGACATTATAATAGAAGTCACATTAGATGGTGGAAACCATGGGGCCCAACTCAATATTGAGATGATAAACCACCTGGTAATAAAATGGCAAAAGATCTGAACAGACATTTCACCACAGATGATATATGAATGGGACTAAGCACATAAAAAGATGCTTAACATCTTTGTTGATGCAAAGCAAAAATTACTATATGATTCCACTACGCACCCAATTATATTGCTAAAGTGAGAAAGATTGACAAGACCAAGCGTGGGCAAGTACTTGGAGCATGTGGAACACTCCTACAATTCTGGGGGTAATTCGAATGGTATTGTTGCTATGTAAAAATAGTTTCAGTTTCTTATAAAGCTAAACACACACTTATCGTTTGACTTAAATTCTCACTCCTCAGTATTTATCCAAAAGAAATGAAAATATAGGTCCACATAACGATTGGTCATCAAATGTTCACAGCAGCTTTAGTCATAATAATCCCAAATTGAAACACACAAATGCCCATTAACAGGTACTAAGTGAAGAAGCCAGACACAAAAACTATATACTGTATGATTTCATTTACATGCATTTCTATGAAACTCAAAATCAAAGTGACAAAGAGTAACGGCTTCCTGGGTCTAGTAGTGGGGGGAAGAGATTGATTGTAAAAGGGCAGGGGGGATCTTTTTTGGGGTGATGGGATATTCTATATCACGGTTTTCATGGTGGTTGCATGACTGCATTCACCTGTCAAAACTCAAAATTTTCACTTAAAATTGGTGCCTTTTATTGCATGCAATTATACTGCAAAAGAGCTGATTTTTTTTTTTTTTTTTTTTTTTGCAGTATGCAGGCCTCTCACTGTTGTGGCCTCTCCCGTTGCGGAGCACAGGCTCCGGACGTGCAGGCTCAGCGCCAGCCGCTTCGCGGCATGTGGGATCCTCCCAGACTGGGGCGCGAACCCGGTTCCCCTGCATCGGCAGGCGGACGCGCAACCACTGCACCACCAGGGAAGCCCCAAAAGCTGATTTTTAAAAGCAACTTTCTGTTATTGCCATTAATGGAAAATCAGTGCTCCCTACCAAATAGCAGGCAACCATAAAAAGAAATACAGATATTTTGAAAGTATATGAAAAGAAAGACATCTCAATTTTGAAAACCTCTGCTCAGGGTCTCAAAGGCTACAAAGTGTTAGAGGGGACTGGGGTCTCATCTGAGGCACAGGGTTTTCTAAGTGCAAGTGGTTGTTGGCTGAATGAATTTCCTCGTAGTTATAGAACTCATGGCAGCTTGCTTCTTCAAGGCCAGCAGGAGAGCACCTCTCTGGCTTCAAATCTCTCCCTTTAGGAAAGTCCTAGGCTCTCTTTTAAAGGACTCATCTGATTAGGTCAGACCCACCTAGGGTCATCTCTCTTTTGAGTAATTCAGGTTCAACTGATTAGGGACCTTAATTACATCTGCAAAATCTCTTCATCTTTGCCATATAAACATAATCCTGGGAGTGAAATCCCATCTATTCATAAGTTCCACCCACACTGAAGGGGAGGATGTTATACACTAAGATGTGTACACACTAGGGAAGAAATCATGGGTGCCATCTTAGAATTGTGCCTACCCCATAGGCTCTCAATAAATTTTGTAGAACGAATAAAACACTCTCTCTTCTCCAAATCCTTTGTTTAAAAGGACTCTTTGCCAGGAACTCTTTCCCTCTTTCTTTCTTGATGCCATCTTTGCTTGTCAAAACCTCATTTATCTTTTGAGACCTGGCTCAGATTCCCTCGTCATTTATGGCTTTCTCATTGTCTCAGGCAGATAAAGATTTGGGTTCATCTTCCTCACCTTGAGTCCAGATGGTTTATTATTTGTTAGCATTATTACGTATAGACACGTACTTACACACGAAAGGGATCATATAGGGCACGCTGCCTACAGTGGACACTTTCTTTCCTCCCCACTTCCCCTCACCTCTGCTATCTCCATCTCCAAAGATAATCTGTATTAAAAAACAAAATACATATCCTTCCATGTTTTTCTTCGCACTCATACAATCCCATAATCTTACAAAGTGCGTCTCTTCCACACACACACAGATGATAAAAGGCATTTTTGGGGGAGTGGGGAGTCATTGTTTTACATAAATGGTGTTACACGCTTTTTGCATCTTGGCGTTCTTACTCAATAACTTGCAGAAACTTTCAAGCCCTCTCTATAGCTCCAATTAAAGTTAATTCTTTTCATGGCTCTGCAGTATTCCACAGGATGGATATATTTGCAAAGTACTCAGCTACTTCTCCAGAAAAGGGAATTTGTTTGCTTCTGGTTCTGTGCCATTTGAATAATGCTACAGGAAATATTTCTGTACCTATTGGTACAAATAGGATGGATTTCCAGTAGCTCAAGAGCTTGGTGTATACATACAGTGTTTGCACTTTAAAAAAAATTTACTAAATGTTGCCAGATTACCTTCAGAAAGGACTAATATTCCACATTTCTACTAGAGTATAGGAGAGTGCACCTACCTCTATAGCCCAGCAAGCAATAAGATTTATAGCCCTTTAACATTTTTGCTAGTCTTCTAAGTACAGTCATAACTCACAGCTGGATATGAAATGTCCTGACTGCTAGTGAATTCAAACATCTTTTCCTTATTCCTTTCTTTCCTTTACTGTTTTTCTTTTTTCTTCTCTCCTTTTAATACTGGGATTTGCTCTTCTGGAAAGAGCAAATGGTCTCTTTATAACCTTTGCCCCTTTCTCTGATTAACTTAAGAGTGCTCTGTAGACTACAGAAAGTAATCTTTTATTATTTGCTTCGCACATAATTTGAGACGTATAGTTTATATGTAGACTGTTTATATAATATGATCTACAAAATTTATTATTCAAGGGAATTTTCTGGTGGTCCAGTGGTTAGGGCTCTGCGTTTCCACTGCAGGGGGCATGGGTTCGATCTATGGTCGGGGAACTAAGATCCTGTAAGATGCGCGATGCAGCCACAAAAACAAAATGAACAAACAAAAAACCAAAAATTTATTATTCAAATATGTCTTTTTCTTTTTTACCTTCTGGATTCCCATTCTTGATTTGTAAGTTCTCCTTTACAGATTCTATATTGTAACTTGCGTTATCCCAGCTTTTCTTTTAAGATTTTTTAGCTTTTACAATGAAGTCTTTAACTCATTAGAATTTAACTTTATGTGAGGCATGAGATGGGATCCATTTAACTTTAATTCTCTTGCATGGGGGAAACCTGTTTTGCTGGCATCGTTTATTAAACAGCTCAGCCTCCAAGGGGGATTCAAACTGTCCTCTTATATTTCCTGGTAGTTTTTGGGGGCTCAGCCAGAGAAGCAGCCCTGCAAGAGCCCTGAATTCTGTTTTCTCCACAGGATGGTAAATCTTGGGTATGAACTTTTTTCTCTTTAACCAGCTTGAGTAAGCAGAGCGAACTGGAATGCTTCAGGTTGGTTTTTTGTCCATTTCATATTAGTTGCCATCCACCATGTTCTAGGTTGAAGAACAATGTCCATTCTATGTTCAATATTTTTTGGTGGAATAGGGGATAAGCATGGGAGGTCCTTGTCAGCCAGGAAAATATTCCCTTCAAGTGAATTTACTGAAGACAGGGACTCCAAAATTCAAAATAAATAAGGGGAAGGAGTGTGTGATTGAGACTTTAACTTCAAAAGTCAAATGGAAAGTTTTAAAGGAAGTATATTTTCTTACACTTAACAAAACTGATGCTTTAATTGCAACCATCCACTGATACTTAAAACAGAGAATGAAGTACTGATTTGAGAGGTGCCATTTTCCTGTAACCTTCCTGCACCTCACATCTCATGGTCAGTTTGAACAAAGGAAGTTTAGTTTTGCAAAATATTTCAGGGCTGATTGATTTCCCCAGAGGACTCTTAATTCTTTCATAGCACAAATAACTCTCCTTGAAAGCACTCATCAGCTGGTGCATTGTTAACTGGTCTAACTGCCCTGTTGCCATGTATCCATGGCTTCACAAGCTGTTCTCACCCAACACTCATGAAATTCATGAAAGGCTGTAGCCTTTGCAAATTTGCTTTTGCACTTTGAAATTGGTTCTCATTTACTTACATTATGTAGGCAGATGTTTTTGTGTCATCCTCAGAGACACTGGCCTGTGAGGACATGGCTGTGGCTGATACAGGGGAGACATGCTGGTGAGAATTGGCTGGGGTGGACTTGAGATTTTATAAGTGGTCAGCTCATTAGTGGGCACTTTGGGACCGTGATGGCTTCGTTGCTCTATACAACTTTGTAATAACTCTGGGGACTCAGTTGATAAGGATTTGGATGACGAGGACTCTTTTACACAAAACAACTATAATCTACAAGAGAGGAGAGAAATACCAGGGGACTGCTCTGGTTGTTCGGAGAAAAGATTTTATATTCAGCTGGGAAGCTCATTGGGAAGTGGTGATGGGGGATCCTAGGGGTGGGAAGAGCAGGCTAAACTGTCCTTGAAGGATGAGTTGGATTTGGACATGCAGAGATGCTGGAAGGGCATCCTAGCTAAAGGAAACAGTATACGCAGATGGTGAGGAACGACGGGATATGCAGCACCACCGTGTGCTACACTCACTGACCTGGGCTGTCACTCGTTGTGGACTGTCTCCCTCTGTAGATCATGAGCTCCTGAAGCTGGGTCTTTATCTGTTCTGTTCTCTGCTGCATCTCCAGGGACCTCAGCTGTGCCTGGCACATAGTTGGTCCTCCTGACATATGTGCAGAAGGAATGAGTGAAGGCTCAGAGATCTGCCTCTTAGGCTGTAGAGCAGGAGATTGAGAACCTTTAAAAATCCCCAATTCTAGACCGAATGATCTGACTCTGTCATTTTGCAGACCTTACTCCCGTTGCTTTCTTGGCTGGTTCTGAGGCTGCTGCCATTTGTGGCCAAGTCTGCCTTCTCGACAGCAGCGGCGTTGCAGAGGGGCTCGGACCCACTGACAAAAGCTCCTGTTCCAGCGGGTGCTTGGCTGATGCCCTTTGATGATGTCACGGCCACAGATCCTGATGGCAGCCGTGATGGGAACAGCCCCAATTACCCCAGCCATCTCGCCTGATGGGGTGACCAGGAGCCCACAGATTGCTCCTGGGTGCGCCTCTCTAGTGACAGATTATTCTGAAACCAGCCCATCTGGTTTGATCCGGAGAAGAAAACAACAAATATATGTATTTTTCTTTTTTCCTTTTGGTGGAGAAGTTGCAGTCATCTAGAAATCATTTCAAGGTCATCCAAATGCCTGAGACGCCGAGGACACAGACTCCTGAGCATCGTCTCCATCCTTGAAGGACAAGGTTGCATCTCTGCATCTCCGGCACCAGCACAGGGCCTGGCACGAGGCAGAGCTCAGAGCAGGGAGTGTCTGTTGACTGCCCAGGGGAGGTCAGACAGGAGCCGGCCCACTGGCCTGTAGGACGGCCCACAGAATGGGTGAGGGTGACTGTTTCCCGATAGATTAAGGCCGGGATTTCTGCAGAGGGAGGCTCTGCCGAGCCCGTCTCAGGGAGGGAGGCTCATAATGTCCGTTCATCTGTCATTGGGACGTCAGGTTTGAGTCCTTGGTAAAGGTGGTATTTGCCAGATTTATTTTAGGTGATCCTTTTCCCTTTGTAATTTTTTTTTTTTTTATTACTAGGTGTAGAATTTTTTTTGATGCAATTCATAAATGGGATTTTCTTAATTTCTCTTTTGTTTTCGTTTTTTTTTTTTGCAGTACATGGGCCTCTCACTGTTGTGGCCTCTCCCGTTGCGGAGCCCAGGCTCTGGACGTGCAGGCTCAGCGGCCATGGCTCACGGGCCCAGCCGCTCCGCGGCATGTGGGATCCTCCTGGACCGGGGCACGAACCCGCGTCCCCTGCATCGGCAGGTGGACTCTCAACCATTGCGCCACCAGGGACGCCCCCTTTGTAATTTTTAAGTAACATGATACCTTGGGATCCTGTGGCTATCCAAGGATTTCCCCAAATCTTTCCAATGGTTTTGGGGTTTACTGATGGTCTGCACTAAGGTTGATTACACTGATAGTTGCAAATAATGATTTTCTACCTCTTTCAACCCTTGTACATTTATTAGCTGGCCTTCCTCCGTGAAGGAGAAGGGTCTCTTCTCCTAATCACTATTTTCAGATCACTATGGACTAGGATATTTTTTTACTCCATGTATTCACATCCATTACTATAATTGTTTTATGTGCAAATATTCCTAAATTTGGCCACCAGTGGAAGTGTTAGCCAGCAAGGGCTCACTGCCAGACACACATGGAAGCCAGTACTATGGCACTGGCTTTTGAGAAAGGAAAGAGCTTTACTGCTTGTTCAACCGGCAAGGAGACAGGAGGCAAGGTTCAATTCTGTCTCTCTGACTCAGGGTGAAATGTAAGGGGTTAGGGGAATTTCAAACTTGGAAGGTGATTGGCTGGTCTTAAATCAGTCCATATAAATTACTCGTGCTGCTGGAAGCTAGATTTTCCTCATTGAGGGATTTCTTGCTTCCTAAAGGGCTCTGGTGGCAACATTTCTATTGAGTTTTGCAGACTGAAGATTCTTGGTTTGGGGTCATCCTGGAGACATGGATTCCTGTGTTATATGTGCACAGCGCTGTCTCTGTAAAATAACTCAAAGTTTGATTAATTAACCTATTTAAGGAGGCAAAACCAGTTTAAGCTGGTCAATGTTTTATGGGCCGTTTCCATCCTTTTTCTTTGTATATTCCTCAATCTTGAGGGAAAAAAGGGCTATGACTTCTCTAGCTGCTTCCTGCTAATTAGAGGCATGGATTTTTAAAAATTTATTTTATTTATTTATTTTTGGCTGCATTGGGTCTTCATTGCTGTGCACAGGCTTTCTCTAGTTGTGGAGAGCAGGCATACTCTTTGTTGTGGTGCGTCGGCTTCTCATTGTGGTGGCTTAGGCTCTAGGCACTTGGGCTTTAGTAGTTGTGGCACGCAGGCTTCAGTAGTTGTGGCTCGCGGGCTCTAGGGCGCAGTCTCAGTAGTTGTGGTGCATGGGCTTAGTTGCTCCATGGCATGTGGGATCTTCCCGGACCAGGGCTTGAACCCGTGTCCCCTGCATTGGCAGGCGGATTCTTAACCACTGTGCCACCAGGGAAGTCCCGGAGGTGTGGCTTTTTATAAGAGAAATGAAGTTGTTTTGCACTTAATTGTAAATATTTGTGAGTCCCACCCTGAACTCTTAAGTCTTTGGCAATCATCATGCAAGTGGGGGAACGCTTTTTAAATCTAGGAGACAGCCAAGTACAAGATTTGATGAGTAGAGGATTAACACTAAGACACACAGAACTATGATGCCTAAAACAGACCTTATTCCTTTGGGAATCCATGCAAACACGTCACAATAATTCTTTTAGAATATGATCATTCGAGACTGCAATGCTACTTACTCTTCAGGTAGGGTCTCCTATATAACATTTCATAAGGCCTCAATTAGAGTTTGTTTCTAGGGGTTGCTCTTACTCTAAGCAGGGCAACTGGTAAGACCTTATCCCAAGTTAAGCTGGTTTCTTGACATTTAGGCAACTGTCTTTAATATATGATCCATCTTTTCAGTCTTTCCCGTAGACTGAGGTCTCCATGACGCATGTCACTTCCATTATATTCTGAGGGTCCCAGACACCCCTTGAGTACCTTGCCAACAAAAGCTCCTCTGTCACTTTGAATTGAAGGAGACAACCCCAAACAAGGTATGATTTCTCTTAGTAAGGCCTCTGTTCCCTTGGAAGCCTTCTCCGTCCAGCATGGAAAAGCTTTGACTCATCCTGCAAAGACGGCCACACATACAAGCAGATATCAAACTTCCTGTGGCTCTAGGTGTAACAGTAAAGTCTATTTACCAATCTCCTGTTTTTTTCCCTTGGGTTTACACCGCTTTGATTATTGGGGGTGGCCCAGTTTTAGGACTGTCTCTATTTTGTACTACCTTTTGTATGGTCCTTTGCATTTGTGGGCCAGCAATAAACTTTTGTAGCCAGTGTAAGGTTGCAGCCCTCCCCAAAACGGTTCCTTGATACAGGTGAGTAGTAATTCTTCCCACTAAATGCTTGAGCATAAGCACTAGTCCTGGTTTATTATACGTCTTATAAATCCAGTCTTCTTTGGTTGTTTGGTACTGATCACCATTGAAGTGGACAGTCAGCATGAAACCCCCCGTCCGTCTGCTGTCTGTAGAGTACACTTCTGAATACTGAGGCTTAAACAGGGATAGATCCACACTTGGGATGAAAGCTGGGGCCTTAGGATCTGGGTTTTGGTTCTGGCCACCTGTTTTGCAGTCTGATCAGCCAATTTCCTTTAGCTATATAACTATCAGTCTTTAGGTGGCTTGGGCAACGTACTACAGCTACTTCCTCTGGCATTATAGCAGTCTAATAAGGTTAGTTACCTCCTCTGCGTGTTTTTCAGATCTGATATCAGATCTCTCTTTCCATACGGCCCCATGAGCATACATGGCAGAGAAGGCATACTTAGCAGCAGTATAAATGATAACCTTTTCCTCAGCTCCAAGGTGCAGGGCTCTTGTGAGGGCTCTGTGCTCTGCCTTGTGGGCAAACATAACTGGAGGGAGGGCTTCTGCTTCTAGAACATCCTGATGAGTTACTATTGCATCCCTGGCCTTAGAGTCCTCAATCCATGAAACTGCCCCCTTTCATAAATATTTCCATATCTAGATTTTCTAAAGGTTGATCAGTCAGGTCAGGTCTGTTAGACTAGACTCCAATTATTTGCCCTTTTGATTATATTGAACACCTTATGGCATGTTGCCATCCAGCTTGATGGCTCATTGTCATTTCCTTTAAGGGCCTCACATAGTGGTTTAGCCACGAGTCCAAACTTAGGAATCTAAATACAAGACCCAGCCATTCCTGTGAATCCTTGCAATTGCCTCCTGGTGGTGGGTACAGTCACCCTAGCTAATGCTTCCTTTTGATCCACCAATAAGTTTGTCCTTTTGATAACCCAAATCCTGGATATTTTACATTTGGTTGAGAAATTTGTGCTTTTTCCCTTGGAGGCTTTATACCCCTGGTCTGCCAGAAACTTTAAAGTGAGGATTATATTTTTGTCTGAAGCTTCCTTAGTTTTACTAGCAATTAATTTATCAGAGTAAGACTCTCTAATTTAACTGGAGATCACTTTAGTCCTTGGCTAATGCTTCCCCTGAAGATGATGGGGGCATTCTTCAATCCCTGTGGGAGTCCCATCCAAAAAGATTGTTTTATATTAGTCTCTGGATCATTCCATTCAAAGGCAAATAGTTCCTGAGACTCAGGCCTTGAGGGTTTACAGTAAAAGGTATATTTTAAGTCCAGAACTATAAATCAGCAAAAGTTTCCAGATAAAGCTGTAAGTGAAGAGTAAGGATTTGGTACCCCTGGATGTATATCTTCTACAATTTGGCTAATGGCTCTCAAATCCTGTGTACAACGATTATCTCCAGTTCGGGATTTTGTACGGGCAGGATTGGAATATTACACGGGGATTGACAAGATTGGATTAACTGGCATTTAAGAAATGTGGTTATCAGAGGCTTTATACCTTTCTTTACATGCCTCTTTAAAGGCTATTGCTTTAAATTTGGAGCTTTGGTGCCTGGATGGAGTTTTACCACTGTTGGGTCAGTCAGCCATCTTGGTTCTTCCTGGCCTCTGTGCTTACCTTTTCTAGAATTTTAGGGACTTGTGGTTGAGGCTCATCTCCCAACTGTAAGAGCGCAGCTTAGAGAGCATAGGCTTGATCTGGGAGTACTTTAATGCCTACTTTTCCCTGGTGAGAAAGTCATTTAATTTTGTTAGATAGTACCCCAACAAAGAAATAAGGCATTCCGGCACATATAGAAAGCTGTGCTTTAAATATGGTTGTTTTTTTTTTTTTTTCAGTTATATGGATTCAGAGGTAGAAAAGCGGGAGTGCACACATACAAACCCCCTGGGTTGACCTTGACCATCTAGACCTGCAGGCATTGGTCTCAAAAGATATTGCCCTGCTTGAGGCAGAGGGCTCCCTGGGTTAAATTGAGTACCCCAGCCAGTACCTGGAGGGGAGACAGGTCCCTTTTGACTCTCTGGTAAGGAAGGGCTCAGGGCTCGGGCTGGACCTGTGGCCTGAGGAGGGCTGTTGGAAGCCTCAGCTACTTGCAGGGATTCCCCCTTCCTGCGGTAAGGGAACCGCAGGAGGCACCCAAGGAGGAGCCAGACGTGATAAGTTGAGATCATTAGGCCCCGACTCAGGCGAGACAGGCTCTTTCTGAGGGTCTTCTCCCTGAACCACAGATCTACATGCCTTCTGCAAATTCTTATTCTGATGAAGAGCCAGTTTCATTTTGCTGCTGAAAAACATATAATAATTTACACAAGTTGAGGTCGAACATTATAAGCCCACTACCTGTACCTGCCTTCTCTTGATCTTAGAAAAGGGGTAACCACAGTGCAAGGCAGAGCTGGAGGTAGGACAGCCAGGAGTTCTCTCTGTGGGAGTCCATCCTCTGAAGAAAAACACGCCCTTAGTGGAGTCTGAGCTTTGCAGTTGGATGAGTGGGTTTCCTGCATTGCAGCGCTCAAGAGAATTTACTTCTTGGCCAGCAAAACCACGGAAGAGCCTGAACAGCCGCCTTTAGCGAGGGCCTCTTCCTCGCCTTCATGAATTGGGCCCAATGTCAACCAGCAGTCTTACCAGAAATTCACTGTCCATGGGATGCAGTAAAGTTGGTGTCACCTGGAAAACCCTTGAATTCATGGGAGCTGAAGGAAAGCACCAAGGTTTGCCAATCTATGTCTCAGGGCACACTTTATTCCCGTATAGGAAGCACCCGGGCTTCCGCCTCAAGTGCCTTCCACCTTGGCGCTGGTTCTGAGGGGTTAGCTGGCCACTCTGAGAATGGAGGTTTGGAGAAAGCATGAGCTAGCAACCCCTAGGTCAAAGGCTTAGTCAGGATCCTAGGTTTCAAACCCAAGAGAACAGTCTATGGATTGCAAGTCTCTAGAAAATGGCCTTCCCTCACTCCCCCCAAATGCAGGGGGAAATCAAACAGCCTCAAGAGGTGTGAGAGCAAGAACCTTAGGATTTTGGAACCAATTCCGTCTCCTAGTTAGGTTTCTGGAAAGAAGCAAGCAAATGTAGTAGCGACTATTCATAACTTGGCCGTAAGAATTCCCTGGAGGAGCCCCAAGGAGAATGGACAGTCTCCAAGAAGACCAGCTTGGGTCTGAGGATTCACTTAGGGAACACTGAGAAGCTTTTCATTAGAGATGGTTGTCTAGAACCATGGCCTGAAAGTCACACATGTTACCCAACTGCCAAGGAATCTATCCCAGCAGTTGCAAGACTGTAGCCAGTGTGGTCAGAAGTTCCTAATAGTTTCCGCCATGTACTTAAGGCAGGCTTGATTACTGCAGAGGGGCCTATGAGAGTCCAGACTGTCTCCCTCGCCACCTGGAAAAACTTACCCCAAGAGGAGGAGGGTAGAAGAGGTGACTGCATCACCTTGAAAAATAAAGTGGGGAGCCTTAGACTCAGCTGAGCTTGAGAGAGGAATTCAAGAGTATAGAGGTTGAAATACCCAAACCTTCACTTCCTTTCTGAGCAAGTTGATCTTCTTTAATCAGTTTGGTCCTCCTGGTAGAGGACCAAAATATTTGCCTCCCCAGCAGAGATCACAGACAATCTAATCTAGATGTCTGAGGTCTAGTCATAGGTCTGAGACCTTAGAACCACCCAGCGTCTGACTGCTCCTGAGGCAAAGGATAGGAACACAGGCTAGATGTCTGGGCAATTTCCAGGTAGAATATACTCAGCCCAAGGCCTCCATAGAGCCCATGGCCTTTAACATCACCGACCTGTGTGTCCCTCTTGGCAAAATTTCCTCTTTAATATATATACACACACCACACACACCTAAAAGCAGTTCAATGCTAACTCCCTGCCAGTTTGGCTCATATAAAAGAGGGTTAAAATTCTCAGTGAGGAAAAACCAAAACGTGTCCAATTGTATAAAGGATCTTCCCTTGCAAGAAATGGGGATAAAAATCAATTCCGTCCCCTTTCTCCTCTTTTGCAAAAGAAATTTAATTGGAAAATAGTATTATAACTCCAAGACCCATTTTCAGGCCATTTTCCCCCAAACTCCAGCTGACATTGGGACTAGGCAGTGTTACAAAAGAACCATTTTCTTTTTCATAACTCCAGTATACCATATAGAGTAGGAAGTCACATGAAACACCAAGAACTTAAAATGTTAAGATTTACAGAATAAAAGCACGCAGCTAGAACCACTATATTGTTATCGGCAAGGACAGGTACAAACAGAACAAAGCACAAGTTTGCTGATAGAGTCCCAAATCCAAATGATTGTTAGATACTATCCGCATTAGAAACATAATCTCCATCTTCAAAATACTTTGACCTTCTCAGGCCAGTTTCTAGATGTATAACAATTAAGGGCTATTTTCAGCAAGTCCACTAAAATTCTTACCAAGTTTTCTTTGCATTTTGGAAGACTTTTGCTTTGCTTTACAGTTGCCTAAATGTAGGCCAAGTTTGACTACCGTATTTCTTATTTAAACTGCAAATAATTACATAAAATCTGTCCTGTTACTGCCTTAATTACAATCTTCTTAGATACCTGTTCATCTAATAACATTGCCCCACCTGTCTTGTTTCTCTCTCATCTCTGCCTTTCGTTAAATCTCTCTAAAGACGCACAGCTGTGCTTTTTAATCCGTGCTGACCACCCATTTGGAAATAGAGGATTTCTCCTAGCTCCCATTTCACTGATTCTACTCCTTTTATTTCCCATTTATTTATTTTTTAAAATGTTTTTTTATTGTGGTAAAAGTCACATAATATAAAACATACTATTTTAACCATATTTAACTGTACAGTTCAGTGACACTAAGTACATTTCACATCGTTGTGCCACTCTCACCATCATCCACCTCCCGAATTTTTCACCTTCCTGAACTGAAACTCTGTCCCCATTAAACACTGGCTCCCCATTCCCCCTCCCCACCCCAGGTACCTGGCATCTACCAATGTACTTTCTGACTCTATAAGTTTGACTATTCTCGGTACCTGGTATAAGTGGAATCAAACAGTATTTGTCTGCACCTAATGTATATTGTAATACATTTTTAAGGTTAACTTAATATATATCCTGCAAACAGATTGTACCTTCTTTTTTTTTTTCTTCCTATTTATTTTTAATGTGCCTACTCTATTCCTTAGACTGACTGATACAATCACATTTTTCTTCCTCTTCCTGTTAAAGTAGCAGGTGTACCGTTGACATTCCCCATTTTGGAAAGTTTTTCTCTCAGGATGACCAGAGCAAAATAACACAAAGCAGATTCAATAAGGTTTTGCTGCCGTCATCCAACAGTTAACCACAATTAGCCAATTCCTACCAAATAAAACAATCAGACATAGATAACCTAGACCAAGCCCACAAAGGCCTGGGACTCTAACCCAGGGTTTGACTATCTCGGCAGCTAAACCCTTCATATACTCTCTTTGGGGTGGGCCTACTGACCCACGGTCCTAGCCTTGGGAATCCAACCCAAAGTTTTGACCTCTAACTTGAACAAAATCTCCCCAAGGTGGGCCTCTAACCCACAATCCAGATGAGGTTATTAAATAACTTAGGCACAGGCACATTTTAATGAGATTACTCACCCAAAAGACCTTTGATGCAGGAGCTGTTTCTTCTCTCAAAATTGAAAGCAGCACCGAGGAGCCTGGAGTACCGTGGAGGCGGGGGAAGCAGGAACCCAAGAGCCAACCCTCTAGACAAATTCAGTCTGATTGACCACTCAGGGTTGGTGATGAGGGTGCACGCTCCGCTGGGGGCTATAGTGCCTTGGGCAGGTAGTCACAAGACCTGCCAAAATTGTTGCCAAAATTGTTACCGAGCGACGGCTTGCTGCCCGACACACATAGAAGCCAATACTATGGCACCAGCTCTTGGGAAAATAAAGTTTTTTTTTAATGAGATTGACTGGCAAGGAAACGGAACACAAGGCTCTCAAGTATCTCTGTGATCCTGGGTTCAGGGGAAAATTTAAAGGTTTAGGGGAATTTCAAACTTGGAAGCTGATTCGCTAGTCTTGAATCAATCTGTATAAGCTACTCATGCTGCCGGAAGCCAGATTTTCCTTATTGAAGGACTTCTTACTTTGCAAATGGCTCAGGTGGCAACATTTCTAGTCTTTGAGTTCTGTAGACTGAAGGTTCTTGGTCCTGAGGTCACCCTGGAGACATGGGTTCCTATCTTGCACATGCGCAGTGCTGTCTCTGTAAATTAACTCAAGGTTCGTTACTCAATCAACCTACTTAAGGAGGCAAAACCAGTTTAAGCTGGTCCATGTTTTATGCGCTGTTTCAGGAGCCCCTGTATTTCAGCTTCTGTTTCCTTGATTTATCCCCATCTTCCTTTGAGTACTTCCTAGCTTTCTGGTATAAGACAAAAAATCTTTAAAAAATGTCAAAATCATGAAAAACAAGAAAGGAGAGCTCATTGTTCTAGGAGATGAGTCATGGCTACCAAAGGCAAGGTACGATTGTTTATAGGATTACAGAATTAAGGGAAAAAACTCTAAATTTGGACTGTATATTAAACTATATTTCTGCATCAACATTAAATATTATGAGGGTAAAAACGATCAGACACTTTGCAGGAGATCATTTTTTTAATGACGTCTACATTAAAGTGTTTGGGCGTGAAATACCGTGTTGTTTGTACCATACTCTCAAATGATTTAGGCAAAAAAAAATGGAAAAAAGATCCAGACACATATTATAAATAATACACACAGAGACTGAAGGAAGCATGGCACAGTGTTACCAGCTGGTGACTGAGATAAAGAGGGTATGATATGTGGGTGTTTACTGTGCTGCTCTTTAAACCTTTCTGGAGCTGTGACATCTTTCAGAATAATAAGTTGGGGAAAATAAAATAAAATCAAACAAACCAGACAGAGAACAGGAATTGTGGTTGCGGACAAGCCTTTGGCCCTCTGCCTGCCCTGTAAAAATAGTTCCTATCGCAGCTGCCTCTGTGCGACATGAGGAATCACACACCGTTTGCTTTTACCAACCAAAGGATAGGTCTAGACAGATTTGAAGAGCAATTGTTTCCCTATCATTCAGGAGAAGGATAATAAGGCAAAGAGGGAGAGAGGGAAGGAAAAAAAGGATGGAATGAAGGAGAGATGGAAGGAAGGCAGGAAGGATGGAAGGCAGGAATTTCTTGATCAACACATCTGAGGCAGGCCCTGCGATAGATCCGTCTACATTATTCATCTGCTTCTAACAATAACCTTGAAAAGACCAGAAAATTGAGGCTTAGAGAAGTCAAAAACCTGTCCCTTGGCCACAAAATAAAAACTGCTCATCTCAGATCATGATGTCCAGTAAAGAAATACGATTAAACCAATTAGTCATAAGAAGAGAGGGCCAAAAGGTATATGAACCTAGAGATTTCTAAAATCCTGACCATGGTTTATTGTTTTTTAAAAGAAAGCTTTGTAGCAGGAAGAATTGTGTCCTTTAGGCTAAAACATCGGTAAAGACACCTGGACCTCTCACCTAGGCTAAACCTCGGGCCCAGAGGGCAAGTCCAGGAAAACTAAGAGGCTTCCTCCCCCATTTGAAAAGCTTCTAAGACTGTTAGGACTCACGCAGGTTTCTGCGTTCTACTGTATTACAATGTAGTGGCTGGTGCATGATAATTAGGATGTTTTGTTTGGGGTGAATGGTGGGGATATGCTCCACTCTTCCCCGGCCCCGCCCCCGCTCCAGGCCACCCGCAGCTGCAGAAGGAAAGGACATGCTCGCTAGCGTAACCAGTCTCCCGTGAAGACACTCTCAGATTGCGCTACGGGAGAGAGAGAAGCAAATTAGCCAATTATGGCAGCTCCACTAACGGCTCCAGATTCAGGCAATTCGCTGTCAGCTTCCCACATGGACAAAGAAACTAAGAAAGGGATCAAATCAACATCTCAGAAAGAAAAAATACCTTCGTTGAATGAATTAAAACGGAAGATCTCTTGATTATTGAAGGTGATTCTCACTCTGAAGTCAAAAGCCAGCAGCACCTTCCCAAAACAAAGTTTCTGTCATTCCTTCAGGAAAATATTCATTCAGGGCCTAAGGCGTGTCAAGTGTGACATGAACAAACTGGAGCAAGGAGAACAAGGAGACTCTTGATCGAACAGTCAAATAGATGTGGCAGATCTGACCCCTCTGTCCATACCTCCTGGGGTCTGGGGTCTCTTGAGATCCAGGTAACAACAGTCTGGGAAGGCAGTGGTTGCCGCGTGTGAAAGCAGACTGAGCAGGTAGAGCCAGTTTGCTGGCAGTTGAAGCCAGCAAGTTGAAGGTGGTGGGTCTGACTGTATTTTAGATGCTCCTTTCTGAGGTTACGTCATCCTGAGGGACTCCTGTCCTCCTCCCCCCCCCCCCACTTTGCAGTCCTGGACTGGGCGGAGTAACTGACCACTGGCCACCGCGGGGATCAGAAGAGGTGGGGCCTCAGGGTAGGATGAATAGTACACGGAGCTGGACTCTCATCTTCTTTTTGTGTGTGCCTGACCCTCAAGGATAGGCCTATTTATTACAAACTGTAACACCCCTTTCCTTGTCTGATAGGTGAATTCAACTAGAGTCATAGGTCTGAGATCTTAGAACCACCCAGCGTCTAATTGCTCCCGAGGCAAATCATTTCAGCACCCAGGACAGCTCCTGGCACATAGTGAGCCCTCAAGGCACAAAGACCAAGGGGGCTGTTAGTGGGTGGAGGGAAGATGAGGAGGAGTAGAGGTCTTACTACAGTGGTTTCCGGGCTCACGACCCACTTTTAGTGAAGTGGGTCTGCACAGGGGACCCCCTGGGAGGGGGGGCCCAAATTTGATAACAGGGATTTCCACCCAAAAGTCAGGGTTGTACATGAGATGAGACTGCAGTGGTATGTTTGTAAACTGGTGCTTTAGGAAAAAAAAAACAACCCTGGTTTGCTGATTTCCATGGTGTCTATTCTCTTACCATGGCTGATTCCAAGCTATCAGTCAGTAAAACTCCTGTCCATTTCACAGTTGGCTCTCAGAGCTGTCTGTCCTCTGCTCACCACTGAGTGTGAGCGATCAGGCGGGTCCCTACTAGGGGGTCTCACAGCAGAGGTGGGGGGGCACCGTGGGGCTGTGGGTGAGCTTGTACATATCGTCACACAACAGGGGGTGTTCCTTGAAGGAATCACCCACAAAGTCACGAACAATGAGGATCTGGCAGATTCAGGCCAATTAACACTGGAGAAGAGAAACCAGCAGGGATGAGGATGAAGCAGGCTCTTCAAGAGAGAATGAGGGGTGAGAAGGTTGGGAGAGACCCCTGGGGAGGCTCCAGAAGCCCTTGAGTCTTTTTGAAAATGAGGCTCCTTTGATCAGGCTGCAAAAGCCAAGCCTGGAGGGAAGGATGTCAACTGTGCTGCAATTTTATCAGAAAAACGATGTAAAAAATTTGTGCTTGATTCATTCTTTGATTACTCTGAGAATTAGGGCACATTTGCCACTATCACCTACAAGTTGTTAAATATGAGATAAAAACTTATTTTTCATCGAATTTAGTTTCATTTTTTCTAGACAAGGCCTTTAGTTCAGAAGAGGTGGTTGAGAGCAGGAACTCTGACAGTGCCAATTACTAGCTGGGCAGCCTTCCTGTGCCTCAGTATCCTCACCTGTAAATGGGGATAATAGCACCAGTATCCATGGTACGGAAGATTGAGCAATTGAATATGTGTAGGGTACTGAGAATAGCGCTTGGCCGAAAGTAAATCCCAGATACATATTTGTTAAATTACAAAACATTTGCTATGAAGCTTTGATACCTAATTTAATTGGATTTGCCTCAAATGGCTTTTTATCTGTTTGGATTGTCCTCAGGTCATAAAGACCTCACGTCATTACATGTGGTCTTTGCGGGGAAGGAAAGGCACCGTGGTGTCATGAGAGGAGCTTCGGGGGA
The DNA here is from genome assembly GCF_002837175.3 of Physeter macrocephalus. Classification (NCBI taxonomy): domain Eukaryota; kingdom Metazoa; phylum Chordata; class Mammalia; order Artiodactyla; family Physeteridae; genus Physeter; species Physeter macrocephalus. The sequence goes on along the minus strand of NC_041227.1, from coordinate 12,723,515 downwards.
TTTGACCTGGTCCCCGGGCCAGGATGTGGGGATGCTGAGAGTCACAGAAGAATCCCTCAAGGAGGTGACATTTCATCTGAGACATGGCAGGTGAGCTGCAGGTAACTAGGTGAGGAATTGGGGTGGGGGTGGAGAAACATTCCAGGAGGAGGGAACAGCATGTGCAAAGGCCCTGAGGTGCTGGGAGCCTGGTCTGTCCAAGGCCGGTACCCAATGAACACAGAGGTGAGTGGTGGGAGGTGGGTCTGGTGAGGGGCAGGGCCTGAGAGTCTGGGCTCCATCCTGAGGGCTGTGAGCAGCTTCTGGAAGGTTTGAAGCAGGGGTGTGACTGGGGTCAGATTTGCCTCTTTGGATGTTTCCAGTTGTAACGGGAAGTTCTCCTTGTCTAGGGCTGTTCTTTTCCACCTCATTCCCCACCACAGCCTGCTTCATAGCTCAGAACCTGGATGGGATGGCAGACCTCAGTTTTAGGACCTTGGTCGCAACTCAGGAGAAAATCAGAGAGATGGTCAGGAAATATGGAGAAAGGAGCTCTGGCGTGGCCAGCAGGGATCTCAGAGTCAGTCAGCAATGTAGCTTGTTCTGGGACTGAGCCTGATGCAGGGCTTTGAGGAGAAGCCTCAGGACCACCTGGAGTCACAGGGACCATGGCTGGGGGGACCGGCGAAGGGGTCAGAATGGAAGCCCCCAGCTCTGGGAGTGTCGGCTGGCGAGCACCAGCTGGCCGGGAGGTTTAGATCCCACTAAACTGCAGGTCTGCGTGGGGAGCGGGGAGACACAGGTGCATCTCTGTGCAAGTACCTTCAGTGCCCGTGGTTTACATCCCTGCCAAGTGTAAAATTATTAAAATTCCTCGAGTGGATAAGCCCAAGCCTCTCTGTTTCATCTGTGCTTATTGTGGGCTGGACTAACTATTTCATTAATCAACACAAGTAGTATTTGGAGTAAAAAAATAGAGAATTAACTAAAAATAGGTGAAGCAGTGGAATTCCATCACAAGGACGTTTATGAATAATTAACGGGCCGGCGCAGGGCTGTTTGTCAGCGACACCCTCCCCCTCAGCCTGTCGCTTTTCCCTTCATGGCACAGGCAAGACTTTGTTTTCTAGCATGAAGAGTCTCTTAATTAAATCTCATTTGTCAAGAAGGCGAGATGTATTTGTGTTTCCTCCGGCTCCCATTGTTATAAACTTTGCAGTGTTTTTTCTGAAAAATGCTCCTTTTCGGCTTGAAAGAGCTGGGTTGTTGCTTTTTCTCTCTTCCACTGTAAAGAGGAAGTGCTACAAGTTCTTTGTCAGGTAATCAGTTATCCTCCTTAAAGGATCCCTGAAGTCATCATCTGAAAATTACGGCTTCTGGAAAATAATAAAACACCCACTTTAACATACTGTCACATGTCGGAGTGGTTTTGCCTCCCCCTCAGTCATAAAGCCTGTCCGTTGCCCGTGGTAATGACCTCTGGCTCTAGATGTGGTCACTTCTGCCTGTCACTTCTGGGGTTTCGATGTTGACGCTGTATCTCTCTTAGCTTCTCAGAAGCGCTGTAATGACACCTCAATTAGTAATGCATCCTTCCCTTTCTCCATCTCACTCTAGTTGCTCTGATTTATGTCCCTCGACAATACTGCCACCCTGCGTGTCATCTGAACCTCTGTGTGGAGTAGGAAGGTCTCAAGTTCAAGGTCCCTGGCAGGTAAACAACAATCAAAACAATTTCAAGTTCACGGACATCCCCTGCAATCAAGATGAACTACTCCATCAAGAAAACAAGACCTTGGTATTGTTGGTGAGTAGCAGATAATTTATGAGCTTGTCAGCATAATCCACGGTATCTGATCTATAGCAATATGAAATAAGAAAGCATTTAAGAGGTGTCAGGAAAACATGGCACACGCCCCCCCACCTCCTCCTCCCATTTGACATCGATTCATTCATGTATGAAACTGAGTCTTTGTGATGGTGAAGCATTAAAGATCCTGTGTAGTCAAATTAATATCATGGAACCAGAGAGCGGGAGCAGGTTATTAAATGTCCCCTACTTTGCCTTCCTTCCAACGGGCAGAAGAAAACAAACAGAAGGCTTAGATGCAAATGTGGATTTATGTCCAAGGATTCATGAAAGCAGCGTAGACTGAGAAAGGGAAAGCAGGGTAGATGTCCCAGATAATTCAGGTTAAAAAGACTTTTATTGGAAGCATCATAGTCATCCAGGCACAGCTTGTTGATTCTGCCATAGTTTCTCCATCCTTTCTTCTTGTGGAAGAACCTCAGGGACATGCCAATGTTTAGTGGAAATGTCGAAGCATCACTGAAATTCCTTGAGCCAAGAGCAGGTGTTCAGGTCTCAGCCCTGCCACCACCTGTGGTTTCACTTCCCTGCCGGCCCATGGAATTATTCAAATAACTCAATAACATCCTCCCGTGGGAACCAGGGACAACCTCACCCTCTTGTTACTACAAAGCCTGCATCCCACAACCCCTGCTTGTTCACTCTGTTCCCAGGTGCAGCCCCCATGTGGCTCTGCTTGACATGGAGCGTCCTGCCTCCTGGGCTTTGAGTATATGTGACTAATAAACTGCTGTCAGGCTCATCTGTCCAGTGTCTGGTGTTGTGTGGTTAGCTATTTCAGCAGTTTAGGGTGGGGGATCCCTCCCTCACTGATGGGGTGAATAGGAGGTGATCAGGACACCTGTGGACCTTCAATAAGCCAGTTTCTACAGTGGGAGATGGTAGGGCTGAAAATACCCGAGACGACACGTAACATGTATCTGATACACATCCCTTACATTTTGTGTCTTTGTTTGCCACTTTCTTTCTACTTGACAATATGCTTTTAATGGCAGATATTTGAATTGTATGTTTTATTGCTGCATCTCAAGCACTTGCAGGATTTCTAGCACATAGTAGACCTTCAATAAATATCTATGAAATGAATAAATGAACAAACTAATGCAGTTACCAAACAACCTTGGCTGGGAACGAATAAGGACAGGGTCTTGATGTTAGGCCTTGTGGGGAAAAATGACCAGAATGTCGTCCGTTTATCACTGCCTTGAGGAAGGCAGTGTGGAGGCAGGACCTCAGGTCTTTGTTGAACTGCAGCTGCTCACCCTCCTCTGTATCTTGCCTCCCTGTGTGGAGGTGGTGCGGACAGGTGGATGGGGGACAGGGTGACCCTTCTCCTCCTTTCTCCCCTCGCTGTCGCCCACCCCCCCAGACTCCTCACTCACCTTGGGGAGAGGCTTTCACGGCTGCTGCCGTTGATCCTTCACTTCAGCGCACCCCAGCTCTCCCATCGAGCCCAGGCGGCTGCTTCACAGCCGGAATGAGGACGCACAGCGTTAAATTGTTGTTATTTATACAGCTCCTCCGTCTGTTCTTCAGTGAGCTTGGGGAGTCATGTTAAAGAAGCGGGGGGCTGTCTGCTGACCACAGGTCCCACACTGGGCGGCAGATCCGTCCTCGAGGGGAGATGGGGACAGTGCGTGTCCCCATCCTGGACCAGACTGGACACGGTCACCAGGGGGCTGAGGTTACATCCCAGGCTTGTCCTCTGGCCAGCAGTGTGTGTGTGAACAGACCAGACCTTGGAATCAGTTTCTGATTCCATAAAATTAAATCTGTAAAATGGGAAGAACACTGAACTGCACTGATTCTAAGGTGCGCCCTTTTCACATGTTACTAGCTCTTGAATCTGGTTGTGTCACATAATCGATGGAGTTTCGTTGTTGCATCGTAATGTAGTTGTCAATGTTTTCTTTCTTAGTGGCACATAAAACAATTATCTGGTCAGTTTTGTCTTCGATGTGTGAAATGCAGTGTCATCTGACAGTGACCAACTATCATGAAGGTCAAATGTAACAACACGGGCTGGAGAGACATTTGCAAATTATAAAATGCTGCTCGGTCGTTCGCCCCGGCTCTGCCTGGAGAGCGTCCTTGGCAGACGTGCCTCCTCTCCAGGTTCAAGTTCCTCATTCTTTCACCGAGGACAGTGGACTGGAGCCGTGATGTTGAGATTTGCTCTGCTGGGGGATGTCTCGAAAAACCTAAGGGCAAGGAGCACGACCCGGCCACTTTGAGCAAAGTTCTCCTGGGAAGGAAAGGAGATGAAAGCCCCGGATGAGATGTCTCCGAGGCACCTTCCAGACTGACATTCTAGGGTGGGTGAGGGTCTCCCTGAGGACTGGAGGAGAGGGAGGCCGGCAGAGGCTGGCACTGCACAGCCTGGGACACCACTCACGCCCACCGCAGTGGGAACGGGGCCCCCTGGAGGTGTGCAGGGAGCAGACCACGTGATCACATCTGCTGGCCTCAGTGCTGCTCTTGAGGGAATGGGGGGAGAGGCCCTGAAAACACGCTGCTCGGGACAAAGCACGAGGGGCCTTAAGGAGAGGGGCCACCGCAGAGCAAGTGGAAATCTGACAACGACACTGTTTCCCAAGAAAGGTCGGCAGCGAGAAGTGTGTGTGTGTTGACTGGGTCTACACAAGGCAAATGCGGCAGGTAATTTGTTCCTGATCAACCTCACTGTGGGCAATTTAAGGGACGGTCCGCCCAGCTGGGCCCCCGGAGGCAGGTGTTTCCACGCGACTCATTGTTACGACCCCCGCACCCCTGGGCACCGACCATAGCGCTGGAGCCGCCGTGGGGACCAAAAGCGTGCGGATGACTTGATTGGAAGCATTTGGACCCATTAGCCCCAACTTCTGGTGTGCTGCTCGCGGAGACGGGAGCTTTTTAATTTTCTAAATGAAAAATCATTTTTACTACGAAAGTGATAAATATTCATTGTAAAAAGAAATAACCCCGCGAGTACAGCCTTGTAGCATTTCAGTTGGAGTCAAGAGTCCCGAGAGCTGCCTTTTCCATGAAGACCCACCATGTGTGCCCCGCCCCCCGGTGCCCCTACAGGGGAAGCTGACACGAGCCCGGCGCCCAAGGCTCACTGTGGTCCTGTCCCAAGTGACACGTGGGGGACAGGGATCACTTCCGGCTGCCCACAGGGGAATCCCCTCGCTGAAGCTGCAGTCGTCCTTTTGGGAGTCACTCCTCCCCCGGGTAGGCGGGGTGCGGGGTAGCCCCTGGTGACACGTCCCATCACGAAAGCTGAGGGTCGAGGTCCTCCCTCTCCAGCCGGCTTTCCCGAGGGGCGGGCACTGGTCTGAGTCCGGCCCCCGGTCTGAGTCCGGCCCCCGCGCGCTCTTGCCTGAACTCTGCTTTGAGCAAGTGAAGGAAAGAAGGGGGACCGGAGGGAGGTCGCTTTTCCCAGGCAGCGTCCTGATCAGCCCGTGCCGGTGTGAGATGCTCTTTCTTGGCCCCACGATTCCTGTGGTTTCTGCCTGGTCCTCTGCGTCTCTTCTAGTCTGTGGGGCTCACGATCCTGCAGGGAAAGCCCACTGTGCTCACGTCACCCACGTGGGTCTCTACAGCTCCCAGCCAAGAGCCTTGACGGCCCCATGGCCCGTCTGGCCACCCAGGTGAGAACACTCTCGCCACCCACCCTCCTGCTGCCAGAAGAGACGATAACCCTCCGGTGCCACCTCTTACCGGGATCCCTCCTTTGAAGCTCTGAGATCTTGTCTCCATGGGAGAAAACAAGGGGACTTGTTGAGGTAGCTTCTGGTGGAGCAGGGCAGACATCCAGTCAGACCAGCTGGGCCTAAAGCAGGGGATGCATTGCCCGGACACAGGCCATCTGCAGGAAGAGGGAAGCAGGAGGTGGGACCCAGGCTCAGGAGGGCAGGACCGAGTCCTTGGAGGCCATCAGGATACCAAGTGGCCCCTCTGTCCCTTGCCCTGGAGCCACACATCCTCTCTGGTCATCCCCTTCATTCCTCTCCTTTCTGTCCCTCTGAGGACATGGCTGGAAATGGTGGTCCCATGGTAACCCAATGTACGTCTCCTTAGTTCAGTGACCTCAAGCAGATTCTGATTGGTCCTGACCAGGTCAGGAGCTCTGCCCTCATCTAGTCAGCCCTAGGCAGGAGTTTGGGTCAAGCATGGCTGTTGGAGGTGACCCCTGTGAATGTGTGGAGAAGGATGCCGGGGCTGGGCATGTGCCTCAAAGCCTGGCCGCCTCAGAGCCCTAAGGTGTGTGCCAGTCTTGGGGATGACGTGTGGGTCAACGACACACAGACCTCCCTCACCAATCAGCTGAATGGATTAACCTTCCCTCCTATCAGTGGAATCTACAAAATTACTTTTTAATAAATGGTCTCTTTGGAAAATGCTCAGAGGGGAAAGATGATCTCTGGTTCTTACGATGAAAGTCTGTTTCCCTTTGAGATAAGGACTGATTTGTAACACCTGTCATAAACCATTAATTTTACTTTCGTGGGAAGAACTCCAGAAGAATTTCTCTTTCAGAAGCCTATCAAATTATCAGTGGTTTTGAGCAACAATTGCCTGAGCAGTGCGTCTGGCTAACCCTCAATAATGTGAGAAGTTTCAGAAATAATTTGATTCCCTCCCCTCTACTTCCCTGCTGGGCTGGCAATGCCCCTTTAGCTGCTACATCTTGGGATGTCAGCGTGGGTAAGTTGGGGATGGAGACAGCAGCTCTATATCAACCAGTGTGGACACAGGTGTGTCCCCCAACAGGGACCTGGGGACCCTGTGCCCAAGCTGTCAGGGGTCTGTCTGGGGTATGAGTATAATGATGCTGAAGGTGCCATGAGTCTCCCGTCAGGCTTCCAGGGCAGCTCAGACACTCTCTCTGGGCCAATCCCACCCCTAGCCCTGAGACTGGCCATAACATGTCTGCCCACACCCCTGTCTTTGTCACATAGTGGGGCTGACCAGTCAGCATGACGCTGACCACAGCTTGGAGCTGTGGGTTGGCTCTTTCAGATTATTTAAATAGACTAGCATGTCGTTTGCCAACAAGGATAGTTTTATTTCTTCTTTCCAATTTGTATACCTGTTATTTCATTTTCTTGTCTTATTGGATAAGCTAGGATTTCTGAATGGGGATCTCTGCAGAGCACAGCAAGTGCAAAGCTTCTGAGTTGGGTTGAGTCTGTTCTGTTTGAGGAACTGTGATAAGGCTAGTGGGCAGGAACCTGGCAGTAGAGAGGAGAAGGTGGGGCCAGACCACCCTGGGTGTAGTAAGTTGGTGGAGAGTTGGGATGTGCTAGGGCAATGGGAAAGTATTAAAGGATTTTAGGGAAGAGAGTAACATTCAGGGATACTGCGTATTCTGGGACTCAGTAAATTCATAGTTTAAATGTTAAGAAGGTATTTGTATTTGCAGAGACAAATGAGATTGTTTTATAACTGTGTGATAAAATCATGTAAAAAGTATTCAACCTTATTTTTTTTTTCTTTTCTTTCTGTCTTTCCTTTTTTTTTTTTTTTTTTTTTTTTTTGGTCACGCGGCATGTGGGATCTCAGTTCCCTGACCAGGATTTGAACCCACACCCCTTGCTTTGGAAGCATGGCATCTTAACCACTGGACCGCCAGGGAAGTCCCTCAACCCTATTTTCTAAAGCCTATTCAAAATGATAGATTTACTTCTCAAATTCATGACAGTTATGCATTCTAAAGCTGACAGAGAGCAGAAAATTTACCAAGTGGCATGAATATGTTAGAGATATTGATTTAAAACCAAACCACCAATTTTTACACTTTCCAAAGGAATTCAACTGCTGGGTTTCTTTCTCAAACACAAATAGAGAATGTTAATGAATGCTTTGAACATTCCTTTCCTCAAATCATTTTATAAGCTTTGATATCAGAATTTTAATTGAAAATGAAATATAAATTATTAAAAGACCTGTATATTTTATGAAAGGTCTTATATTTTGCAGAAACTGCTGAGAATATTGTGCTTTTTACCTGGTGGCTGCTGGCAACTTTAAATAACTTTTTTTCCTTCTGATTTTAAAAGATTTGCTCATTCTAGAAAATTTGTAAAATTACTCTAAAGATGAAAATGAAAACCAATATGGTTGTACCACTCATATTTTACCACTGCTGCCATCTTGGCTTATCTCTTACGCAATTTTTTTCTCTGAATATGGGTGTATATGTGACAAGAGCTTAACATAGTTTTTTTCTTTAATTTTTATTTTATATTGGAGTGTAGTTGATTAACAGCATTGTGTTAGTTTCTGGTGTACAGCTAAGAGATTCAGTTATACACATACATGTATCTAGTTTCTGGTGTACAGCAAAGTGATTCAGTTATACATATACATGTATCTATTCTTTTTCAACTTATTTTCCCATTTAGGTTATTACAGAATATTGAGCAGAGTTCCTTGTGCTATACAGTAGGTCCTTGTTGGTTATCTATTTTATTTTATTTTAAGCCAAACTATTTTCTTTCTTTTTTCTTTCTTTTTAAAAATTGGGGTATAGTTATTTTACAATGTTGTGTTAGTTTCTACTGTACAGCAAAGTGAAGTAGAGTTCCCTGTGCTATACAGTAGGTTCTCATTAGTTATCTATTTCATACATATTAGTGTATATATGTTAATCCCAATCTCCCAATTCATCCCACCCCCCCTTTCCACTCTTGGTGTCCATACGTTTGTTCTCTACATCTGTGTGTCTACTTCTGCCTTGCAAACTGGTTCATCTGTACCATTTCATAGTTTTATATCCTGCTTTTTTTTCACTTCATGTGATATCATGAGCATTTTCTATGCTATTAAAAACTTCTTGTAAACATATTATACTATTATCCTTCAACATTCCCTTGTCTAGACAATTTATGCAATCTTCTCCATTCTTATTTTGTTAGATGCTTGTGTTGTTTCCTTTTGCTGTTAAAATTTACGTTGCAGTAAACATCTTACTGAGTAACTTTTTTTTTTTTTTTTTTTTTTTTTTGTGGTATGCAGGCCTCCCTCTGCTGCGGCCTCTCCCGTTGCGGAGCACAGGCTCCGGACGCGCAGGCCCAGCGGCCATGGCTCACGGGCCCAGCCGCTCCGCGGCACGTGGGATCCTCCCAGACCGGGGCGCGAACCCGGTTCCCCTGCATCGGCAGGCGGACGCGCAACCACTGCGCCACCAGGGAAGCCCCTACTGAGTAACTTTTGTTCACATTTATGAATCGCTCCTTAAGATAAAGTCTTATGTGTACAATGAGTGCATCTGGAGTTAGTGCTTTTTTAAAAGCTCTTGATATGGCCACCAAATTGTTTTTGGAGATACTGGGACTGAGAGCCCCCGCTGGTGGGCTTTCTGTGTCCACGTGGCTGTGTCCTCACAGGCACAGAGTAGTACGTGCTGAAAAGCGTTTGTGCAAGTCCGATTTAATGTGCTTTGTTGTTCTTTAATTTGCAGAGAATTCATTGCTGGGATCCGCTAGTCCTGGGTTCCACCTTCTCAGGGTTGGATGGAACCGCCTTCGACCCAATGAGGAAACCAAGTCACTGCCTGACTGAGTGTCATTTGTGCCCCAGCAGCTCCCTCTGATGAGGAACTCCAGCACTTGGAGAAGAATTGTGTCAGTGACCCAGAGCGTAGACAGGAGCTTCTCTGACCAGAATCCAAACCCGCTCCCTGATGGGAGGCCAAGGATTTCAGCTCTGGTGCTTGGTCGCCCAGAGGGGGGACGCCCGTTAGCGTGTGGTCAGTGGGCACCCCGGAGACACCCCTCTTGCCCGTTCCAGCCTCTCGAGGTCGGGGTTCCTGTGGACACAGGCTCCACTACTGTGCACTGTGACAGGTTCTCCCGAGCACCGTGTCCTCCTGGCGCCCCGTCTTCTGACACCTCATCAGTCCCTCTGGGTGCCAGGCCTTGCCGACTGCTTCGCCCTGGAGGCCGGTCCCAGAGCCTATTTCACGGCTCATTCAAAAGGAAAACGAGGAGGCCTTTTCCATTTCATCTGTTAAATGATTTAATTCACGAGGGACTTGGTCACCACGGATCCCAGCGCGGCCCGGTTCCCGGTCATTTTCAATTTACCGCTCTGATGGAACTGCACGAACCCCACCAAGCTCTGCGCTGGGCCCCAACAGAGGTCGCACGGCGGGGCCCTAGGGGCCATCTGGCCAGGGGACTGAGGCTGGAAGGGGAGGGCGGCAGAGTGTGTCTGATCGTTTGATGCAGCTGATGTGTGAAGCGACACCCACAGTGTTGGGATCCAATCCCCCCTGAAGATGGGGCCCCTTGGAAACACATCTGATAAATGTCTAATTAAATATTCAGAGGGAGCAGCATTCCCGGAGCAGTTCTAGCCCCAGAGGACTTCAGGCTCCTGACCTTGTTCGTGCCCATGTTTACAGGCAGTCGTCGCCCCCTCCCCTCCCCACATCCTCCTGCTCCTTGTGGGGGTCGGTGAGGACAGCCTGGCCAGCCCTCAGGTCAGAACAGGGGACACGGGGCGTGAGCGGGAGAGCCGCGGGCTGCTCTGCCGGCGGGAGAGTCGAGGCAGGGGAGCAGAAGCCACGACCTGAATCGACACGCCGAGGCCTGAGCGGTGCCCCCGCCCGGCCAGTCCCACGGTCCCCAAGGTCCCCGTGGTGGTCCCCAATGGGGGTCCCTCCTGAAGCTCTGGATGCTTCCGAGGGTGTTGAGGTCCTGTGGTTCCTTGGAGGCGCTCCGTCATCCGAGATGTGCCAGGAAGGCCCCTTGGGGGCCTGAAGACCCGGGAACCTGTCCTGGTAACAGGTGGTGGTTGAGTCACTCGGACTCTGAGGTTGCAGGTTGGATTCTGAGGCCAGGACAAGAGGAACTGACCAGAAGGAAACGGGGGAGCAGAGCACCGGGCCTCGGAGGAGCCGGGGCGTCCTTGGGGTCTGGGCCGCAGGAGGAGACAAGACGGACAGACAGGTAGGAATCGGGGTGAATTAGATCCTCCAAGGAGGATGGACGGGCCCTTATCCATAGGAGGGAGCAGGGCCAGAGCGCCAGTGCCCACTCCAGGAGCTGGTCCCCGGCTGGATTCTACCCCCTACAACCTTGTCAGGGACCCTCCCTCCTTTCCACCACCTCTCCTCCTTCCGTCCTTTGAAGACAATATTAGCCTCGGGTCCCTCCTGAAGCTCTGGATGCTTCCGAGGGTGTTGAGGTCCTGTGGTTCCGTGGAGGCGCTCCGTCATCCGAGATGTGCCAGGAAGGCCCCTTGGGCCCTGAAGACCCGGGAACCTGTCCTGGTAACAGGTGGTGGTTGAGTCACTCGGACTCTGAGGTTGCAGGTTGGATTCTGAGGCCAGGACAAGAGGAACTGACCAGAAGGAAACGGGGGAGCAGAGCACCGGGCCTCGGAGGAGCCGGGGCGTCCTTGGGGTCTGGGCCGCAGGAGGAGACAAGACGGGCAGACAGGTAGGAATCGGGGTGAATTAGATCCTCCAAGGAGGATGGACGGGCCCTTATCCATAGGAGGGAGCAGGGCCAGCGCGCCAGCGCCCACTCCAGGAGCTGGTCCCCGGCCGGATTCTACCCCCTACAATCTTGTCAGGGACCCTCCCTCCTTTCCACCACCTCTCCTCCTTCCTTCCTTTGAAGACAGTGTTAGCCTCTAACACCAGAAACAACTCTCAATATCTAAGTGCCATTTTTCAGTGGTCACCAGCTTGGCCTTGTTTTTGCCTCTCTCTGTACCTCGGTCTCTAAAATAAGCATAAAATCAACATTAAGTAAAAAGAAATGTGAGTTGGGTGGAGAGTTGGGGGAGGGAACTTCAATCTGTCAAAATGGACTTTTTCATGTAGAAAATGTCAGCAGATGGAAACGGATGAAATTTGTCACCAAGTTGGTTACAACCCAGAGGTGAGGGTCTTTGGAGTGACCTTGATTCAAAAAAATCACAGTAAAAAACTGTTGTAAAAGACACTCTCATGAATGATGGGCGCCTGATGTATGGTGTACTAGTCAGAGGTCTCCAGAGAACAGAACCAGTAGGGTGTGTATATATAGAAAGAGATTTCTTTTGAGGACTTGGCTCACACAATTATGGAGGCTGGCAAGTCCAAAATCTGCAGAGTGGGCCAGTAGGCTGGAGGCTCAGAGGAGAGCAGATGCTGCAGTTCAAGTTCAAAGGCCACCAGCTGCTGAATTCTCTCTTCCTTGGGGAAGGTCAGTCTTTCTTCCATTCAGGCCTTCAACTGTTATCAGATGAGGCCCACCCACATTATGGAGGGCAATCTGCTTTACTCAAAGTCCAATGATTTAAATGTTAATCTCATCCCATTTCTCACAGAAATATCCAGAATAATGTTTGTTCACACGTACAAGCACTGTGGCCCAAGTTGACACAAAATTAAACATCACACAGTGGGTTTGGATTTTCAGCCTTCCGGTGTCTGAATGTCAAAGAGGGGTAGGATTTTTAATTTTCTGTTTCCCGGTACAAAGTCATCTATTGTGTCTTTCTGCCCATGTCTCCTGAGACCAGCATCTCGGGAACCACCATGCCTTCATGCTTGGGCCACGTGGTGCCATATTCCATTTCCGTGGCCACTGGGATTGGTCCAGTGATGGGCACAGGACTGGAGGCCAATAGGGGAGGTAGCTGGGACTTTTCTGGAAATGTTGAGAAAGAGCGCTTTCTGCTGGAGTCACTGAGCTGAGAGACTAAGTTGTAAAGTTCCTGGTGCCATCTTTCCAACTCATGTGTGGGGCTTCCTGAGAGTGAAGTCAACACAGAGGAAGGCAAAGTGAGGAGAAAGAAGAGGAGGGGGGAAGGAGGGAGAGAGGGAGAGAAGCACAAGGAGGCCACTTGAGGCTCTATATCTAGCAAGATAAACCTATGAACTTCTCAGTTATGCTGGCCTTCTTCTGTTAAATAGTTCATATTTGGTTTCTGTCTCATGATTCAAAAACCAAAGATCCTGATTCATATCCCTAGGAACTGGAAAGCTTAAAGACACTAGATGATCATAATAATAGGAATTAAGCCATGATTAACATGACATATCGACTGACAGCGACAAAATTGTATATAATTATGATTATCTCTTCACTCTGATATTGAAATAAAAAAATAAATGGAAAAAATCGATCCAAGCAAAGCTATCGAAAGTTATTTCACAGAGAAGAAATGGAGGGCAGAGATGAATCTGAGGACAACTGTTAGAGGGGAAACGTAGAATTTAGCGTGTTGCTTGCCATGTTGAGGTGCAGAATGATTTCTCAGGAGCCTTGGTGGCCGAGCCATCATGCACAGCCTGGTGTGGTGTCAGCAGGTCCTGCCTCTGCTGTGATTAGTTGGGGGTCCGGTACCTGAAAACGATTGTGCCTTGGGAGGAGGCTGGTCCCTTGAGCAGGAAGGACATCCATGGCTTTCCTGATGTTCATCCACATTCCTGCTATTTCATGTATTTTACTTGTAATTGTTGTACTGAATACTGATTATGAAAAAAAGAGCTTTTATACAATATGGGTAAAGTGTAAAGAATATTGACTCAATGGACATATGTGATCTTCACCTAGTTGAAGAAAAGGATCTGAAGAAATAGATTTGATGCTCCTGGGGGCCACTCTTGAACCCCAGCCACTTCTCTTCCTCTGCAAAGGGGACAACTTTCCTGATTTTGTCTTTATAATTCCTGTGCTTTTCTTCATAGTTTTGTCATAGATGTGTGTAATATAGCTGTTATAGACTAAACGTTTGTGTCCCTGAAATTCATATGTTGAAATCCTAACCCCTGATGTGATGGTATTAGGAGATGGGGCCTTTGCATGATTATGTTGTGAGGGTGGAGTCCTCATGAATGGGATTAGTGCCCTTATAAAAGGTCTCTTCCTGCCATGAGAGGACACAGCGATAAGAACCAGGAATTGGGTTTTCACCAGATACCTAATCTGCCAGTGCCTTGATCTTGTCCTCTCAAGTCCCTAGAACTGTGAGAAATGTTTGTTGTTTAAGCCACTCAGTCTATGGTAGTTATTACAGCAGCCTGAATGGACAAAGACAATAGCTTTTAGTTTTAGAACTTTGATGTTAGGAATTCTACTGTGCAGATGCTTCTGTGTTTATACTTGCTATGTGCATTTACTGGATGTCTATTTTTGCTCACAATCCTCTTCCAGAGCCCCATCCATGTGGACCTAGTTGTCTGTGGTTTGTTCATTTTCACTGCAGCCTAGTTTTCCATTACGTGACGGGAACAGTATGTATGTATCTATCCTCCCATTGATGAGCATTTGGGGCCATTAAGGACAGTGCTACTATGAACATTTTTATATATTTCTTCTGTCCACAAGTGCGAGTTTCTTCTGGTCAGCAGCTTTCAATTTTTTGGATTTCACCACTGATAATATAATTTGCATCATAACCCACGACACACATACACCCACACTTTCACATGCATGTATGACAAATAAAGATTTCACAATATTCTTACCCTGATAATGTGTGAGTGTACTTTTATCTATTTTATTTCACTTAAAAATGCTGGTGTTTTCAAGATTCACTGATCGGTCATTTTCAATTTACCGCTCTGATGGAACTGCACGAACCCCACCAAGCTCTGCGCTGGGCCCCAACAGAGGTCGCACGGCGGGGCCCTAGGGGCCATCTGGCCAGGGGACTGAGGCTGGAAGGGGAGGGCGGCAGAGTGTGTCTGATCGTTTGATGCAGCTGATGTGTGAAGCGACACCCACAGTGTTGGGATCCAATCCCCCCTGAAGATGGGGCCCCTTGGAAACACATCTGATAAATGTCTAATTAAATATTCAGAGGGAGCAGCATTCCCGGAGCAGTTCTAGCCCCAGAGGACTTCAGGCTCCTGACCTTGTTCGTGCCCATGTTTACAGGCAGTCGTCGCCCCCTCCCCTCCCCACATCCTCCTGCTCCTTGTGGGGGTCGGTGAGGACAGCCTGGCCAGCCCTCAGGTCAGAACAGGGGACACGGGGCGTGAGCGGGAGAGCCGCGGGCTGCTCTGCCGGCGGGAGAGTCGAGGCAGGGGAGCAGAAGCCACGACCTGAATCGACACGCCGAGGCCTGAGCGGTGCCCCCGCCCGGCCAGTCCCACGGTCCCCAAGGTCCCCGTGGTGGTCCCCAATGGGGGTCCCTCCTGAAGCTCTGGATGCTTCCGAGGGTGTTGAGGTCCTGTGGTTCCTTGGAGGCGCTCCGTCATCCGAGATGTGCCAGGAAGGCCCCTTGGGGGCCTGAAGACCCGGGAACCTGTCCTGGTAACAGGTGGTGGTTGAGTCACTCGGACTCTGAGGTTGCAGGTTGGATTCTGAGGCCAGGACAAGAGGAACTGACCAGAAGGAAACGGGGGAGCAGAGCACCGGGCCTCGGAGGAGCCGGGGCGTCCTTGGGGTCTGGGCCGCAGGAGGAGACAAGACGGGCAGACAGGTAGGAATCGGGGTGAATTAGATCCTCCAAGGAGGATGGACGGGCCCTTATCCATAGGAGGGAGCAGGGCCAGCGCGCCAGCGCCCACTCCAGGAGCTGGTCCCCGGCCGGATTCTACCCCCTACAACCTTGTCAGGGACCCGTTGAGTAAAGCAGGTCAAAGCTGGTGGGACCTCAGGGGTCATTTCATCACAGTTCTCATCCCAGAGGCGGCAGTGGTAGCCCTGAGGCCCAGGCGTGATGTGACCTGGGCAGGTAGCAGGGGCAGAAGGGGCGCTAGAGTCCTGGTCACTCCTGGGTGGCCCAACCACCTGAGTGCCACGCCGTGGTCCTCCAGAGACAGAGGAGGGCGTTCAGACACTGAACCAACGGTAAAAAATCATGTTGTGTCCTAAAGGGGAAACAAGAAAAAGCAAGTAATTGCTATATTCCATCATTACTGGTTGCTTCAATGAACACAGATTCAAAAGAAGGAAATGTAGCATTTTTATTGAAGTATAGAGAAGCCTGAGGGGGTGTGGGGAAGCTAAATGGGCCACCCTTCGGTCTTCATAGCTATTTTCACATCAGGCCACATCTCACCCCCCTGGGGTGATGGTAAATGCTGCTTGCAGGCCCTCAAAGAATTGGTAATTTCCATATTACTTTATAAATCTTCAAAGTGTATGTACACTTGATTTCCTCTAGCCATTCATTTCACAAATGTTTATTGAACACCTACTGTGTGCTGGACCCTGAACGGGGCTGGAGGTTGTTCAGCAGTGAGCAAGGCAGGCAAGGGCCCCCCTCCAAACGGAGCTGGTGTCCTCATGGGGCGTTCGGCGAGAATAAGCAAGTGCATAAAGGAGTGAACCAGAGGAAGTCAGGGAGCGATGAGCGCGTTGAGGAATCGAAACCACGGCGGGCGCGTGATTGGGGGAGGGGGCGTCACGCTGGATCCGAGGTGGGGAGTGGGCTCTCTGAGGAGCTGGATGTGAGCTGAGCCCCAGACGCTGCCTGGGGAGGAGCTGCCTGGGGAGGTCCGTGGGGGGAGGGCTCAGGCAGAGCCGGAACCTGAGCAAGAGGCCTCACAGCCTCTAAATCGGCAGCACGCACGCGGCTCTGGGGCGGCAGCAGCCGCGCGGCTGGCCCTGCTGTTCTGCCCGTGTCTCTGCCCCTGTGCACGGAGGGCGTCACTGTGACGGCCAGTTGGCTGCCAGCTCAGGCCCCGGGCACGAGGCCGCCCCACTGGATAACTGTATTTCTTAATCTCTCCCTACAGCAAATGGAGGGACGTGGACTCTAGAGCTTCACCCCTGTAATCAACAAGTCTTCCAGGTCTCGGGTTTGTCCTTCAGGTATGATTTTCTTCATTCATTCATGCATTCACTCAGTCACTCACGCATTGCACAGATGTTTATGAAGTGTCCGCTGCGTGTCCGACCTGTGCTGAGCGCTGGGAACAAAGCCGTGAACCAAACGGAAAGACCCCTCCCTACAGGACCCGCACGTCCTAACACGGAGGGACGAACGCTGCCGTCAGCTGGTAAAAGGGACGGTGTCAGCGCTGGTCGGTGCTTTGGCGAGAAGTGAAGCAGGGAGGGGGACACTGAGTGTGGAGGATGCGGTCGGGGTGTTATTTTAAAAGTGGGGTGAGGGAGGCCCCCTGAGAAAGCGACAGAGAGGGAGCAGCCCTAAGACTACCTGCGGGAGGAGCTTTCGTGCAAAGGCCCTGGGGTGGGCATGGAGCTGGATCTCCGGGCTCGGCAAGGAGGTCAGTATAACCAGATAGGAGAGAGGAAAGGGTTGAGGGGCAGGGGAATCAGAGCGGTGAGGAGGGGCCGAGTCAGAAAGGCCCCAAGGTCAGTGTAAGGACTTGGCTTCTACTCTGAGTCAGGTGGAAGCAGCAGAGGGTTTAGATCAGAGGAGTGACCTCCAGGCCCCCGCGTGGCTGAGTGGCCCCGGGGCCCGCTCTGCCCGGGCCTCTCGTTTGTGGCATTTCTCACGTTCACCCCCTCCCGAGTCTGGCCCGTGTTTGAGCCTCATTACATCTGGCACAGAGAACGAGGCTCAGCAAACGGCTCATGAAGCATCTTTTTAAAGGTTAATGGTCACTGGCGAGGGAAGAAAGGGCCACTGAGCATCTACGCCTCTTTGATGATGTGGATTTTTCAGTTAAGTGAAAGTGAGAGTCGCGTCTCCTTACAGGCACCTGGTCTGATTACCAAGCAGCCAGGGAGGCCTCGGGGTGTCTTGGAGGCTGGAACCATCAGCCCGGGGTGAGCTACGAGCGCTTTACATGAGCTGCTCCCAGGTGAGGGGTGGAGGGTCAGGCCCACCCCCAGCCCCCCTGCCGGCTCCACCCAGGTGAGCCCTGTGTGTGTGGAGAGGCGGTTCTGGAGGATTCCACGCTCAGGCCGGTAAGCTCCGGGAGGGCAGGGATAAGGTCTCTTCTCGGATTCATGGCGCATGGTGCCTGGCTCCTCTGGCCACTGGGAGGGGACCGGCGAGGCCAGAGGCTGGAGAGGGCGGTGGCCGTGAAGTTAGGAACCCCAAGGGCTCAGGGAGGAGGTGGAGGTGCCGCTGGGGTGAGGCTGGGGCAGGTGTGGGGGGCGGCGGGCTAGGGGCGGCCCCATCTCGTTACCTTCTCCCCTGTATCTTTGGGTTAGAAATACCTCGTTGGGTGCAGAAGGCATTGAATAGGAAGGACTTTCCCCTCCCTTACAGTTGAGGCTCCTGTGACCATCTTGCTTTACAAAACGTATTTCACAAAGGGACGTGTGAATGAATAAATGAATGAGAATCAGCTGGTCTGATTCTCAGTAGATGTAGAAGCAAATTATGGCCACTTGACCCAGGAGAATATTCAAGGGAACTGGCTCTTTCCTGAGGACAAGGGCGGGCTATTTCCTATTTCCTGTCTGGGCCTTAGTTTCCCTGTGGGTAAAATGAAAGAGTATCTAAATAATCTTAAAGGAGATCTCAGGAGATAAGCACGAGAGACTAGGCTGTGTGTCTTGCAACGTCCTAAAGGGAAAGTGGGGAAAATCCTATTACTCAGTGGTGGGAGGGCCCACTGGGCCTCTCACCTGGAGCAGGTGGGCCTTGGAACCCTTCCTCATTGGTTTCTTCCCTCACCTTGGTCTCCCAGCCCCTGCCTGCCTCTCCAACCCCACCTTTCTACCGAGTAGGTTACAGCCTTAGTGAGCATGACAGGGACCTCAAATTACAGGGGCTTAAATAAGACAGTTTTTTTCTTTTTTGCATGAAATCCAAGCCCGTAGGGTGATTCTTCTCTGTAGTTTTCAGGGTCTCAGGCTCTTTCACCTTGCTGTTCTGTCACCCCTGGGGTGTGGCTTCTCCCACAAGGTGGATCACATCCCCGTGTCTGGCCAGCAGGGAGGGGCAGAGGGGACAGATGGGCACAAGCCTTCCCTTTAAGGGTGGGACCCAGCAGCTGAGCACACAGTTCTCTTTCCCATTGGCCACAGCCCAGTCACATGACCACCCCTGACTGCAAAGGGGGCTGAGAAGTGCAGTCTTCATTCTGCCTGGCTGTATGCCCAGAAAAAAGGCTATTACTGGGAGGGGACAGTGGATGTTGGGAGACAATATCCCAGTTGGCTCACATTGCTCCGGCCTGGGGTGACCAACTGTCCTGCTTTGCTGAGGCATTTCTTTGGACACAGAACTTGCAGTGCTAGATCTGGGATAGTTATAGGAGGAGTTGTCCATGCTGGCTTCTTTTCTTTTCCCCAAACGGGCCCAGCACGTTCCTGCCTCAGGGCCTTTGCATGTGCTGTTACCTCTGTCTGGAACACACTTTCCACAACTCCTTCTATTCAGAAAGGATTACTGGGTGCCCACCTCATGTATGAGCCGCTGTTCTAAACACTACATGCCAGGTGCAGAGTGAAGATTCCAGCCATGCTTTTAACATAACAAGGATAATTCTTTCTACTCCTCCCTGGTCACTTTTGTTTCCAAATCTCCGTGGCTTAGTAATTTTTATTATCTGCAGCTCTGAAAGGAACACCTCTTTCCCTAAGGCTCTGGCTGGGCTCTCACACAGTCTGATAAATTTTATATTAATAATAACCCAAAAGAAGAACATGTATTAAATTCTAAGATTATGATCTAGGAAACAAGGATTTTGAAGAGATGTGTAAGCCTAATAAAAGGAAATGTGGGGTGGAGAAAGTTTTCATTAAATAGAACCACACCTCTTGGGTGAGTTCATTGGTACAATCTTTCTGGAGGGCAGTTTGGCACTATATGTAGCAACTGCAACTGCAAATGCACAACTTCAGGCCCCAAAGTCCATTTATAGGAATTTATTCCAATGAAATAATAAGAAAAATATGCAAAGGTGGATCTCTAAGGATTTCTGTAAGAGGAAAGAAGTATAAAAGCCTAAATGTCTGTTGGCTGGGAAGCACAGATTGTTCTCCTCTGCCCTGACACCAACAGGCACTTCAGATGAGGAAACGGAGGCACAGAGAATTTAAGCAACTTACCCAATGTCACACAGCAGGCAGTGGCAGAGCTGGATTTGAACCAGGGAGGTGACTCCAGAGCCCATACTGTTCCCCAGTTGGCTTTGCCACCTCCTAGGCCGCAAAAGGGAATGAGAATGTCTTCCCGGGAATAATATAGAGATTTCTCTGGGAGGTAAGAGGATGGTGTAGGACTCAGAAGTCTGAAGTGTGGGACCTGGGACCCAGGCTGTGGGACCCAGAACACCCAGATCAGGTGGGAGGCCTGTGGTGGCCTAGAGTGCTGGCTGTCCCCAGGTGGCCAGGGTGGAACCAGCTCCGCTAACCCCTTCCCGGGGTGAGGGCTGTGTTATTTGCTCCCCCCTAATCCTCCAAGCCTGCAGCCCAGCCCCAGGCCTCCAATCCCAAGACCACCCAGTTGAGACTGGAAGGAAAACCTGCCCTTGTAAGTGGAATCAGGTGAAACCTGGCTGTAAATTAGTCTATCAGAAACCAAAAGGCTGTGTCACAAGCATGGCCGGTGTGGCTGTCACTGTCAGCTGCATGGAAATGATGGAGATGAGAGGGACAGCATGTGTCCAGAGGGGAGCTAGAGGAGGGAATGTCGTGGACGATGGAAGGAGGACAGGCCTGCCCCCAGCAGACATGTCATCCTCAGAGAACTGGCCCGGGATGGGGAGATGCCTCCGCGGTGAGTAGCATGTGGTTTGAGGCTGGAACATCGGACACACAGGAGCGATTGGTGGTCTCCTGGGAGCTGGGGGGGGCATCTTGGCCAGATGGTGGGGTCCTCAGAGGCTCAGCCTCTTTGTGTGTGGGGGGTGATGGCCCTCTGCCCTGTCCCTCTGAAGGTGGCCATAAGGGAGGGAAGCCAAAGAGCTCAGCGTTGGACAGACTGGGAAGCGAGCCCCACTTCCCACCAGGCCAGTGACTCTGAGCCTCAGTTTCTCCAGCTGTCGAGTGGGGCTAATATCAACCTATACGGACTGCCTGCTGGTGCGAGGCCCTAGTTAAGCATCTTTAATTCCTAGGGGCAGCCTCATTTACAGCTGAGAAAACAGAGGCACAGAGAGGTTAAGTCACTTATCTGGGGTCACACAGTTGCTATCTGTGGTTAGGACTCCAGACTAGCGAGGATCAAATGGAGCCCTCGGCACCGTGCTGGTGGCCTGGCAGGTGCTCGGGAATGTCAGGTGCTGTTTGCGATCTCATCGTGCTGCGGCCACCAAGAGTACCAGGAGTGAGACCACCGTATCTGCCTCTGGGGGCCGTCGGGAGCAGGAAGCGAGGTGGCGCACGTAGGGCCCAGTGCACTGGCCGCGGCCAAGTCAGCTGACGGGGCCCCGTGGCAGCAGTAGCAGCGGCTCTTGCTGAGGGTTTACAGCGGCTTCTGCCTGTTCTCCGGGCCGAGCGCTTGCCTGCCGGCCCCTCTGAGCCTGCTCCCGGGTGCGGGTCCGGGGCGGGTCTGGGGTTCTTGGGAAGGGGCGGGCGGGCCCAGCTCAGGCCTCCCTCGGGGGCCTGTCCGCCACAGCCACGCCGGGGGGCTGCTCCTGGTGGGCTCGGAAGGATGCCGGGCTGAGCGGCCACAGGCCAAGTTCCTGCCGTCCGGTCTGTGCCCCCAACCCCAGGCCCCCGGCCTGGCAGGCTGCTGGGCAAACCCTGGAGGGGGTGACTTCTGAGGCTCCGGTGGGCACGGCCCTCCTCCTGCCCCCCCCACCCCGGCCTCACTGTGGGACAAACGGCATCTGGTCCAGCACACCCACCACCGGATGTTTCCTGGTACAGAGTTTATCAAATTGCAGGTTGTGGTGCATGAGTGGGTCTTGAAATCAATTTAGAGGGTGGAGCCCTGGCTTAAACTCTGCAATAGACCAGAATAGACTAGATGAGGAAATATCACAGTGCGTGGCGTGCAGTGAAGGGGTGTTTGGGGAAACTTCTGCTTTGTTTTCACATAAATAGGCGTGTGTGTGTGTGTGTGTGTGGAACACCGTGTGACATGTGTTTCTTACTGCGGTTGCGTTAAAAAATGATTGACAGACTGTCTCATGGGCTTCGTGTCACACAAAGTGTGGCACTTGTGTGACTAAGTGTGACAGCCACGCCGGGGCCCAGCGGGCCTGTGCTCTGTGGATTTCGGGGAAGTGACTGTAAAGCCTGGAAAATGAAGGTGGGAGAGAATGGGTCACGGGAGATGGCACCAGGGCTGGCGCAGCAAGGAGCCCCGGGCCGCCCCCCTTCCCTCCCTTGCTAAGCCGCTCTGCCCCGTTGTCACTTCTCTGCAGCCCGTATCCCCGCTTTCTGCTTTTCCCAGCACCCATCAGGTCAGATGTTACCACGGTGACTTCGGCTCTGGTTTCTCTTCTCTGAGCCTCCCTGGAGCGCCGGCTCCTGGGAGCCCGTTTCCCGATGCACCCCAGCTCGAGCCCGGCGCGGTGCACAGTAGGGCCTCACCTGTTGGGAGGATGTCTGGGGTGGGGGGAGGTGTGCCGCCCAGGGGTGAGCCCCAGAGAGCAGCGCGGCAGGGGGAGGGGCTCCTCTTTCTGAAAGTCCCCGAGTCCCTGGCCCCGCCCACCACGTGCCCCCTGCCTGGCTTCCTGCTGCGGCCCCTGCGTCGCCCCTGAGGGTCCCAGCTGCCAGGCTGGGCTGTGTGGGAGCCCCAGAGACCGGAGGGGCTGGAAACGAACGCCCCGGGGGCCCAGGCCTGATGGAGTTGGGGCCACGCCCAGCTCTCTTGGCTGCCCTGCCCGTTTGTGCTGCGGGCTCCCCAGCGGGACTGGCCTCTTGTTGCCCACGACGTAACTTGCTGGAGGTGGGCACACGCCCCTTCCCAAGAACCTCAGGCCCATCTTCTGACTGCGCCCTGGGGCTGGACTCCACGGGCTGCAGACAACCCCTTGGCTGGTTCCCAGAGGAACAGGCAGAATGCTCATCGCCTCCTTCCCTGTCTGGTCTCCCTGCCCCACACCCCCGACCGGTACTGTTTGTGATCACCCCCCAGAGGAAATCCTTGGACTTGAAGCCTTGCCTCAGGGTTGGCTTCTGGAGAAACCAAAACAGAGACAGAGGATGGAGGGCTTTCTTCTGGTCTGTGTTTACATTCTGTGCATGTGATGCGTGTATGTATGTATGTAAGTATTTTCCCTGAGTTGGGGTGGATTTGCAAGTCCTCCTCCCACCATCCATATGGGGCGGGGGAGGGGGATGGCAGGACAAAGAAGGCAGCCGTGAGAGAAAATGAGGGGGGGGCGGGGGGGAGGCAAGGACGGTGAATGGAGGGGGAAGAGGAAGGAGAAAAGGGGGGATGGGTGCACGTGAGAGAGAGAAGGGAGCGAGGGGGGTCTTGATGGGGCCAGAGGAGCAGCTTCCTCAGTGCTGAGTCAGCAGCCGCCCTGACTCAGAAACTCGAAGCGTCCATGCAGTGACCCCTCAGGCCTCACGGTCTCTGTTAGAACATGAAAGGTGTCCAGCAGATCCTTGGGGCCATTAAGTTTTCATCCCATATGTGTGGGGCTGTGCGTGCAAACTTACACACATGCACACACACACACACATGTGCCCTGTCTCATCCGTACACACTCCCCGCTCAGACACAGCAAGTCAGTGTCATTAAAATGCCAGGCCATGCCTCTGCCTCCTCGCAGAGCCCACGTGACCCTGCTGATCAGAGGAGGCCACGAGTCCGGAGGGTGAGCCCTGGCATCGGTCCACTGCTCTCCATGGCAACCTGGCTGATACCTGTTTGTAAGTTTAAAAGCTCCAGCACTACAGGAGCGCTCACGTTACTTCACGTAGATCAGCTGTTCACTATTCAGTGCTCTCACTGTTAGGCGAGGCAGCGGGGCACAAAATTGGCATCTGCTCTGCGTGTGTGTGGGAGTGAGTCTGGCGCACAGTTGAGATGAGGGGCTGGGGGCAAAATAGCATTAAAAATACAGCCAGTAGTAATTGGATTATAGTTGTTGATTGCTTTCAAAGTACTTAACACAGTGTATTAATCCCAAAGATATATTACATCCAGTGAATTCTGAAGTGGCTCACTGATAGAACATGGGCTGTAAGAAGAAAGAACACCCTTGCAAGCCTGATCAAATCTCCCATGCGGTCCTGAAGTCGCTGGTGCAGGGAGGGATTAACATCCAGGTAGGAGACGTGGGAGAAAACAGGAACATACCCATCAGACGGGTCGGCAGTGACGGTGGGGGTCAGGACAGCGGAAGACCCAGGACCCACGTGGCGGGACTCCAGGCTCTGCGTCCCCCGCCCTCTGGGTGTGGGACGAGGTGGGAGGTGGGGCTGGGAGAAAGCGGTGGAGATGGAGAAAGCTGGAGAGAAACGGCCACATCTGGTTCCTCCGTCTGCAGCAGGTCTCAAAGCCAATGTCCCCACGGGCCTGGCAGGTAACAAAAGGAGTGAAGAGGGCTAGACCAGCCACCAGCCAGCACTTCCTGAGGGATTCCCACCTGCCAGACACGTTCCAAGCAGGTTCTGGATGCTGACTCGGCTAGTCCCTCCAGCCCTGTGCTGTGGTTTTGTTACCGTTTCCCTGTAGAAGGGGAAAGACCCGGGGAGGGACCCAGCAAGTGGCCTGTGGACAACGCAGCACAGCAGTTTGGGTGGCAGATCCTGGGTCTCCATGTGGGGACAGTAGGGGGAGGGGTGGAATCGGTGGCAAACTGCGGAGCACGAGCCTGTCTAAAGGGGCTGGTGCCCTGGCCTCGGTGCCACCACAAGCTACCAGGAGAGGACTTGGGCGCAGAGTGGCGCCGTGTCCTGACACCTTAAGAGAATCAAAGTATCAGATGCTCAAGTGAGATCTCAAGTTTTTCACGTGTTGACATGGGATTCACATTTTTCAGAAAACACCTGGAGGGACAGACTCGACACATCTGCTGGCTGGTTTGGGTCCACAGTGTGACCTCTGACTCACTGAGAGAGAATCGTTCTGGAAAGTCGTGAGCATCGGTGTGTGTGGCGCTGGGCTGGCTGGTGCGAGAGGAGGGCTTTTCCCCCAAGACTTTGTCATGTTCGGGGGCACCGCCCACCGAGCTGATGCTGCTTGGAGGGGCGCCTGCTTCGCTCCCCCCGGGTGGCCGGGGAGGGCTCTCTGCAGGGAAGGTGGGGCGGGGCTCGGGGTTACAGGGACCCGATGGGACAGGCCCTGTCCTGACGCAGCTCGCACTCCCCGAGTGGACAGTGACCTCCACTTTCCCGGGGTTGCCCTGGCGGCTGGAAGGTTGGGCAGTGCTGGGCCTGTATTTCCACGTGGCTTCCACGCTGGAGATGGGCTCATCCTGTGGGCCGTGCCCCTCCCCCAGCCTCTGCGGGAGTCCCCTGACCCCCCAGGCCTGTAGGCATTTGCATCTGTAGCCCCGCCCCCATGCAAACCCCCTCTCTCCCCGCCAGGCCAGGGCAGGGTCAGGTTTAGGACACTGTCCTCCTGCCCCTGCGTGGGCAGAGCGACCCCCCCCAGCCCAGCCTGGATGGAGGCCCCATAACAACCGACCCCCTCAGAGTGGTCTTCTCTCCTGAAAGGGTCACTTTAAGGATGCCAGGTGGCAGGTGCCAGATTTTGGCATCTGAGGAGCTCCCATAAGCTCCCAGGACCAAAGCAATGCTCTTTTGTCCGCACTGGTGGGGAACAACTGGCCGCTGTCCTTTAATTAGGAGGGGACATGCTCAGCTGTGGCCTCCTGCGGGGCTGCATAAACGTCCATTAAATCAGCCTGTGCGCTCTGTCGCTCCCCGCAGACCGCGAGGGCCCACTGAGGCCAAGGGGGAGCCCCCAGCCCCAGTCTGGCTCCGGAGTCCAGCACAGCGGCCAAGAGAAAACGCCAGTCAGCCCAGATTCCTGGCAGCTGATCAATCGGGCAAATTATTTCTTGCAAATTAACTCTTAAGACTGAAATCCGGGCAGGACTCTGCAAGTTCACGGGCACCTATTATCTGCTGGTTTCAGGCGCCTGGGTGCACCTAGGGGCAGGGTGCTCGTCCGCGGGTGGGAGATGTTTTGGAAACTGGCCGCTGGGATCGGCCAGGCGCCTCCTCTTCTGCTTCTCGTCCCCGATGGAAGATGGTTCTGGCCGGGGATGCGGCTCCAAGGCCTTCTCCTGCGTCTCCAGGAGCCCCGGGGCCAGGCGTGACGGGCGTGATTCAAGCACCATTTCCTGCTGTCGGAAGGGGCCACAGGCAGTGTCCCGGGCCTTCCCCATC
>NC_041227.1:12688490-12697065 GCF_002837175.3 Physeter macrocephalus | reverse complement strand
CGGTCTCTGTTAGAACATGAAAGGTGTCCAGCAGATCCTTGGGGCCATTAAGTTTTCATCCCATATGTGTGGGGCTGTGCGTGCAAACTTACACACATGCACACACACACACACATGTGCCCTGTCTCACCCGTACACACTCGCCGCCCAGACACAGCAAGTCATGGCGCACAGTTGAGATGAGGGGCTGGGGGCAAAATAGCATTAAAAATACAGCCAGTAGTAATTGGATTATAGTTGTTGATTGCTTTCAAAGTACTTAACACAGTGTATTAATCCCAAAGATATATTACATCCAGTGAATTCTGAAGTGGCTCACTGATAGAACATGGGCTGTAAGAAGAAAGAACACCCTTGCAAGCCTGATCAAATCTCCCATGCGGTCCTGAAGTCGCTGGTGCAGGGAGGGATTAACATCCAGGTAGGAGACGTGGGAGAAAACAGGAACATACCCATCAGACGGGTCGGCAGTGACGGTGGGGGTCAGGACAGCGGAAGACCCAGGACCCACGTGGCGGGACTCCAGGCTCTGCGTCCCCCGCCCTCTGGGTGTGGGACGAGGTGGGAGGTGGGGCTGGGAGAAAGCGGTGGAGATGGAGAAAGCTGGAGAGAAACGGCCACACCTGGTTCCTCCGTCTGCAGCAGGTCTCAAAGCCAATGTCCCCACGGGCCTGGCAGGTAACAAAAGGAGTGAAGAGGGCTAGACCAGCCACCAGCCAGCACTTCCTGAGGGATTCCCACCTGCCAGACACGTTCCAAGCAGGTTCTGGATGCTGACTCAGCCAGTCCCTCCAGCCCTGTGGTGTGGTTTTGTTACCTTTTCCCTGTAGAAGGGGAAAGACCCGGGGAGGGACCCAGCAAGTGGCCTGTGGACAACGCAGCACAGCAGTTTGGGTGGCAGATCCTGGGTCTCCATGTGGGGACAGTAGGGGGAGGGGTGGAATCGGTGGCAAACTGCGGAGCACGAGCCTGTCTAAAGGGGCTGGTGCCCTGGCCTCGGTGCCACCACAAGCTACCAGGAGAGGACTTGGGCGCAGAGTGGCGCCGTGTCCTGACACCTTAAGAGAATCAAAGTATCAGATGCTCAAGTGAGATCTCAAGTTTTTCACGTGTTGACATGGGATTCACATTTTTCAGAAAACACCTGGAGGGACAGACTCGACACATCTGCTGGCTGGTTTGGGTCCACAGTGTGACCTCTGACTCACTGAGAGAGAATCGTTCTGGAAAGTCGTGAGCATCGGTGTGTGTGGCGCTGGGCTGGCTGGTGCGAGAGGAGGGCTTTTCCCCCAAGACTTTGTCATGTTCGGGGGCACCGCCCACCGAGCTGATGCTGCTTGGAGGGGCGCCTGCTTCGCTCCCCCCGGGTGGCCGGGGAGGGCTCTCTGCAGGGAAGGTGGGGCGGGGCTCGGGGTTACAGGGACCCGATGGGACAGGCCCTGTCCTGACGCAGCTCGCACTCCCCGAGTGGACAGTGACCTCCACTTTCCCGGGGTTGCCCTGGCGGCTGGAAGGTTGGGCAGTGCTGGGCCTGTATTTCCACGTGGCTTCCACGCTGGAGATGGGCTCATCCTGTGGGCCGTGCCCCTCCCCCAGCCTCTGCGGGAGTCCCCTGACCCCCCAGGCCTGTAGGCATTTGCATCTGTAGCCCCGCCCCCATGCAAACCCCCTCTCTCCCCGCCAGGCCAGGGCAGGGTCAGGTTTAGGACACTGTCCTCCTGCCCCTGCGTGGGCAGAGCGACCCCCCCAGCCCAGCCTGGATGGAGGCCCCATAACAACCGACCCCCTCAGAGTGGTCTTCTCTCCTGAAAGGGTCACTTTAAGGATGCCAGGTGGCAGGTGCCAGATTTTGGCATCTGAGGAGCTCCCATAAGCTCCCAGGACCAAAGCAATGCTCTTTTGTCCGCACTGGTGGGGAACAACTGGCCGCTGTCCTTTAATTAGGAGGGGACATGCTCAGCTGTGGCCTCCTGCGGGGCTGCATAAACGTCCATTAAATCAGCCTGTGCGCTCTGTCGCTCCCCGCAGACCGCGAGGGCCCACTGAGGCCAAGGGGGAGCCCCCAGCCCCAGTCTGGCTCCGGAGTCCAGCACAGCGGCCAAGAGAAAACGCCAGTCAGCCCAGATTCCTGGCAGCTGATCTATCGGGCAAATTATTTCTTGCAAATTAACTCTTAAGACTGAAATCCGGGCAGGACTCTGCAAGTTCACGGGCACCTATTATCTGCTGGTTTCAGGCGCCTGGGTGCACCTAGGGGCAGGGTGCTCGTCCGCGGGTGGGAGATGTTTTGGAAACTGGCCGCTGGGATCGGCCAGGCGCCTCCTCTTCTGCTTCTCGTCCCCGATGGAAGATGGTTCTGGCCGGGGATGCGGCTCCAAGGCCTTCTCCTGCGTCTCCAGGAGCCCCGGGGCCAGGCGTGACGGGCGTGATTCAAGCACCATTTCCTGCTGTCGGAAGGGGCCACAGGCAGTGTCCCGGGCCTTCCCCATCCCGGGGGCCGCCCGTCTGAGGCCGCGCATGGGCACAAAGTGGGGTCAGGTGCTCAGGACACGACTGAGGGAGGTCAGACAACAGGGGGCGGAGCACTCTGCCCTGATCCTGCTTACTCTCGCTGTGTCTGTCTGAAGAGCCGGTGACATCCCACGCCCGTACATGTGTAATCTGCCGTTTCAGGACCCCCTAGGGGTGGGTGGGGGGGTGGCAGAGTGCAGGTTAAACAGGGAGAATAAGGGAGGGGCCAGCACAGGGGTAATTAATTTTTCTTTAAGAGTTGCTGGCATGCTGTTAAATTCCTTGTCTATATAAAAAGGTAGGCACAGGTTCTAGGAGAACATGTTCTGGTGCCAACTGTGCTTGTCTTTCATGTACACCCTTTACATGTCAAATTGGACATCCCGGTCTATTAACATTGCTTTTTTGGAATCCCACGCAACATGCTGGACTTTTCCACCCTAACAGTAACGGTGGACAACACATACTTAGGGTCAGGCACTGTGCTAAGTGTGTTAACCCATCTCATCCTGACAGCAGCCCCATGAGGTGGGTGCTATTATTATCTCCATTCTATAGATAAGGAAACAGGCACAGAGAGATTTCACCCAGCTAGTAAGTGGCAGAGGTGTGATTTGAACCCAGGTAGCCTGGCACCAGAGTCTATGCTCTTAATCACTCATTACAGGGGCTCCTAATGACCCCCAGGCTGCAAGCGCAGGGACTTCTGTGCAGGGACCAGTAGAGCCTGTTGCTCTCCAGGTCCGCAGGGCCCGCCGGGAAGGGCGGGTTGGCCGTGACTGTCTCTGCCGGGAGCCCCGTCCCTGACCCCTCCCACCATCTCCTTCTCCTCCAGGACTCAGGCCGGTGTCCCCTCCTCATTCCCTGAGTCCCTATTCAGGCCCACCCCCGCCCGCCACTCCATCACTGCAGCCTGGTTAAAGTTCTGCCCAGTACACGTCTCACTCTCTGGAAGCGTCTGCAGGGTCGCCTTGATTTCTTGCTCATTGTGTGTCTCCCGTCACGAGGGCAAGGTCTGGGCTGCATCCCCAGGGCCTGGAACCGTGCCCGGCACAGAGCACGGGCTCCCCGGCGCCTGTGGGATGGATGACATGCGCGCGGAGAAATCCCCAAGGTCACCCCCAGCCGGCTCACTCGACAGAGGACGCGTGCCCTGCCCCCCCCGGCTGCACTGCCACGTGGACACGCATGACACTGGTCACCATGGACCCTCCAGCAAGAACGAAGCCGTCTGTGCCCAAGACTCAGCTCAGCCCCCAGGTCCTACTGCATGTGGACGTCCCCAACCAACCAACCACGGCCCTGCGCCCCTCAGAGGGACACTGAGCGGGGAGGTGGCGCGTGGACAGGACCCCTCCACGCACACCTGTACTGGGGGGGATGGAACATAAGCGGGGGAGGGGCACGGCTCCCCATCCCCAGCCAGGACGATGTTCACTCCACCCCATTTCGCGAGGCTTTTCTCCTCTGGAAAAAATCCTGACATTTCTTTTTCTTGGCTCTTTTAGTCTGAGGATGATGATGAGCCATGGGCTGTGGTGGAATAAAAACCTGGGAGATTTGCTTCCCTTGTCACATCCTGAGCTCGAACCAGGTGGCGTCCTTAGGAGCTGACAGTCGGTGACGTGGAAGAAAAGCGTCACGGTCACAGGAGGAAGCTTTTCTCCCAGGAGGGGACTGGGGGGGGGGGGTTGTGCCCATGAAGTCTTGGCGGGGGAGTTGCTTTCCGTTCTCTCCCGGGAGGGAACTGGGGGGGGGGGTTTGTGCCCATGAAGTCTTGGCGGGGGACCTTCCTAAAGCCCACTTGAGTCCTCTCTACCGGCCAGGGGCTTTAATGGCGGGGGACCTTCCTAAAGCCCACTTGAGTCCTCTCTACCGGCCAGTGGCTTTAATGGAGGGGGACCTTCCTAAAGCCTACTTGAGTTCTCTCTACCAGCCAGTGGCTTTAATGGCAGAGGCGCCTGGAGACAGATGGGCATGCAGGTCCCAGGCCTGGGGCTCTGGCCTCTTAGTGGGGTGACCTCTGGAGAGTGTCTTGGATGAAGTTTCCTTTTTCTTCATCTTTGCAACTGGAAGAAAGGTCCTGTCCTGACTGCTCCCAGGTGTGTTGGGGAATTATTCAAACGGATGGACACCAGGACTCTTTGCAGTGTGTGTAGCTGCTCTACACGTGCAAATTATTCCAGAACTCTAATGTTTCTAGTCCATGACATGTCTTCATGCCTGTTTCTAGTCCATACTGCAAAGGCAGTTTCCTCTGTCGCCAAGGCTGCTACATTACTATTTACCAAACTCTGCACTTTTTTCCGATGTCACTAGTTTTCCCTAATGTCCTTTTTCTGTTCTACAATCCCATTCAGGACACGACGCGGTTCAAACTTTTTTGAACGTGACCAAACATTAGAAATACATTTTAGGGCTTCCCTGGTGGCGCAGTGGTTGAAAGTCCGCCTGCCGATGCAGGGCACACGGGTTCGTGCCGCGGAGCGGCTGGGCCCGTGAGTCATGGCCGCTGAGCCTGCGGGTCCGGAGCCTGTGCTCTGCAACGGGAGAGGCCACAACAGTGAGACCCCCGCGCACCAAAAAAAAAAAAAAAAAAAAATACATTTTATATCACAAGACAATGTACACCTTTACGTAATCCGAAACAGAATATTAAGAACACGCTACTTATTTTTGCCAACTGGGATATACGCTGGTATTTTCTATTCTGTTCTGTTCCATTCCATTCCACTGTATTCCAATTCATCCCATCCCATCTCATTCTATTCCAACATAAAAATACTCTTCAAGATGTGATAAATTGAACAGCTCACAAATGGATCCGTTAGTACCTGCAGTTTAAAAACTCATCTTGCATAAGGAGGCTCTTTCATTGATTTTTCACCAGTCATAATTCTGTGTATCTCCTAGACCCACTGTGAGCTCCTTGCACTATGGGATGGTGTCTTTCTTCTTCCTCAGGCCCTGACACCGCACACTGTTCCTACTTTAGTGTTTCACAGATGCCCACTGCCTGGATGGCTTGATGCCTGGATCCCTTTTTCTATTCTCACATTTTGTCATAACTGCCTATTTTTCCAGGGTTGAATGCTCAGTAAGTGGCATCCACTTTCTTTGGAGATGTGGCCATCAGTAATGGAATATTTGCAGGTACCCAAGCTTGGAACTAACCGGTTTGGCACGCTTGTCAAATGGTGCCATAGGGGTAGGGCAGCTCCCCCCTTGTCTTTCCCCAGGGTTCTAAGACTTTTTAAGGGTTAGATTTGCATGCAAACCCAGTGATTGGAAATGAGTGGGGTGTTTTCAGTTGTTACAATGTTTGGGGTAAAGATCAAAGTCCTTCAATGCCTGGGACAGTCCCTTACAATGTATCACCATGTACAAAGTGCTAATAATGTCCCCATTGAGACACTCTGACCAAGACCAACTGAGATTTGAAATAGAAAAGGTGATGGCGTGTCTGTTTCATCCCCTATTAACTTTCCAGTTTTTCCAAATAATCAGTCAACAAGTCTCACACTTGGGGAGGCTAGTCCCGAGACAGCTGGGGGGCACCTTGTAGAGAAGAGCCTGACCCTGGACAGCCAGGTTAGGCTGCAGGAGCTGCAAGTCCCGACAGAGCCAAGCTCCCAGGCCCTCGATGGGTGGAATGCGCTGGGGGCTCTAATTACTGTGGGGAGAGGGAGCCTCGCACCTTTTGGGTAAATCTGCTGCAGTCACACCCCGCACGCCTTCCTAATCACTACCCAGCCACAAGGGGTACACCCCACCCTCCCTGCACACACGCGTCGGGATTCTAGGCTGTCTGCGAGCATTTCCCTGGGAACGGGGCAATGAAAAGCTAGCACGCCGCTGCCCTTTTGAGAGCGGACCCTTCTACTCCTCCCCAGGTATCCTCACTCAATCACGCATCACGTGCCCAGGAGCTCAGGCCGGCACCCTTGGTCTCGCTCATGCTCTCTTTCCTTGGAGATGCCTCCGGAAGGTATATCACATGGGTCCACTTTGCTCCAGTTCCCTGCCTCTCCCCAGCACCAGCCACGCTTGCATCTTGACTGCCTCCCTGGTTACCCCCCTTCTACTCGTGGCCTTTCTCAGCAGCCAGAGGGATGTTGGAAGAGAGTAAATCACACCCTGGTTCTCTGCTGCAAATCCCTTCCATGGCTCCCCTGACATGTACGTTGAAATTCTTCCCTCTGGTCGCTCCCTGCCTCTCTAAGCTTCCTCCACGCGGTCCACACAGGCCTTGCTCTTTCCTGAACACTCAGGCCCTCACTTGTGGCTTTTGCTGCATTGTCCCCCACTCCCCGATACCCCTTCCCTGGTTCTTGGCACTTCAAGCTCCTACTCATCTTTCAGGTCTCAGCTGAAAAGACACCTCCTCCATGAGGCTGCCTACGACTACCTCGTCTGCAGAGGTCTCCTCTTTACTGTGCGTCACACCACCGCATTTTAGCCTCTTCATAGTGTTACCAAACCAGGTTCATGTGCACAACGCCCAGCAAGTCAAAGCGCTGAGACGCCGGGATTTGCAGCAAAGACAGGGTTTACTCATAAGGCAGCCAAGCCAAAAAAAAAACCGATACGAACAACTCTCAAGTCCACCGCCGCAAAGGCACGGGACTCGGCGTACTTATGGGATAACGAAGCTGGGCGGTCCTAGGCGTGGGGAGCGTGGGAGCGTGGGGAGCGTAAATAAGAAAAAGGTGCGTTCATCGTAGTTCTGCGCAGGCGTAACTAAAAGCGTAACTACAGATCTCTTCATGGGACATGTGTTCAGAATGAGGCATTTAGCACGATCTGAGGGTGGAGTTTTCAGCCCTCTGAAGTCAAAAGGTCACGAGCAGACACTCACGCATGCCCAGTTGGAGGGTGGGTGGTCCTATGCAGTCTTAACCAGCTCAGCTGGAACTAGACACAGCTGACTCCAAGTCCCTGGAAAACAAACTCAGGCAAACATCTTATTGTTTAGGCTACGCACTGCTTGGAGAACATGCCAGTCTTTTGTAGCAACAGTTAAAATGACCTTGATTAGTGAAGGCAGGTTACAGGTGTAATAGATTGAAGTGATGATTACCCACGGTTTCCATAGTACGATGATTACCTGTCGTTGTCATATCTGTCACCCCAATAAAGTGTCAGCTTCATGAGGATAGGGAGCACGCCTGCCTCATTCACAATTGCAGCCTGAACAGGGTTCAGTCACTATTTGGTGAATGGATAGTAATAATAATCACAAATATATCCAGAATGCATACTATATGCCACCACTGTTGTAAGCCTTTTAGGTACCAAACTCGTTTAATTCCACGTGGACTCCAGGAGAGAGGCTACTGTCACGATCTCCAGTTTAGGCAATGAACATGGAGTCACTGAGAAGTAAACTGACTTGCCCGAGGGGGTCACCCCACTGGTCCGTGGCGGGCCGGGGCTTGAACTTCGTGCAGACCGAATTGAGACTCTTGGTGCTGCAGCCTTGCCGCACCAAGGGGATGGACTGAAAACTGGCAATCAGAGCTGTGATTCGAGAAGGAACATGTTCAAGTAGTGGAGAGAGACAAACCTGTAAATGACACGCGTGTTAGCTGGTAATACACACCGTGGGGAAAATAAAGCCGGAGGGGGATGGGGGGGGCTTCAGTTTTGTGGGAGGGTGTGTTAGTTTCTAGGGTTGCTGTAACAAATTACCACAGATATGGAGGATTAACACAGATTTATACTCCGACAGCTCCGGAGGCCAGAGGCCTGCAGTCAGCCTCACTGGGCTAACGCCCAGGTGTCAGCGGGGCTGGTTGCTTCCAGAGGCTTCAGGGGAGAATCCACTGAGATTCCCGCACTAGAATGTGTGGGACCCAGGCAATATGTGTTATGTATTTATATATAATTTTTGTTTCGCTTTGTTTTTTTGAAGGGTCTTTGTCTACATAAACAATTTGTTTTAAAAAAGTATTTCAGGGCTTCCCTGGTGGCACAGTGGTTGGGAGTCCGCCTGCCGATGCAGGGGACACGGGTTCGTGCCCCGGTTCGGGAAGATCCCACGTGCCACGGCGCGGCTGGGGCC
>NC_041227.1:12672537-12688279 GCF_002837175.3 Physeter macrocephalus | reverse complement strand
ACTACTGAGCCTGTGCTCTAGAGCCCGCGAGCCACAGCTACTGAGCCTGTGTGCTGCAACTACTGAAGCCTACGCACCTAAAGCCCATGCTCCGCAGCAAGAGAAGCCACTGCAGTGAGAAACCCGTGCACTGCAACAAAGACCCAACACAGCCACACAAAAAAATGTATTTCATAGACCCACAGACATAGAAAACAAACCTATGGTTACCGAAGGGGAAGGGGGGAGGGATAAATCAGGAGTTTGGCATTAATATATACACACTCTATATAAAATAGATAACCAACAAGGACCTACAGTATAGCACAGGGAACTATACTCAATATTTTGTAATAACCTATAAGGGAAGAGAATCTGAAAAAGAAAAAAACATGTATATAACTGAATCACTGTGCTGTACACCTGAAACTAATACAACATCGTAAGTCAACTATACTTCAATTAAAAAACAAGTATTTCAAAATTCCTGGGCCCATGCGAGGTGCAGTGATTTATCCTTAAAGGTACAGAGTAATGGGTAGAGAAGAGGTGTTTACATATTTGTTTTGTCCAACCAGAGCATGTGAAGTTTTTTCATAGAGTGTAGATACCATCTCTGCCTGGTCAGGTCCATATTGTATAAGAAAAATGGAGCCAACCAAATGCAAAGCAGCACACCCCCATGTGAACTCTACCAACCTAATTGTCTCCTTAACGGATCCGTTCACTCACGTTAACAAATACTGATGGAGCGCCTTTATAGCCAAGCTGTTGCGCTTGTTATTGAGATATAGCCATGACTGAGATGGATTCATGTCTGAATCCATCTGTTCTCATGAAGTTCCAGTCGATGTGCATAGCTATTATACAGGTAAACAAATAAATACACAAATAATTTCAGATTGTAAAAAAATGCAGTAATGTTAACAGATTGGAGATGGGATAAAGAGTATCTTGGGGTGGGGTTACTGCTACAATTTAGGGGGTCTGGGAGGGCCTCTCTGAGGAAGTGACATGTGGGCTGAGTCCTGAAGGATGAGAAGGAGCTGCCATAGGAGGTCTGAGGGAACAGTGTGCCAGGCGGAGGGAACAGCAAGTATAAAGGCCCACAGGAGGGAACAGGCCTGGAGAATCGAGGCACCAGAAATGAGGCCAGTGTGTATAAGGCATAAGGAGTAGGGAGAGTGGTGGGCGATGGGGACATGGATAGACTTTACAAAGTGAAAGAGAAGGTAATAGAGTTGTTGTTATTACTGAAATGACAGTGGTGGGGTTTTTTTGTTTTTTGTTTGTTTGAAGTCTCCATCCCCTTTGAGTCTAGCTGAGGGGTTTCCCATGATTCCAACTCACGAAGAGCCCTCACCTTCTCCCTTAAATCTCCATCAGCCTCAGCAAGTTGGCTCTGGTTGTGACTTCTGTTTATCAGCAGCTCTTGCAGGTACATTAAAATACATCCATGGGGCCTCGAAGCAGATTGAAGAATCAGAGTGTTTTGAATCAAATGGGGCTGCTGGCTGATCATCATTCCCTTAAAATATGCATTCTTTCTCGTTAAGGAATCAAGGCGCCATACTTTAAGAACAAGAAATAAAACTTGATCTTTCTATGGAAACAGGAGCCCAAGGGAAATACATGTTTTATAATTCCAGCATTTGGGGCAATATTTCCGCATTCCCTTTTGTTCGTGTCATTTGTTACACTTTGCAAAAATATTTTCTCCTGCACCAGTTCATGTGTACTCATTGAAATGTGTGGAAGGTATTCACATGTCACACATATTTATAATTCTTTTCCTAATCAAATTAAAAAAAGAAAAAAAGAAAATGCCTGCAAATCTTCAGTTGTACATACTTTCTGGTAAGCACAATGAACTCATATTTGCATTCCTTCCTTGTCTCATATTTCATCCTTTTCTTTCTCCATAGTGTGTGTTTAACCCTATAAATGGATTCTTCTCCCACCCCTTTCATTCACAATCGTGGTGATGGATGTCCATTGTCCTTCTGGTAGCACTGCACTGATTTTATTTTGGGCAAGCAATCCCTCCCCTCTTCAATCCGTGTGGGAGAGTTGACTCCACTAGCCTCCAGCTCTAGCTTTGGCCTCATGACCCAGGCCTTGACAAGCAGTGTGTTCTCCCTCTCCGCCCCCACCTCCACTCCCTTAGGTCAAAGTGACTCCTGAATGACACGCGAAACTCAATGCCAGCCACGGTTTGATTTACTGGAGAGAACACCTCGCTTTTCTCCAGATTGGTTTCTGTGAGAATATGAACCAGGCCACGGAGCAGAGATCCTCTTGTGTGTGAGGTCAATACAGAGGAACAGAGGCAAACATTGTAGAGAAATGGAGTCTTGTAGACATGATTTGAGCCCCTGGATCCAGCCATGCCTGAAGCCATTACTTTCAGCACATGTTTTCTCAGCCTCAGAACTATTGACAGTTTGGGATTAGATAATTCTTTGTTGTGAGGAGCTGTCCTGTGCGTTGTAGCATGTTTAATGGCCAGGTGCCAATAGCACACTGCCCCTCCCCCTCCAATGACAACCAAAAATGTCTCCAGACATTGCCAAGTGTCCCTGGGGGGGAGGAGGGGCAAAATTACTGGCGTTAAGAATCACTGCCTTTGATTGCCCGTAAGTTATGTGGGTCACTAAATGTCCTTTTTTGCTGATTCCTTTTTGAGTTGGGTTTCTGTGCTTGTCTCCAAGGGGATTTCTGCTCAAAGGAAAGCTTGACCTGTAGGATGCAGGGGGACATTGAATAAAAGGGGTTGGATGGCTGCAATGAGTGACGGGACACCTGTTACCAAGAAGCCAGTTCTAGACTGAGCTGAGCAGTTTTATAGTCCGCAGCTGTATTCTGAGGGGGTGAGACAGAGAGCCTCATACCTCAGCCAGCTGGTGATGAGAAACTGCTCCTGATAGCCTCCCAGGGAGAGAGGGAGGCGTGGGAGATGGCCTGGGGGCACCTCCCACACCCTCCCATTCTAGTAAGACAGTTCTGCCAAGTCTCAGATGAGCTGCTGTTCCAGCCTTGTCCTTGAGGCATGCCAGACCCCAGGGTGCCATGGTGGCTACGATCCTGTGCAGCTATTATAGGAAGAAGGGTAATGTCTGTTGGGTGATTAAAAGACCATTTTGCCACTATAGTAACCAGTCCCAAACATGTACAGGGCTTCAATCGTCTGCAAAAAATGGGGGCAAAGATCACTGACACAAGTAGATATTTCCAGACATCCCCCCAAATATAAATATTTGGCAATTTGGAGGCCTGTCTTGCCTGGAAATCCTCCCCCTTCTCCCCAGTCCCTTTGGGGACCCCAATGTGTACACAGTGATGATATTGGGATCCTGGCTGATGTTTCACCTGAGAGACCCACACCCAAAGAATGTTCTGGCACTCAACTGGTTTAAACTGGAATGAAGCTGGAGGTGTGATGCCGGCCCCATCTCAGGTCAAGAGAACACAAAGAGAGAGAAGGAAAGAGTGCAGGAGATGCAAGAGGTTGGCAGGTAATGACATCGAGGTAGCAGTTCATTCGAGATATAATTCCTGGTGTTTAGAAATAATGCAGGAGGCTGAGTCTGGGGCCTGTCTTAGACGCAAATTTCCCTTTTCTCCGGGGAAGATCCCAATTCACCACCATCTCTGATGAGGGAAAAGTTGAGGTCCCAAAGCTCCTATCCTCAGCTGGGGACTCCTACACTCACCACTTCCTTGATCTTGAAATGAATTCAGGGCTGGGACTAAGGTAAGGCAGGTGAGGCACAAAAATGCCGGGGTAATCAAGATAAATATGATTTGAATGCAATATTAAAAAAATCAAAACCGATGCCAAAAAAATCCTTAAGGAACAAAATACCAAATTTTAAAATAAAGACAGTATCTGTTGTTTTACTAGGAATTAAAATTTGAGACGTCTGCCTCAAATTTCCTGGTTGCTAAACCAATCCTGTTTTTAAGTATCACAATGAGAACCATGGCTTCTTAAACAAACAAACAAACAAAACCCTCAGAAGCCAGTTTATATCAGAAACAAACCTGTGATTTTTTTTTTCCTAAAACAAATGAACCAGATTTTCACCATATTTTATGATCTGAATAGATATTATGTCTGAGTTGATAGAAATGCCCAGTTGAGTTCGTTGACAACGGGAACAATCAAAACGATCAAACCCTATTCCCGATTGCAACCCTTGTGGTGTTTATAAATCCAGCTACCAAAATTCTTGCAGTCAACTCAGGATCCTCACTTCCTCGGGCCCAAAGTACCCTCCCGGCGTCTTTTGACACATTCTAGAAGTGAGGAGTATTTTTCAGGTCTGCGGAAACCCCGAGAAGAAAACTCATTTTCTGATCTGAAGGAAGGTGAAAGGCATATATCTTAACAGCACATTTCAAATGCATTTGTGCTCATCACAGAAGCCTCCCCAGTCCTTACATTATTTAGAAAACTGCAGGAGAGGGAACAATGAATGCAGAATATGCGAGCGATTCATTTTGATTTTTCAAAAATGCAACCGAGCCAGAGAGTTCCACAAAAGATCTAAAGCCAGAATAAAACCTCTGCTGTTGGCAAAGTCAAGGCAGTAAAGAGATGATGAAGCAAAAACAAACCTGAGATTTAACCTGAAAAAAAAATTGAGCATTTAAATTTTTTAAAAGGTGGAGAAAATTCCATCCAAGGGGGTCTGAGGGTAAGGAAACTGTTCTGAAAATGAGAATTCTGTGCTCTGAGCTGTTCACAGCTCTGTCCCTGGAGAGTGAAATTAGCAACTGAAGGCAGATTTCACAGGCACTTGGGGGAGCGTGCTGGTGCCGCCCAGGATTTGCCACGGGGCCTCTCCACCAAGTCCTGCCCACTTGCAAGCTGCTGTCGTTATTCGCGCAAAGCACAGATACTCCTGAGTGTCTGGAGCGTTTTGCATTTATATGGAACGCAGCCTCTCCCTCCTAACAGAGTGAGTCTAGTGCTTGAGTGCACGTTGGGGCGGAGGGTGGCTGGAAGCATCCAGGAGACCAGCATTCTCACCAACCTCCTATTTACTCTATTAAGAAAAAACCCATCCGGATGGATTACGTTCAGTGGAAATGTTGGGAAATGTATAGAAAATAGGAATATCGTTAAAAAAAGTTAAACCTTAAAATACCTCCCAGGGCAACAAAGACTCCTCGAGTCTGGGTTTCAGGTCTGAGACAATGGATCCTTGTGTCTGCCTTCCCCATCATGCCATGGTTCTGAGAGTTGGTTTGGGGAAGTTTAACAGAAGAGAGAAAATTTGGGAAATGGTGAACTGGGAGATGTGACTGTATTTCCTGATTTTCTCCCTGTCTGTCTTGGTCTCATCTATGTGGTTACACACAAGGCAAAACCAAACCAAGGTGGAATTGTGACTTTTTACACTTTTACCTGATGGTAGTTAGGTGGGCAGAACTGAGCTCGGCCCCAGGTAAAGGGATCCTTCTTAACTCAGCTAACAAGCCCCAGAATACAGGTACCCCAATAGTCAGAGGAAACGATTGTCTCCAGAGAAAATCTCAGTCACACTGGCATCTTCGGAAGCACTTTGGATGTTACGGAGTGAATGAGGTCCTGCTGCTTGTTGATTACAAGATCAATTACATACAAACGGTAGAAAAGAAAGGTGCTTTCCCCCTGTGTTCATAGCAACACTGTTCACAATAGCCAAGATGAGGAAACAACATAAATGTCCATGGATGGATGAATGGGTAAAGAAGATGTGGTACATATACACAATGGAATACTCCTCAGCCATAATAAAGAATGAAATCATGGCATTTGCAGCAACATGGATGCAACTAGAGATGATCATACTAAATGAAGTAAGTCAGAAAGAGAAAGACAAATACCATATGATATCACATTTATGTGGAATCTAAAGTATGACACAAATGAACTTATCTACAAAACAGAAACAGACTCACGGACGTAGAGAACAGACTTGTGGTTGCCAAGGGGGAGGCAGTGGGGGGAGGGACGGAGTGGGAGTTTGGGGTTAGCAGATATAAGCTTTTATATATAGAATGGATACACAACAAGGTCCTACTGTATAGCACAGAGAACTATATTCCATATACTGTGATAAACCATAATGGAAAAGAATACAAAAATAAGAATGTATATATATGTATAACTGGATCACTTTGCTGTACAGCAGAGATTAACACAGCATTGTGAAACAACTATACTTTAATAAAAAAAATTAAAAAGAAAAGAAAGGTGCCTTTAATCAGAATGCCGGCAATCTGGAGAGATGGTGGACTCAGCGTCCCCCAAAAGCCACCTCCGAAGATTCGGCTTGGCCATGAAAGTTTTTAAAGGGAAACAGAGAAGTAGTCTCGGTTAATCGTTGAGATGGGGTGGGGGGGGTCAGAGATGCCGCCAACCCCACTGCATGCAGGCTTGTGTGCAGTCTTTTCGACTTCTTGTGGTCTTCCTCTAGATGTTTTCTTATTCACACAGTTTGGTCACCCAGTTTGTTTGGGAGATTACAGAAGGGGAAGCTAGGGAAGAGGTCTGGTCGTCTGTTAATTACTTATTCTTCATTTCTACTTCTTTGATCTACGGAGAGAACTGACAAGTTAGGCAAGGTTTGGTGTGATTCAAAGATTTGAAAGGTGTGCTTGGGCTGGAGATGAGTAGAGCGTGGGGGTGCCTGTTTAAAACAATATAGTTTTGCTAAAGTGACAAGAAAAGGGGCTTCCTGCTGAGGGTGGTTTCCTGCAAAGTGCTGCTTACATGGACTGCGTTATTGATTAACTTTTGGGAGCACTGTATTTTCTAAATAAAACACAGCAACAGTCATAAACAAATCAGCTCTCTTTCACATGGAATCTCTCTTTCATAGCCTTCTTGGGGATGGTAGGTGCTTGGTGGCTCCCAAACATGATTTGAACTTTGAACACTCTCGTGGAAAACTTGAGATAAAATAAGAATCAGTGCAGAGCTCTCCAACACACACTGTAAATCAACTGTGGATCAGGATGCTTTTGGAACAAATAACAGAAACTCATACTCAAATTGGCTTAAACAATGACAAAGTGTGTTGGTTCCCACCAGTCAAAAGGTGAATCAGCTATCTGAAGATGTCTTCAAGGAACAGATCAAGGAAGAAGGAAACAGAGAAGGAAACTTCTCTGCCCTGTCCTTCTGCATTGGCTTCAGCCTGAGGCTGGAAATCCTCCTGGGTATTGGAGGCCATTGGTGTCCAGAAATCAGATCAAAGAAAGCTTTGGAAGTTTCCCAGAAGAGCAAGCAGGATCTTTCTTAGAAAGTGCCAGCATCTTGAATTACCTTGGGCCCAACTGTATTACATGTCTGCTCTCGACCAAGTCACTGTCAAGGGAAATGGGTGGGGTTACCCTTAGACCAGCACTCTAGCTGGGCTGGGGTTGGCTTCTCTGCATTCCATGGATTGGCAGGGGAACAGGAGGTTCCTGAGATGTCAAGGAACTTGTTCTATGAGGCTGGGTTGTAGATGTTGGTAGGCATCCATGATATCCACTACTGTCTAGGAAAAACTCACTGAAGGAAAATTCTTTTTTCTTTTCCCACTCACTGCTCACACAGATGCTTCTGTGACCAGATGTGTGGGTTTTTTTTCCCCACATTGACCAATTATTCGACACCAGCTGCTTGTCCTACAATTCAGTTCACTTCTAAAGCCATCTGTATGGCATAAGTGCCAGATCCCACAGATTAAGGGCCCAGTCCCACGGCTGCTGCCACTTCAGGTGCCAATCACAAGTCCCAGGATGTCACGTGTACTTCTGGCCAACAGGCTATAATTTGGGGTTCTTACAATCCCCTCCTTGGGTTTGATAATTGGTTAGCATGGCTCACAGAACGCAGGGAAATTCTTACTTTTGTTTACTGGTTTATTATAAAGGATATAGTAAAGGATACAGATGAACAGCCAGATGAGGAGATACATAAGGGAAGGTCCACTGAGTGCAGGAACTTCTGTCCCCGTGGAGTTGTGAGGTGGGGTACACTACCCTCCCACCATGTGGATGTGTTCACCGACCCAGAAGCTCTCTGGACCGCACAGTTGAGGGATTTGTTAATGGAGGCGTCATCACGTAGGCGTGATCAATTATTAACTCAATCTTCTGTCTCTCTCCTCTCCCCTGAGGATGGGGGATGCCGCTGAAAGTTCCAAACTTCTAATCACGCTCGGTCTTTCTGGTGACCAGGTCCCATCCAGGAGCTATGCAGGAGCCCACCAAGAGTCGCCTCATTAGAACAAAAGGCACTCTTATCACCCAGGAAATTCCAAGGTATTTAGGAGCTCTGTGTCAGGAACCAGGGTCAAAGACCAACTGTTAGAACAAACCAGGGAGAACATCTCTTTCAGAATACCCCTTCCCCCCTCTGGGCTGGTGTCTGATACTTAAAACTAATTTCACTTTCCTTTAAACTTTTACAGCGTGTGCCTCGTGTTCTGAGACAAGGACAGATGCCAGGGTTCTGGGAAGTGGATGAGGGTGAGGAGAGCCTATGGGAGGAGCAGGGCCCAGGGCAGAGGGGGAGGGCATAGGCCTGGCTCCCACATGGTTGGGTACCAATCTTGGCTCTGCCACCTCTGGGCTGTGGACCGTGGGTGAGCCATCTCATTTCTCTCCTCCTCAGTTTACCCACCTCTAACCCGAGCATAATTAATAACACCTGACTCAGAAGTTTGATGTAAAGATGATGATAACTTATATATGATACTCCCCAAACAGTGCCTGGCATATAGAAGGCATTTTGTGTGCCTCCTACAAGCACTGTCTTACAAAGTGAGGAGACATGAGCCACTTTTTCTAGCTGCACAAAGAAATAAAGATGTTCAAGTATTGCTCAAAATGACAAGCAATGACTATTCTTACTGTAGAATAATAGTAGCTCACATGTATTGTTCACTACATATGAGACATTCTATTTTTTTTGTTTTGTTTTGTTATATGCGGGCCTCCCTCTGCTGCGGCCTCTCCCGTTGCGGAGCACAGGCTCCGGACGCGCAGGCTCAGCGGCCGTGGCTCACGGGCCCAGCCGCTCCGCGGCATGTGGGATCCTCCCAGACCGGGGCGCGAACCCGGTTCCCCTGCATCGGCAGGCGGACGCGCAACCACTGCGCCACCAGGGAAGCCCCATGTTCACTACATATGAGACATTCTTGAAATCGGTGCTCTCAACAATGTTATGGGGTAGGTACTATTACTATCCCATTTCACAGATGTGAAAACAGAGACACAAAGAAATGCAATAACTCATCCAAGTTCCCACAGCTAGTAAGGGATAGAGCTGGGCTTCAAATCCATGCAGTTTCCCTTCAAACTCCATCTTTCCTATTTCTACAGTAGGAGGGAAAATGTATGCAGCTGGGGCGGCCGAGCGGGGTGGCAGCGGTGGGATCGAGTGCTCGGTCTTTCAGCTGTTAAGGCAGGAAGCCAGCAGCCAATGTCTACAGCTGGTAAGAGGAGGGTGTGAAGCAGAAGGCACTCCCCTGCATTGACCGTGGGAGTGTAAAATGGCACAACCGCTTGGACAAACTCTTTGGAAGTTTTAAAATATTACATGTACGTCTGTCCCCTGACCCAGTAATTCCACTCCTATGTATGATACAAGAGAAATGAAAACACAAAAAGATGTGAACAAGAATACTTAGAGCAGCTTCATTCACAATAGCCCCAAATAGAAACACTCCAAGTGTCCATCAACAGGTAAATGAATAAACAAACCATAGGATATTAGTACAATGGAATACTGCCCAGCTATAAAAAG
This sequence comes from Physeter macrocephalus, assembly GCF_002837175.3. Classification (NCBI taxonomy): domain Eukaryota; kingdom Metazoa; phylum Chordata; class Mammalia; order Artiodactyla; family Physeteridae; genus Physeter; species Physeter macrocephalus. The sequence continues at coordinate 12,678,510 of NC_041227.1, read as the reverse complement.
GGACCCACTACTGACGCATGCCACAATGTGGATAAGGGCTATTATTTTTTTAATTTGTTTTTTGTTTTGTTTTGTTTTGTTTTTTTTTGCGGTATGCGGGCCTCTTACTGTTGTGGCCTCTCCCGTTGCGGAGCACAGGCTCCGGACGCGCAGGCTCAGCGGCCATGGCTCACGGGCCCAGCGGCTCTGCGGCACGTGGGATCCTCCCGGACCGGGGCACGAACCCGTGTGCCCTGCATCGGCAGGCGGACTCTCAACCACTGCGCCACCAGGGAAGCCCTAGGGTTATTATTAATTGGAAGTCTTGCTTTCAGAAGGACCAAAGTTCAGAAGCCATCAAAATTGGTTGATCCTGGATGTGGATGGCAAGTCAGGAGGCGGGACCAAGGACAAGTTGCTACATTTTCAGCCTCTCTGTACTTTTGGTAATTTGAAAAATCATGTACTATTTAATTTACTAACACTAAAAGGGTCTGTTTCCTCTCTCTGCCCATGGACCCTCAGTCAAAGTTTGGTTAAGGAAATGGAAGCTCCACTCACTCAAGTTCAGCTTGGAAATTTTGAGTCCAATTTGGAAAAGATGGAGATCAAATACATAGAATTGCAAAACTCAGTTCAAAGCCAAGGACATTCATCATCTAAGTGACCAGGACTTGGTGGCTCTATCCCAAGAGAGGTTCGGCAGAGATGGCTCATTCCTGGGAGCGACAAGCTGGGGGCATCTCACAGGAGAATGGCCTTGAGAATGAAGCCCACACCCACAGGTCGTGTATGGCCCCTGAAGGATGCTGCTATCAGCCTTGACAGAGCCCCAGCCTGGAGCCTGTAAATGAACTAAAAAAGAGGAGTAGAGGAAGTGTGCTGTTTTTCATAAATGGAGGATCCTCTAAGCAAATCGTTCCTCATGCTGATGGGCACTGCAGTCTCTGAAGGACTTCAAAATGCAAATGAAAACAAACTTTGCTGAATCTGGGCGCTCCGCTTTTGGAAAGCTCCAGAGAGTGAATCCAGAACTTAACAAAAAAAGAAACCAAAAAATAGAAAAAATAAATAGGGGTTTGCCATTCACATTACATAAGTATTTATCATTTTACAAAGAAGCAGACCTCAGGATGTGATTCGTTTTACACAAATTCTTTTTAGACACCTCCTTCCATAAATATCCTCAGGCCTGTCTGCAGGATTTAACCTGCTGTTGTCTGTGTCCAACCCACATCCTGGAGGGGGATGGGATCCTCCCCTGGTTGGTCACTGTTTTATCCCCACTGCTCAGGGCAGGGCCTGCCACATACAGGGGTCCAGCAGATGATTCTTGTGTGAAAGAATGAATGAAAGGTTTTTTTTTTTTTTTTTTTTGCCCCAAATTAGTTTTTTTTTAAGTGCTATATTATTAATATTTTGGGTATACATTTGGTAAGACTTGGGTAATCTTTTACTGGTTTTCTGCTTGTTTGTCTACTTTGTTTTGTTTTGTTTTGGGGTCAGAACTCTTTGTAAGTAATAGGAACTGACTCTGGTTGCCAGGATGAGCCTGCTTCAAGTGCTTTTGATGTTGTGGTCTCACTGCTTAAGACTCGGCTTCAAAACATGGCTTTTCTTTCTTTTTTTAAGATTTTTTTTGATGTGGACCATTTTTTAAAGTCTTTATTGAATTTGTTACAATATTGCTTCTGTTTTATGTTTTGGTTTTTTGGCCACGAGGCATGTGAGATTTCAGCTCCCAGACCAGGGACTGAACCTGCATCCCCTGAATTGGAAGGTGAAGTCTCAACCACTGGACCATGAGGGAAGTACCAAAACATGGCTTCTGAGAAGAGATGGCAGATTGTCCAGGCCTGGGTCAGTGCCCACCCCTCAAGGGGGACGGGGCGTCTTGACTGGCAGGTCCTCCAAACTGTATCCAGTGGGGAAAGCTTTGTTCCCCCAAAGAGAAGTGGGATACTGTTACTGGAGAAAGAGAAATAGCATTATTGCCTGAAAACAGTGTTTCTCAACCCAACTGACTAACTCAGCTTTTCCTTTTATGACCAATATTGTCTAATGCTGCCTTATACTCCTGGAATGAAATTCATGAATAATATGACTTACCTATACGCATACTTAAAAAAAAATCAGAATATTGTCCTAGATGTAATATCAAGGAGAAATAAAAGGAAACTAACTTGTAGAATATTGCTTAGAATAAAAAATAACAAAACAATAGAATCATACAAAATTCAAGGATAATAAATACGCGCCTAGGAGTGGCTACCCTATGAGATTTAAAGAATCAGTGAGATGTTTGCTTCTGCTGTTGAAGAATAAGTCTGGATTTAAAAGCAGCGAGATGATCAGAAGCCAACTTGTACAAGAAATAAGGGAAATGAAAGAACAGATGTGGAGTGGACACTGAGGTAAAAACTATTCAAGGTACATTAACAGTTGCCAAAAAATACTTTGTGATCTTATGGAGTTGGGTCTGAGTTACGATGAATTATCCACAGTGTTTTTACTTGAAGGAATATCTAGAGGGGAATTAAAAAGTCATGGGGGACACAGTGGGACTGTCTTTTATGTTGCAGGAGTTGGAGCATCCCTGGGCTCCTGTTCATTAAAGGTCAGTGGCCTCTGTAAGAAAGAAATTGGGGAGGGGCTTCCCTGGTGGCGCAGTGGTTGGGAGTCCGCCTGCCGATGCAGGGGACCCGGGTTTGCGCCCCGGTCTGGGAGGATCCCACATGCCGCGGAGCGGCTGGGCCCGTGAGCCATGGCCGCTGAGTCTGCGCGTCCGGAGCCTGTGCTCCGCGGTGAGAGGCCCGCGTACCACAAAAAAAAAAAAAAAAAAAAAAAGAAAAAGAAAGAAATTGGGAAAGATTTTGAAATTTAGAGGGTATTTTGACTACCTCATCAACCCAGGTAGTTTGTGCCTCCCATTGGCTTTGACTAGGCTATTTTACAGTCCTGTAAAGCTACAGATTAATCTGTAGCAAACTGATAGTAACGCAAACAATTCCATAGAAATGCACATTATATCCAGTAGGGGTTTACGGACTACCCTCCCCCATTATGGAAGAAGCCAGTTTTGCGTCCATTAATCAAGTTCATTTCAGCCTAGAAATGTGTCTACACTTTGGATTTTCCTTTGAATTGGTTTTAAAACCTTGCCGGTTCCCTCCTTCATAACTGAGTTAAATAAAACCTTTGACATATTCACTTCATGTTTGTAGGACATTCATGATTTTACCTTTTTTAAAAAAAATATTCTTTAACAATCTCTATCATCGTGCAACCAAAGACTAACTTCTTAACTTTGCAAACTCCCCAGACTATATGCATTGTGAGTCACTGCATTCACACACACACACACACACACACACAGACACACACACACACGGCAAACCTAAAGGGTCTTAACCCATTTTCTCTTATCTCTACCTCGTGTCCCACTTGGAGCTTTTAGGGTTTGAGACCCCAACCTCAAATTGGGGTCCTTGAGATCACACTATATTCAGAGCTAATATTTTTATTTAACCAAAATCCTCAGCTTTTTGCCTCTTATGTGAAGAAAATCACAATTCCAGAGATGACCCGCCACCCCTCCACATTTATGCGAAGCGGAATTACATCCTGTGTAATTCCAATCTTCTCTGTCACGGTTGTTTCTTTGGTCTCGTGGGGTATTTTTAAGCATCAAAAGGAAAAAGAAGGAGAAAATCCAAAGAGACCACCCCCAAAGTCTGAAATCCTGTTAAACCTCAAACAAAACCAAACCCACCAGGGCTTGACGGAGTAAGCTCATAAACAGAAAAGACCACGGTCTTAGTGGTGAGATTCCGTGGCTTCCTTTGTAACCCCGATTCCTTCCGTCTGACAGCAGGGCATGGGGAGAGTCTCCTATTTTCCTGGCTACTTGGAATGGAAGGAACCCTCCCTTTGATCTTTTTAGTGCTTATCTGTGTAGCCCTGGTCCTTTTAAGGAGAAGAGGCAGAAAATCATCACCGAAAGCAAAGAGCAGAACAGGGAAAGGTGCATGGACATTTCCGTGCTCTGCTATTTAAAATCAGCGTCCTGACAAGTTAGGGTCGTGCCAATAGATCAGGAGGTCAGGGTGAGGAGAATGAGATCTCCTTCAAATATTTACGGCCTCCTCAATGTAGGACACATTTCCAATACAGAGAAGAGTGTCTCTCGAAAGCACTTTGCTGGAGAGCTTTAACGATACTACAATAGTAATAATTGCTGTCAAAGACTCAAATACTAAAAAATACTAACCCAACGTGTAATCTGAATGCAAGACAGTGTATGACTAAGGCGTTAGTTCCCATATATTGTGTGTGGGGGCCTGTCTGTGCTCCTGGCACACCTCTCAGGCTGCATTTGCTTCCCTTCCCTGCCTCGTCCACTCCACTCAGCTGCGTGCCCCGCCCCTCATTCATTCAGGTCTCTTCTCTAACATCCTCTCCCTTGCGAGACGGGCCACCCATCTAAAATAATATCTCCATCCCTCTCCATCTTCTTATTCCGCTTTATTTCCTCCATAACATTTTCACTTCTGACATTATATTGAATTTCTATTTTTTTATTGGTTCTTGTCATTCTTCCCATTCAAAGGTCAGGTCCAAGAGGTCAGGGATTTTGTTTTGTTCACTGTTGTAGCTCCAGTGCCTAGGACAGACCTTGGCACATGGTCCTCAAACAGTATTTGTTTTCACGTGGGTCCACTATTCTTTAAAGTACCAGCCTTGGACTCACATCCTTCTTGAGCCTTTGGGGATGGTCATGAGAGTCAGTCCCTCTTTCCACCATGGCCTCATTGGCCTCATTGTATTTGTGCAGCCCACACATGCTTTTTCAGCCTCTGGGCGTGAGGTTTTACACTCAGCCAGGGGACCAGATCAGGGAAGACAACAGAATCCCTGCCTCAGGGAGCTGCCATCTTCCAGAAGGGCACTGGGGATGAAACATGTTACTTGTATCTCTGTCTAGTTCTTAGATGTCTTTCTAGCTCATCTTATAGTTGCTTTGATCATTTGTTCAAAAAACAATTTTTGTGGGGGAGGAGCTTACCATTCGCCAGAGACTGAGCTAGGCACTGAAAAATGAACAGGCGATCAGAATTAATTTCAAAGGACTCACAGTATACTGAGTAGTGAAGTGGTAGAGGCAGACATGACAATGCAAAGAGTAGTAAAGTGGGATGTGTGCTATAATAGAGATGGAGGCCTTAACTTTTGGGCCAAGGATGGTGGTAGAACAATGAGGGAGAAATCAGGGAAGCCTTCACGGAAGAAGTGGCAGATTCAGAGGGATGAGTAGGAGTCAGCAGGGAGAAGTGGGGCTGAGAGGGAAAGCTATTTAGGCAGAGAGAAGAGTTTATGCAAAGTCTATGGAGATCAGAGAGCCAGTACTGATGATACAGTATGATGTCTGGGAAAGCGACCAAGCTTTTTAAATGATGCCTCAACTTCCCATGGCCCTCTCCAATCCAATTCAATCGAATACTGAGTTATCTTTTAAGAGCTGGCCAAGTGCCATATATACACTACCAAATATAAAATAGATAGCTAGTGGGAAGCAGCTGCACAGCACAGGGAGATCAGCTCGGTGCTTTGTGACCACCTAGAGGGGTGGGATAGGGAGGGTGGGAGGGAGATGCAAGAGGGAGGGGATATGGGGATATATGTATATGTACAGCTGATTCACTTTGTTATACAGCAGCAACTAACACACCATTGTAAAGCAATTATACTCCAATAAAGATGCTAAAAAAAAAAAAGAATAAAGGGGGTGACTTTAAAAAAAAAAAGAGTTGGTCAGGTGCAAGGCACTGGGGAGGCTGCAGACAAGCACAAAGCACATCCCCTGCCCTCAGGGAGCTCTGAGTCCAGCCCGGAAGGCAGGCAGGCATGTAAAAGGAAGGGAGAGTCAAAAGATCTGATTTAGGGGCTTCCCTGGTGGCTTCCCTGGTGGCGCAGTGGTTGAGAGTCCGCCTGCCG